>NC_063337.1:19509467-19527038 GCF_021869965.1 Rhincodon typus
GAGAACGCCCTCAACCGTGTCTCCCACATCTCCCGCACCTCATCCCTCACACCCCGTCCACGCAATAAGAACCAAAAAAGAATCCCCCTCGTCCTCACGTACCACCCCACCAACCTCCGGATCCAACGCATCATCCTCCGACACTTCCGCCATCTGCAATCCGACCCCACCACCAAAGACATCTTTCCCTCCCCACCTTTATCTGCTTTCCGGAGGGACAACTCTCTCCGTGACTCCCTTGTCCGCTCCACACTCCCCTCCAGCTCCACCACACCCGGCACTTTTCCCTGCAACCGCAGGAAGTGCTACACCTGCCCCCATACCTCCTCCCTCACCCCCATCCCAGGCCCCAAGAAGACTTTCCACATCAAGCAGATGTTCACCTGCACATCTGCCAATGTGGTATACTGCATCCGCTGTACCCGGTGTGGCTTCCTCTACATCGGGGAAACCAAGCGGAGACTCGGGGACCGCTTTGCAGAACACTTACGCTCGGTTCGCAACAAACAACTGCACCTCCCGGTCGCGAACCATTTCAACTCCCCCTCCCATTCCTCAGACGACATGTCCATCCTGGGCCTCCTGCAGTGCCACAACGATGCCACCCGAAGGTTGCAGGAACAGCAACTCATATTCCGCTTGGGAACCCTGCAGCCCAATGGTATCAATGTGGATTTCACAAGTTTCAAAATCTCCCCTCCCCCTACCGCATCCCAAAACCAGTCCAGCTCGTCCCTGCCTCCCTAACCTGTTCTTCCTCCCACCTATCCCCTCCTCCCACCTCAAGCCGCACCTCCATCTCCTACCGACCAACCTCATCCCGCCCCCTTGACCTGTCCGTCCTCCCTGGACTGACCTATCCCCTTCCTAACTCCCTACCTACACTCACCTTTCCTGGCCCCATCCCCGCCTCTTCGACCTGTTTGTTTCCTCTCCACCTATCCTCTCCTCTATCCCTCTTCTATCCGCCTCCCACTCTCTCCCTATTTATTTCAAAACCCCCTTCCCCTCCCCCTTTTCTGATGAAGGGTCTAGGCCCGAAACGTCAGCCTCTCTGCTCCTATGATGCTGCTTGGCCTGCTGTGTTCATCCAGCCCTGCACCTTGTTGTCTCGGATTCTCCAGCATCTGCAGTTCCTACTATCTCTGATTTCTTCAGAACTGACTGTAGGTCAGAAAAAGTTGGTATATGTGCTGGTGATGGGGTGTTGGGACGGGCGAGGAGTAAACAATAGATGGGGATGGAGTTCAAAGGAAGAGGAAAATAATTGGGCAGAGAAAGGAATGGGTAAAAGTCAGCCTGGGAGAATGAATAGCTGATAATGCGGGGACCATTAATGGGTGACAATGGGTTATTTGCGGTAGCAGCCCATGTGATGACAAAGCCTGGCATATAGGGGTTGGGAGAAGGTGCTCAGGCCCTAAAATTATTGAACTTGATGAGTCATGAACACTGCAGGGTCTCCAAGCAGAAAGTGAGATGCTGTCCGTCCAGCCTGCGCTGAGCTTCACTGGAGCACTGCAGCAAGCCTGAGACAGAGATCATGACCAACAGTGGTGTATTGAAGTGGCAACCAACAGGAAGCTCAGGGTCATTTTTGCAGACAAAATGTAGGTGTCCTGCAAAGCAGTCACCCAGTCGGCGTTTTGTTTCCGCAATGGAGAGCAGACCACATTGTGAGCAGCGAATACAGTAGACTAGATTGAGTGCAGTGCAGGTAAATCGCTGCTTCACCTGGAAGATGTGTCTTGGACCTTGGATGGTGAGGAAGGAGGAAGTAAGTGGGCAGGTATTACATCTTCTGCGATTGCATGGGGATGGGCCATGGAGGTGTGGAGAGGTGTGGTGAGTGGAGGAGTGGAACATTGTGTCAGAGAGGGAACAGTCTCTATGGAAAGGCTAACAAAGGGAGCGGAGAGGAATATATGTCTGATGGTGACATCCGACTGAAGGTGGCGGAAATGACAGCTAATGATACACTCACTACAGTCTTTTGGATATTGCAGTATCTAACTACCATGCTATGGAACAAGAGGAAGGGAGATGATTAATTTAAACACTGAAATTGAAAGCCTCGTTTGAAATTTACTGCTGTTGTACTGGTTTCCCATGGTTTGGGATAACTGGCAGTTAAACAGGGACAGCACTGTTGGCTCACCATTACTGCCTCTATCAGCGTTGCCCAGTGCTCAGAAGGAACAGAAATTCTCACCAGATGCCTGTTGAGGAAGCCTCTCCTTACGTCAGCCCTCCTAATCACAGTTCACCGCCTACCAAATAGCTGAGAATATCCCCAGTGCTCCTCAGCTGTGGTCTGGTGCTGCTAGTGAACCATCCTATCCATTGGCCAGGCTGTTCAATTGGCCATTTGCCTGGTGGCAAATGGGGACACATTATTTTAATGACAGTCAGACCTGTGTGATCCAAACCTGTCCGATTCGCTGGCTGTTTTTGGCCTCATACACACCATCTCCCTGTAAGTGTTGAAGCGTTTTACTTCCAAAAAGGTATCAAGTATACAGCAATTGAATTAACTGCATTCCAACAGGCTACATAGGTAATAAGTCGACAAGTGAAAGCATATAATCTGCTCCAAGTTTTGCAGAAAACCTGAAGAACTCTGTACGTCAGTCCCAAATGTCGCTATTACATGAGAGACACATTGACAAAATTAAAGTATTAATAAAGTATTAAACAATTATGATTTTTCCATTTTACATACTTGCTCCATCTCCTTGTTTTTGCTGGCCACCTGCCTCATCATCATCTCTTTGTTAGAATCCAGCTTCAAGCAGAGCTCTTGAGTGGATGTGAGGTCAGTGAGGGCTGTGCTCTTTTCATTTTGGACTTGCCGAAGTTCATCTTCCAGCTTCATTATCAACTTATTAAGTGAGCAAACTTGGGCTTTATATGCATTCCTAGCAGCCTCTTGCTACAGGGAAAATCCATTTTTGCACGTTAAAAAAGTGGGAAAATTAAAATGCAGAAGAAATCTGAGGAAAGTATAATTCCTTGGGAAAATTACATGAAAAATACAGTCAAAATTAGAAAATAATTGAATTATATTCCTGTACTTTGGTTTTGGAAATAAACTTGCAAATGCCTTGTTAATGAACTGTCAACTATAATTGATGCTAATTTCAGATTCATTTGAAACATCCAAAATAGTTTTTTTAAGTCATTTTCACCTTCTTGAGATTTCTATCTCCATATAATAAAGCATCTGTTAACAACAGAAAGTTTGCTGCACATATAGTATTGTGTATTACAGTAAATAATGGATTATAAATTCGCCACACTTTTTACCTCCTCAATTTCTTTTTCAAGTGAGTTAACTTTTTCGCACATCCTGCGGTTCTCAGCTTTCACAGTAACAAGCTCCATCTGAACTGAATTGAACTCTCCTTCTATTTGGCGAGCTTTCAATTCCCAGGTCTCTGTCTGCGCATTAGTTCTACGACATTGCTCCATCAGATTAAAATTTTCATTTTCCTAATAAATGTATACGATATCATCAATCCACAAAATCTCTCAAACTATCTTTTATAGCTATATTCCCAAAGAAAACTTTTTATGACAATATTTAGCCATTCCATCTGCCTTGGGGCAGTGTATTTTAAATCTAATGTAAGCAATTATTACATGGCTGCATCTGGAAATAAGAAAGCAGCTTATAGTGTGGGCCTCCTTCCTACACCTGCCTGCCACTACAATGCTAACTGGGATTGTGACATTCCCATACCCCGTTTCTAACAACAAGCTCTGGACTTGGCAAGTCTTGTCCACTCAGTGTACAATCCCCTAAGAAGGCACAATTTTAGTTCTGTAAATATATAATGCCATACAAATATATAGGTCTACAAGACTATCAAAATATGCATCAACACAAACCACATCATCTGCAAGACTGCGTGTTAATGTTTGCACAACTCCATAAGTCAACAGAACATCTGATCAAGCTTTTTCTTGTCATTTTGTTTATTCATTCACTGCATGTGGGCAGTACTGGCCAGGTCAGCATTTATTAAACCTCCTTAATTACCCAGTTAAGTTCTGTGTCTGGATCACATGTAGGCCATATCAGGTGAGGACAGCAGTTTCCTTCCCTAAAGAACAGTAGTGAACCAGATGGGTGTTTCCGACAATCGGCAATGGCTTCATGGTCACCACTAGACTCTTAATTCCAGATATTTATCAAATTCAAATTTTACCAACTGCAATGGCAGGATTTGAACCCTGTCCCCAGAACATTACTAGATCTCTAGATTAACAGTCTAGTAATAATAGCTTTTGGCCATCACCTCCCCTTGTTTCTGAAATTTCTCCTTTCCAAATGCATTTTATCAAGAAAATGGAATTTTGGAATAATGATGAAATATGGGAGAAAAGTACTGACGGACCTTTTGAATGTGTTTGGTACTTCCCTCAGAATTTCTTTCACTAGATTGATCAATCCTTTGAAAAGTTTCACTGCATTTGTATAGCACCTTTCAAGACCTCAGGATAGTCCAAAGTATTTAGCAGCCAAAGTAGTGCTTAGTCACTGTAATAACGAAAATTGCAGTTTTTTCACGTTTATTGAAGTATTTAGGTTATTAATGAGAAAGTCAAGCACTATTCTAAAATTACAGGCCACACAGTGGCTCAGTGGTTAGCAATGCTAGCCCAAAGCACCAGGGTGCCAGGATTGATTCCTGCCTTGCACGACTGTCTGTGTGGAGTTTACACATTTTCATGTCTGTGTGGGTATCCTCCAGGTGCTCCGGTTTCCTCCCACAGTGCAAAGATGCGCAGTGTACATATAGCTGCAGTAAAGAAGTCCCCTATTCACCATGGTGGATCAGATACTGTGGGAAGCCTTCTACTAGCTTTAGCTAAAGTAGCGCTGGGATGTCAATTGCATTACAGAATCACAAAACGCCCATCTGCCTGTTGCAAGTACATGGCCGAATTGTAAAATCTGCACAATTTAAATGGTGGTGGGGAAAGGACATCAGGAATAGAGCGTCTTACCCACTCTTGTTCCCATTGGATGGGCAAGGTTGAAATTGGATACTAAGAATAGTATTCATACTTATAGTCCAAAAGATCAATTCATCTAAAGCAGTCAAGATTCAAAACTATGCTTGCTAAAAACCTGTGAGAATTATATTTTGTTACTGACCTTGCCGCTAAGCAAATTCTCCACCTTGGATATCTCAGTGATGTAATCTTGGACTTTGATCTTTAAGTCTTTATTCTCCTGAATGGATTCTTCCAGTTTACGGTTCACTGACTATAACAAATAAGATATGCATAGACTGAAACATACCAAAACTGTAAATTGTCAAATTTACATTTATACCATCAGTAAAAAAAAATCTGTTAAGCTTTGCATAAGATTTTGTGATTTATGCACATTGATTTCTGAATCCATTTACCTTTATATAGTCTCCCCTCACCATAAAGGAGCTTTCCTGAATTGTTGTGCTTGCATCAAAGTGGATGATCTCACATTTCCCTACAATGAACTCTATTTTCAAAGCTTTGCCCACTCAATATACTAGGTGCATTGGGACTCTAACCTGGGCCCCTAGCCTGGACTTCACGGCAGCATGCCCTCCAACAGTCTTCCAAAAGGCAATGTCAAAACCAGCTGCTTCCGACTAGACAGTTATAAAGAAAGCGGTGAGCTCTTGATAATGCTGACCCAACAAAGGGAGCTGCGTGGGTCATGCCCACAATCAATTTTTCAGATCAATGAAGAGCAAAATGGGGTGGGATATATAATAAGTGGTCAATCTCTACTGTCACTTAAAATGAAAATTACCTCCAAGGAATCGAGATCAAATTTACTGTTCAAATTCTGAATGATTGGAGGGCAAGGCTAAGATTGATGGGTGAAGAAAGCAATGGAAGTAACAGGCTAGAGGGCGGTAGGAAGGGGAGCAGGAATTGCAACAAAGGACAGGGATGGAGACAAAAGACAAAACGATGGAATGAGAGAGAAGCAAATGCAAGGAATGTGTCTCAATTTTTGTAGCAATGTGGAGCAGTGAAAAGTATATTGTGCAAGGGGAACCAAACACCCCTTTCGAATGGTAGAGAAAAATGTCAAAGAAAATTGAGAAGCAAAGGGATGTTAAATGTTGGTGTGATGGTGATTCATAGGTGATAAGGATCAGGTTAATTCTGTGGGAAGGACCACTCTAACCAACAGCCTCCATAGGAATATGCATTGTGAGGTTAGTCAACAATAGACTAGTGCATTTTGGAATGAATATATACATCATGGTGTGGCAAAGTATGATCTCAAAGATCAGGGTTGGGTTTGATTTTGGCCGGGGTGGCCAGGGCAGATTTAACATGCCAAGCAGAGTTTAAAAAAAAGGTTTGGAGCAACCAACATAAATGTAGTACTGTATGCCCCAGGTTGGACAGGCAGTCAGAATATACTAAGGTGGCCAGTAAAAATAACAAATTATTAAAAATTAATAAAAATAATTATGATCTATAATTAAATAATTCTAACACTTAAACATATGCATTGTTTAAATATTGCTGCCAAATCATCGAGCTGCCATCAGACTCAAACAACTAGTGAACAGTACAGTACTGTAGTAATGTTTTAGCACCACCTAATGTTAATAAAACCAAAATACCTATGACAGCACCTGTATCTATTAGACCTAGAGATCTGGTGGTGGCAAAGTGGTTTATCAAGAGCTAAGCAGATGCCTAAATCTCCAATTTGACAGATGCACAGGGGCTGCCCAGTCACAAGTCACAGCCCAATATATCAAAGAAAATTTAAAAAATTGCCATACAAATAACCTGGTAACAGTTTGAAATTAAGTCAGTTTATTTGCAATGTTGGTGTCACATTTGACTCTAAGATAAGCTTCCATGATAAATATTGGCCATTTCTGCTGTCTGACTTTGACCTGTCTCAACTCATCTGTTGATGACATCCTCATTCTGGTCCTGATTGCCTCTAGGCTTCACTATTTAAAAGCTTTCAGCCTGATCTCCCATTTTGTACCCAAAATAAATTTGAATTTAACCAAAATTCTACTTTCATTACAGGAGGAAATGAGTTTAATAGGCCAAAAGACCCAGGGCAGGTAGTGGGTGCTGGATATTCACCCATCATGAGAGGAACCTGGCCCCGGTAGGCAAAGACCAAGACCACTCCAATGGAGCTACAGAACCTTCCATGTCCCTAAAACTATTCTGAAGAAGGGTCACTGGAGCCAAAACGTTAACTCTGATTTTGCTCCATAGTTACTGCCAGTCCTGCTGAGTTTTTCCAGCAATTTATGATTTTAAGAAACATTGTTGGTATGCGACTCTCTCATCATTTCCCCAGTGAATTTATTGATACCATACCACAAATTTTGTTCTTTGCTTGTGATGTGCTCTCATTTTAGTCTCCTGCAGCCACCAGTGGCACAACCATGATGGATACGGTCAACAGAGCTGCCCCACAAGACATGTCCACTCTGAGTGTCACCCGAGGGTCAGAGCACTGATACCTCAAAGCAAGCATCTACAAGCAAGACTCAGATACTGACACCTCAGAGGATATTTTCTCTGGATTAGAGTCGGCAGCCCTTACAGGTGAGCACTACACTGCCATGTCTTTGCCAAGATAAAACAAGCCCAGGTCACTAACAGTCCAAGGCAGTAGAGGACCTACAAGGCATTGGCAATAGGAACTTTATGTTTTGGCACAAGTAGTCCCAGAAACAGCTGGTAGGTTCATCAGGAGCACTGGGCAACCTAACACTTGGTTGCTGGAATGTGTTTGGGACCCTGCTGCCTCAAGCATCTGACAGCCTCCAAAAACATTTTGGAACCTGCCATGGACAGCCAGGTTCAGGAGTCTCAGTCTGCTGGACACATACATCACTCTAGCTACTGATGCTCAGCATCACAGAAGACAACACGGTGCTCCCTCCTCTCAAGGAGACAGGGAGGCACCAATAGGCATCCAGTTGGAGCAGGAACCACATACAGGCACCGAGAAGTTTTCTGTTTGGAGTTACACTCTAGAAATAGCGGCGCATTCCTCCTCTACCCTGCCTTCAGGCTTCAGCCCTATAGGAGTTCAAGCTGAGGAGGGTGCACCAACCTCTGGGCAGGACACATTCGCATGTCTGGGCCTTCTGGATGAAAACAGCCTCACTTTGCACCATTAGCTGTGCGTGTGAGAGTCTCTGTCCAACTGCAATTACAACGTTGAAGGTGCAGAGCCCGCCCATCCTTAGTGCTACACAATGGTCAATAGTCCAAGGTGTGAAGTGAGCAGCTCCTGCACTATGAGAAGGAAATGGGTAAATGGCAGGTGACTGCCACAGCAGCAATTTAGTTTTTTCTCTCTAGGTATACAAACATAGCTACTGCATCACAGGCATTAGTGGAATTCATTCACTATCTTGCATGATACAGTCAGGAGTGCCTGGAGCAAAGATTTGGACTGCATGCCATAGGTTAGTAGCCAAGATTCATAAAGCATGTATACCTCATGTGTATGTTTCAGCTTCAGTGTATAGGTGTCTGTGTAATGGTGTTATCCTTTGAAGGGCCTCGCATTGCTTGAAATTGAATCCCTCTCCCTTACACTCCTTCCCTGACCTCACCTACTCTGGGTGTGACTACAGTCAGTTCTGCTCTGATGCATGTTCCAGCAACGTGAATTGGCTATCATGTGACTGACAAATAGGGGAATGTTAAACGGACGAAACTAGAGGAGACACACAAACTTATAAACAACTCCCTCACCGGAATAAAATTCACCACAGAGGAGGAGAAGAACAAACAGCTCCCATTCCTGGACGTCATGGTACAGCACAAGACAAATGGGGAACTCCAAACGAAAGTACACAGAAAAGCCACACACACGGATCAGCTACTGAACTTCAACAATAACCATCCCAACACACACAAATGAAGCTGCGTGCGAACACTATTTAAACGGGCAACAACACACTGTAGCAACACAGAACTACGCCAAGAGGAAGAAGAATACCTCTTCCAGGTTTTTAAGGATAACGGATATCCAAAAAACTGGGTCAGAAGATGCCTGCATGAACAACATCAGGAAGATACCACACGCCCCGACACACTCATCACATTACCCTACGTCAGGAACACATCAGAACTAATCACAAGACTCCTACGATCGCTGGGCATGACAGTGGCACACAAGCCGACATCAACCCTACGACAACTGCTCACCCAAACTAATGACCCACTCCCTGCCATGGACAGGACCAACGTCATCTATAAGATCCCCTGCAGAGACTGTGGGAAACACTACATCGGACAAACAGGAAGGAAACTAACAACAAGGGTACACGAACACCAACTGGCTACAAAAAGACACAACCAGTACTCACTCATCTCAATCCTCATGGATAAGGAGAACCACCACTTCGACTGGGACAACACCAAAATCCTGGGACAAGCTAAGCAGAGACAGGCACAGGAATTCCTTGAAGTCTGGCACTCCATGAAGAAAGCCATTAATAAATACATAGAACTCGACCCCATATACACTCCACAACGAAGGAAAACCGGAAGTGACGCAATCCAGCTCAATGGACTCCAGAGTTTAAAAACCAGGCAGGAAAACACACTGACGCTTCATTGGAGGCTGCACTGAGGATGCTACTCAGCATGGTAACAAAACGTCTGCAGAACAACAAGCCAGCTCAGCGAGCCAACCAATCTAACACCCACAACCCGAACTACAAATCTACTCCAAAACCTTAAAGGGGGATGTTATTTCTAAAACGCAAATTTGTGTTGGCTATAATGCAATTCCATTGGTGCTCCTCATCCTGGATAATGTGCCAAGCCACCTTCCCGCCATTGGAGAGCTTTCTGAAAACATCAAAGTGCTATTTCTACCCCAAAACACAACCTCTCTCCTTCAAATCATGGAGCAGGATGCAATAGCAGCTTTTAAAGATGTACATTTAAGAGGCTGATTGTAGCCACTGAGGGGGATAAGGACTGTGTTTTTCAATTTTGGAAGAGCTGTAACATCAAGAATGCAATTAACATCATCGCAGAGGCATAGAAACATAGATGATAGGAGCAGGAGGAGGTCATTTGGCTCTTTGAGCCTGCTCCACCATTCTTCATGATCATTGCTGATCGTCCAACTCAATAGACTAATCCTGCTTTCTCCCCATAACCTTTCATCCCATTCGCCCCAAGTGCTGTATCTAGTCGCCTCTTGAATACATTCAATGTTTTGGCATCAACTACTTCCTGGGGTAATGAATCACACAGGCTCACCACTCTTTGGATGAAGCAATGTCTCCTCATCTCCATCCTAAATCATTTACCTCGAATTCTCATACTGTGACCCCTGGTTCTGGACACACCCACCATCAGGAACATCCTCCCTGCATCTACCTTGTCCAGTCCTGTTACATCTGTCCGAACTCCAGAGTAAACAATCTCAACCCAGTCAATCTCTTCTCATATGTCAGACCTGCCATCCCCAGAATCAGCCTGGTAAACCGTCGCTACACTCCCTCAAGAGGAAGAGTATCTTTCTTCAGAAGGTGGTGTTAGTAAGGACTGCTTGCATGCATTTTGGCAGAAGCTTCTCCCAGAATTTTTTCAAAAGTTTAAAGGCTTTGATCTGTCTGAGGAGCTCTGAAGAATCGAAGAACATTGTATTGATCTTGCAAAGCAAGTTGGATTTGAAGAAGTAGAGAGTGAGGATGTTGAACAGCTACTGGAGTACCACTGTACGTGACAACAACTTGTCGCTGAGGGGGAAGTGGAAGCTGGAGATAAAGAAGATGAAGTCCACAATGCAGTACCACAAGAGCTTTCCACTTCTGTTTTGTCTTCTATCCTGAGGGAAAGTGAGGAGCAGTTACAGCTGTTAGATGACAACGATTACAATGTAGAATGCAGCAGGGTAGCAGTATATGGAATAAGATCTTATTTGGCACCCTATGAACAGCTTCTTCATGAAAGAAGAAAAAGGGCAAAGCAGCAAAAACTGGATGTCTTTTTTAAGCCAACCCTCAAGAAACAGTCAGAAGACAATGAACCACAACCATCCATTTCTGGATTAATTATTTTTTGCCCTGACCCTGCAAACACAATTGCACTTGAAGGCGATGATGACGATGACGACAACTCTCAGCCCCTGCATTAACAACAAAGCAACCTCAAAACCTCCTCCCCCATTAAGTCATCTTCACATTTTTTCAAGGTAAGGTGTTAAATTTACTTTTATTTCATTATTAGATATGAATTAAACACTTATTCAAACTGTGCTATCCTTTGAGTTAGGCTTTTGAGTGATTTTTGAGCGATTTTGACTGATATTTTTTGGTGGTCTGCCCCTAACCCCACTTTTCCCATATGCCCTGCTACTTTCTACAGTGCGATTTTCTATGATGTGATGGTGCGCAGGAACGCAACTATTGCATTATAGCACAACCAACTGTACATCCAATTTCGTTTCCATTGTCCATGTTAGTTACAGTTGGTCGCTCAACCACACTACAATGGTCATGATGTGCTGGCATTGGAGGGGATCCAGACAAGGTTTACAAGAATGATGCCAGGAATGAAGGGCTAGTCATATGAGGGGTGGTTGAGCATTCTGGATCTTTACTTGGAGTTCAGAAGGATAAGCAAGGATCTCATTGACACTCAGAATAGTGAGAGACCCAGATAGAATTGATGTAGAGAATATGTTTCAACCAGTAGGAGAGACTAGGACCCAAGGGTGAAGCCTCAAAGTGAAGGGATGACCCTTTCGGACTGAGATGTGGAGGAATTTCTTCAGCCAGAGGGTGGCAAGTCTGCAGAATACATTGCTGCAGAAGGCTGTGGAATCCAAATCATTGAGTGTATTTAAGACAGAGACAGATAGGTTCTTCATTAGTAAGGGGATCAAGGTTATGGGGATAAGGCAGGGCAATGGGGTTGAGACACATGTCAGCCATGATCAAATGGTGGAGCAGACTCAATGAGCGGAATGGCCTAATTTCTGCTCCTACATCTATGGTCTTAATTCTTCACTGTTCCCCCATGGAAGGCAGGGTACTGCTTAAATTCAATCCTCCTTAAAATCACTTCGCTTGTTCTTTCCTAGGCTCATTAGCTATTGAAGTGCTCATTCATGCCTTTGGTACCTTTAGATGTCGCCATTCCAATGTCCTTCTACCTTGTCTTCCAAATTCTATCTTCCATAAACCTGAGCTCATCCAAAGCACTGCTACTGTGCCCTTACTTTCACAAAGCTTCACTCTCATATCTACGAGCTTATGGACTTTCACTGGCTCTCAATCAAGCAATGCTTTGATTTGAAACTTCTCATTCCTGTTTTCAAACCTCTTCATGGTCTTTTATGTCCATATCTTTATAATCTCCACCAGTCACACCAATTTACACAAGTAACAATGAACAACATTTGCAGTGGTTCAACAAAAATGGTTACTTTTCTTACCTGATGTTCGTATTTTAATTTTGACAACTGGTCATGCAGATGGTTATTTTCACGAACTGCCGTTTCTCTTAATTGGGTCATTTCTACTAATTCAGAACTGATGGAATCATACTGATGCTGAATACTGGAAATGTCATTTTCTTTATTGTTGATTGTCTCATTCAATTGACTATAGGCTCAAAACACACAAAGGTTAGTTCAGTGCCAAATTAGCTAAAAGTAAGCTAGCAAGTCGATTCACCTCAAATGAGATAACTTTGTTCTACTTGTGACGATATCAACAATGTTTAACTAAATTAGTGCTCTTGAAGTAGTGCAATGAGAGGACCAGTTATCCTATGGTATATCTATGAGGCAAAAAATGTCACTCCCTGATCAGAGGTAATTCTGAAATTCCACTGGTGACCGTCATAACTTCTGCATGAGATCTACAAAACCACTGAGAGCCTCTGACAGTGCGTTATAGCATTTAAATGTTAGCTTGAATTCGGCAATGGAGTCCTGGAATAGAAGTTGAAGCTACAACTTTCTGGCTCAGTGCCAAGGATGCTACCAACTGAACCAGAGCTGATAGCTAGAGGATGATTATGCACAACAGAATTATCATATGAAGAAACCATTTCAGGAAATGGATGCACTCTTACCAGCATATAAAGTTTAAACACCCTAACGATTAACTTGTGAAACATGAAAACATCCTTACACCATAAAAGTGCAGAGATAGTAGGAACTGCTGATGCTGGAGAATCTGAGATAACAAGGTGTAGAGAGCTGGATGAACACAGCAGGCCAAGCAGCATCAGAGGAGCAGGAAAGCTGACGTTTCGGGTCTAGACCCTTCTTCAGAAATGGGGGAGGGGAAGGGGATTCTGAAATAAATAGGGAGAGAGGGGGAGGCAGATAGAAGATGGATAAAGGAGAAGATAGGTGGACAGGAGACAGACAGGTCGAAGAGGCAGGAATGGAGCCAGTAAAGGTGAGTGTAAGTGGGGAGTTACAGAGGGGATAGGTCAGTCCAGGGAGGACGGACAGGTCAAGGAGGTGAGATGAGGCTGGTAGGTAGGAGGTGGGGTGGGGTTTGAGGTGGGAGGAGTGGATAGGTGGGAGGAAGGACAGGTTAGGGAGGCGGGGACGAGCTGGACTGGTTTTCGGATGCGGTCGGGGGAGAGGAGATTTTGAAGCTTGTGAAGTCCACATTGATACCATTGGGCTGCAGGGTTCCCAAGCGAAATATAAGGTGCTGTTCCTGCAACCTTTGGGTGGCATCATTGTGGCACTGCAGGAGGCCTAGGATGGACATGTCGTCAAAGGAGTGGGAGGGGGAGTTGAAATGGCTCGCGACTGGGAGATGTAGTCGTTTGTTGCGAACCAAGCGTAGGTGTTCCACAAAGCGGTCCCCAAGCCTCCGCTTGGTTTCCCCGATGTAGAGGAGGCCACATTGGGAACAGCAGATACAGTATACCACATTAGCAGATATGCAGGTGAACATCTGTTTGATGTGGAAGGTCTTCTTGGGGCCTGGGATGGGGGTGAGGGGGGAGGTGTAGGGGCAGGTTTAGCACTTCCTGCGGTTGCAGGGAAAAGTGCCGAGGGTGGTAGGGCTGGAGGGGAGTGTGGAGTGGACAACGGAGTAACGGAGACAGTGGTCCCTCCGGAGAGCAGATAAGGGTGGGGAGGGAAAAATGTCTTTGGTAGCAGGGTCAGATTGCAGATGGCGGAAGTGTTGGAGGATGATGCATTGGATCTGGAGGTTGGTGGGGTGGTACGTGAAGACAAGGGAGATTCTGTTTTGGCTGTTATTGCGGGGAGCGGGTGTGAGGGATGAGTTGCGGGAAATGCGAGAGACATGGTCGTGGGCGTTTTCGACCACTGTGGAGGGGAAGTTGCGGTCCTTGAAAAACGAGGACATCTGGGATGTCCGGGAGTGGAATGCCTCATCTCAGGAGCAGATGCGGCGGAGGCAAAGGAACTGGGAATAGGGGATGGCATTCTTGCAGGAAGGTGGGTGAGAGGAGGTGTATTCTAGGTAGCTGTGGGAGTCGGTAGTCTTGAAATGGATATCGGTTTCCAGGTGGTTGCCAGAGATGGAAACAGAGAGGTCCAGGAAGGAGATAGAGGTATCAGAAATGGTCCAGGTGAACTTAAGGTTGGGGTGGAAGATGTTAGTGAAGTGGATGAACTGTTCGAGCTCCTCGTAGGAGCACGAGGCAGCGCCGATACAGTCTTCGATGTAACGGAGGAAGAGGTGGGGGATCGGGCCAGCGTAGCTTCAGAAGAGGGATTGTTCCACATATCCTACAAGGAGGCAGGCATAGCTTGGGCCCATGCGGGTTCCCATGGCCACCCCCTTTGTCTGTAGGAAGTGGGAGGAATTGAAGGAGAAGTTGTTAAGGGTGAGGATGAGTTCAGCTAAGCGGATGAGGGTTTCAGTGGAGGGGGACTGGTCGGGCTTGTGGGACAGGAAGAAGCGGAGGGCCTTTAGGCCATCTGCATCGGGAATGCAAGTGTATCGGGACTGGACGTCCATGGTTAAGATGAGGTGTTGGGGACCAGGGAATCGGAAGTTTTGGAGCAGGTGGAGGGCGTGGATGGTGTCACGGACATAGGTGGGGAATTCCTGGGCCAAGGGGGAGAAAATGGAGTCCAGATAGTTGGAGATAAGGTCGGTGGGGCAGGAGCAGGTGGAGACAATGGGTCGACAAGGGCAGTCAGGTTTGTGGATTTTGGGAAGGAGATAGAAACGGGCGGTGCGGAGTTGGGGAACAATGAGGTCGGAGGCTGTGGGTGGGAGGTCACCTGAAGTGATGAGGTTGTGGATGGCTTGGGAGATGATGTTTTGGTGATCGGGGGTGGGGTCATGATCAAGGGGGCGGTAGGAGGAGGTGTCCGAGAGCTGGTGTCTGGCCTCGGCGATGTAGAGGTCAGTGGGCCATACTACAACTGCGCCTCCTTTGTCCGCTGGTTCTATGGTGAGGTTGGGATTGGAGAGAAGGGAGCAGAGGGCTGCACGTTCTGTGGGGGAGAAGTTGGAGTGGGTGAGTGGGGTGGAGAGGTTGAGGCGATTGATGTCTCGACGGCATAAAAGTGCACATTGTTATAAAATGCTTCCACCTACATAAGCAGGCTCAGTTGTTTGGTACAAAAGAAATTGCATATTGCTGAAAAAACCATAATACATTTTATTGAGGCTTTTCACTTGCACTTGTCATGGTGAATCACAAGAATACCAATTCAAGGGGAATACCAACATTGACCACGTACATTAAGACAAACTATTTCCACTGGTTGGAGATTCTAGAAATAGGGGTCATAGTCTGAGAATTAAGGCCAGACCATTCAGCAGATGTTATAAAGCACATCTCTCTTCCACAAACAGCAGTTGATGCTGGATCAGTTATGAATTCTAAATCTGAGATAGCTATATTTTTGTTAAGCAAACGTGTTAAGGGATATGGGCCAAAGGGACGTAGATGTTCTTTTTAGACCAATGATCAGCCATGATCTCATTTAAATAGCAGAATAGGCTTGAGGGCTGAATGGCCAACTCCTATTCCTATGCATGAGAGGAGAGTGCTGATTGGTAAGTAGTGTTGATTGGTAAATACACCAATTATTGATGATTCATTTGTTGGATAATCCTGAATTTGGAAAAAATTATGTTGAAAATCAATTTAGGACTGCACTGGAAATTACATATCTTGACACACAGGGTTCCATTCTTTGTAAACAGAAAGAATGTATACATACAGCAGGTAATGCTGTGACAAATCAGAGTTCACCATCTTTGTTTAAAATTTAAACTTAGCCTGGCAGCTGTCAATCAGCATTAATGAGGGCATTCTCCATAGTAATGCCTCTACTACAGTCCATTTGTCGACTAATCAGCACTCTCCTCTCATGTAGTATAAATACTGAATTTCTCCTTAAATTGGTGTTCTTGCAAATTACCCTAATGAGTGTAAGATGAAAAGTATCAACACAGTGTGTCTTAAATTTCTGTGCTCACAATCTGTAATTTACACTTTTCACAAGGCAAGAGGAAAGCTACTATGGTACAGAATAAGAGCTTCTCATACTTTAAACTAAACAATTATCACCTTTCAAGATTTGGAAAGTATTTAATGGCAAAAACAACAAATAATTTAAACAGTACTCGCGATCCAATGTCAGTAATGGGGCCGATTGTGGAGAAACCATTTACATTGCCTAAAGTGGCTGAGGATTTTGACGTTAAGGAGTCTGCCGTGTACTGTAGTAGAACCATACAGAACCCAACTAGTTACTCACTCCTCCTTACGGAAGGGTGTTTACCTTAGTTGGCCTGTCAGTATGGAATTTTTAAAAACCCATTCATGGATGTAGGCATTGCTGGCTAGACCAGCATTTATTGCTCAAAGAAAGTGGTGGAGTACTTGATCAGGTGGATGAATAGGGTTGGAAACCTCAATGCCTTCCCAACTACAACTCCCAAATTCAAGCTTAGAAGCGCAGCATGTGAAGGGTGGAGGGCAGCCTTTCTGTCCAGAGGTCAACTGTATTAAATTAGCCAATTAAGGGCAACTTAGCTGGTACTGAACTATATGGGGAGACCAAGCCAACCACTGGATTTCCCAGTAGCCTGCTGAGAAACTGGATTCTACATTCACAGCAACTCTGTGCTTAATCAAGGAACCTGGCTTGGGACAGGACAGGCATGCAAGAACCCACTCTTCTGTTTTTACTGTTTAAGTTGTTCTAATTATAGATACAACACTAGGAATATACCAGACAATATGGAAAATTGCCCAGATACTTACGTATGCAAAATGAAGGCAAATCCAGTCCGGTTACTTATCTTATCAGTGTTGCTCAAATTATTAGCAAATTGATGCAATTAATCATCAATGAGCTGTCCAGTAGCACTTACATACGCATAGCCCGCTGACTAATGTTCAGTTCAGGTTCCATCAGAACCACTCAGATATATACAGCAAATTGGCTTTGTTCCAAGCATGCACACAAAGCTTGAACTCCACAGGTGAAGCAAAAGTGACTGCCCTCACCATCAAGGATAACACAGTGTGGAGCTGGAGGAACACAGCAGGCCAGGCAGCATCAGAGGA
>NC_063337.1:19527438-19555884 GCF_021869965.1 Rhincodon typus
CGAAGCTGCGTGCGAACACTATTTAAAAGGGCAACAACACACTGCAGCAACACGGAACTACACCAAGAAAAAGAATATCCAAAGAATTGGGTCAGAAGACGCCTACATGAGCAACATCAGAAAGAGACTACACGCCGCGACACACTCATCACACTAACCTATATCAGAAACAGGTCGGAACTCACCACAAGACTCCTACGACCGCTGTGTAACAGAGTGGCAACAAGCCCACGTCATCCCTACGACAACTGCTCACCCTAATTAAGGACCCACTCCCCGTCATGGACAGGACCAGTGTCATCTACAAGATTCCCTGCAGAGACTGCAAGAAACACTACATCGGACAAACAGGAAGGAAACTAACAACAAGAGTACATGAACACCAACTGGCTACAAAAAGACACGACCAATACTCACTCATCTCAATCCACATGGACAAGGAGAACCACCAGTTCGACTGGGACAGCACCAAGATCCTGGGAAAGGCTAGGCAGAGACAGGCATGAGAATTCCTAAAAGCATGGCACTCCATGAAGCATGCTATTAATAAACACATTGAACTCAACCCCATACATATTCCAGTACGAAGGAAAACCGGAAGTGAGGCAATCCATCTCAACGGACCCTAGAGTTTAAAAACCAGGCGGGAAAACACACCGACGCTTCATTGGAGGCTGCACTGAGGATGTTACCAAGCATGATAATGAAATGTCTGCGAAACAAGAAACCAGCTTGACGATTTTACAGCATATCCAGTGGGCCACCCAAAACACCTTCTCGAGGTAAAGTAACATTGAGACATAAAAGCTGAATCATGGAAGACTGCAAAAATTAAATCACAGGAGCTATCTCCCATCTCAGTAAGTAATGGAAAGCTGAATGGAGTGCAGTAGGAACTTTAGCTGTGCACTTTATATATTCTGAAGGGTCTAGACCCAAAACGTCAGCTTTCCTGCTCCTCTGATGCTGTTTGGCCTGCTGTGTTCATCCAGCTCTACACCTTGTTATCTCAGATTCTCAGCATCGGCAGTTCCTACTTTCTCTGTAACCACTTTATACATGCTGTACAAACATGTCTTGAGCACTTCACTTCACACCCTGTATACATTAGCATATCCAAATTTGAACAAAGGGATCAAAGAACTGTATAGCAGAAGAACAGGCTCTTCAGCCCACCAAGACTGCATTGACACATGATGCCTTTCCAAACTAAAAGCCTTTTGCCTCTACATTGCGTATATCCCTCTATTCCCTGCCTATTCATATATCTGTCAAATTGCCTCTTAAACATTGCTATTGGACCTGCCTCCACTGTGTGCTCTGGCAGCACATTCCACACACTTACCACCAACTGTGCAAAAAACTTGCCTCTCACATTCCCTTTAAACTTCCTCCTTTTACCTTAAACCTCCCTTACTAATTGACATTTCGACCCTGGAAAGAAGATGCCAAATGTCCACTGTATCCATGCCTCTCAATTTTGTAAACTTCTATCAGGTCAACCTCATCATTTGATGTTCAAGTGAAAACAAACCATGTTTGTCCAATCTCTCTTCATAACTAATATCCTCAAAACCAGGCAACATACTGCTAAATCATTTCTGTACCCTCTCCAAAGCCTCCAAATCTTTCTGGTAGTGTGGCATCCAGAACTGTCCACAATATTCCGAATGTGACCTAACTAAAGTTCTATACAACTGCAATATGACCTTTCAATTTTTTATACTCTCTGCCCCAATCGATGGAGGCAAGCACGCCATATGCCTTCTTGGCCACAGTATCCACTGTGTTGCCACTTTCAGGGATCTGTGGACTTGTACAATAGATCCCTCTGATGCCATATCCACTCTGGCTCCAGGTCTCATTCATTTCACCCTTAATCTTCCAATGTCACCAATTTAAAACTCTCAGAATCACAGAATGAGTACAGCTGAGAAGGAAGTCATTTGGCCCATTGACTCAGTGCCTGGTCTCTAAGGAGCAATTCAACAAATCCCATTCCCTTGCCCTTTCCACAATGTTTTCTTATTTGGTACTTACCATTATTGCATATCCAATTCCCCTCTGAAAGTCACTAATCCCTTTATAAACTCCCCCTCACTCACACCTCTGTTCCTTTCTCTTTTGGGCAATGCATTCCAAATCCTAATCACTCACTGTCTAACAGGGCTTTCCTCATATTGCTGCTGGTTCTCATCAATCACCTTCATCATTGTTTACATTTAAGAGGCAACTTGACAAGTACATGAATAGGCAGGGAATAGAGGGATATGGACCACATGGAGGCAATGGTTTCTGGCTTAGAAAAGCATCACATGTTGGTGCAGGCTTTGTGGGCTGAAGGGCCTGTTCCTGTGTAGTACTGTTCTTTGTTTTTTGTACTTCTTGACCCTTTTACTGGCAAAACAGTTTCCAACTATTCTGTTGAGACCTTTCTTGATTTTGAACAGCAACATCAAATCTGAGTACAACCCTCTGTTTTTCAAGGAAAAGAGCCCTAACATCTTCAATCAATCTACAAAACTGAAGTCTCTCACCCTTGTAAACATTCTCATAACTTCTTTCTGTGCTCTCTGCAATGACTTTACATCATTAATAAAAGTAAAACCCCCAGAATTAGATAGAATATTCCAGCTGAGGCTGAAACAGTATTTTACAGAATTTCACATCTGCAAGATTCTACATCTAACTGCTTTCTCAACCTGCCCTATACATTCAACATTTTGACATATAATCCTATGTGTCTCCATTCTTGTTGTCTGCACCCCTTTTAGATTCATACAACTTATTTCATATTCTGAGAGAAATGTATCATTTCACACTCGACTGCATCAAATTTCATCTGCTACACATTCACCCATTCTATCAACTTGTCTAATTTCTCTTCACATTGTCTTCCTAAATCTTAGCAATATCTCTAATCTTTATCATCATTTTAAAATTGTGTCTTCCATATTTAAGTCAATGAACAACATACATCAGGAGAAACAGCATTTTATTATTAATCCCCTGGGAAATTTCGTCCTATAAGCTAGTTTTCTCTGTTCTCTGTTGTGCAGTCAACTTAACGTCCCTGCTGCCACTTCTCTTTTTATTCAACAAATTTCAACTTTGCTGGAAAACCTGTTATACAGCAATTTAACAAACAATTTTTGGGACCTGATATAGACTGCATCAACCACAGCCAGAAGGTGGTGAATCTGTGAAACTCATTGTCCGGAAGGCTGCGGAAGCCAAGTAATTGAGTGTATTTGAGACAGAGATAGGTAGGTTGTTGATTAGTAAGGGGCCAATGGTTCGAATGGTGGCGCAGACTTGATGGGCCAAATGACCTAATTCTGCTCCTTATATCTTATAGCGCCATTACCCTCATCAAGCTTTGTACATAACTGTTCAACTCCAGCTTGTCTACAAACAACATCTACTCATCTGCTGCATAAATTATGCTTGCAATGAGTGATGGACTACTTGCTTTCAAAACATGCAGCAATCCTTGGTTTTTAAAGCAGTTCTTTTCTCATTTGAGTCAACAATTAAAAATACAGAAAAATAAAAAGACAAAAAAAAAGTCTTTACACAAAGAAAAGACAGAATGAATTTGTTTATGAACTGGATTGTTATTTTAATGAGGCAACAAAGACAGTCAGTGTGGTTCATGTGATCTGTACAGACTTCTAAAAGGCATTGCTAAGGTACCACATAATAACCTTGCCAAGAAAGTTGAATTCCATGGAATAAAATATATAAAATAAAAAATAAAAGCAAAGATATGAAGTTAGCTGAGGAACAGGGAACAGAGGGCAGTAATGAACAGTTTTTCTTCTGTGCCTTTTCTTTTTCTCCTTCATTAAGGCTCTCTTTGAATTCCATTATTTGACCCAATTTTTGTCATCTCACCTAATATGTGCTTCATTTTCTTTTTCCTTGACTACAGTAGTGTGTTTTGGGATTTTTTTTTAATAGGTTAAATGCCCTAAGCTAGTTGTTAATAATATTGTACAAAAACATTCAAATTGTCTGTATATTAATGCACAGGTAACATGTCACAACAGGTTCGTTAACTTAAAATTGGTCATGGAAAACCTGTGAAGGGAACCAAGTTAATACATCAAGTTATTGGAAAAACGTCATTCGTTCTGATGAAGGGCAATGAAACCTTAACTCGGTTCCTCAAGCAGATGGTGTCTGGCCTGTTGAGTATTTTCTGCTTTAATTTCAGATATCATATCTGCAAAAAATTGCTTTTGTATGGAAATAATCATGTTGTTATTTTCACACAAGCAGAATCATAAGCACAGAGAAAATGTCTAAGCTTGACTATTGCATATCCAAAAGCAGTAATGAAAATTCTTCCCAATCTAGATTAACTATTATTGCATGGAAAGTTATAATGCTTCTTTTTTCTCTAGTTTTGCCTTGCCTCTCTTAATTCTGTGTTAGGTATTTGGTATGGAAGAAAAACAGGAATGCCATGCTTTAATAAAATGTGAAATTCATAGACTCAACGTGCCATTCCAATGTCAGGCAAAATATACAAGTTTTCAATAAACATTTCAAAAGGCTAAAATGTACTCACTCAACAGTCGTTTCCAATTCACTTATGTTTAGCTGATTATCTGCAATGTTCTTTTTCTTTGGAAACAGTGAATATGACAATTAAATTAATTTAAATTAGATAGATAATAGATTTAGTAATAGATTTAAATACACTTTCATAATCAAAGTAAAGGGATGAAATTCCAAGGTTCTGTTCACTTAATGCAAGTTTGCTGTAAGTGTCATGGAAACCCTGGACAAATTTGGATTTACACGGTTTTTCTTGAATTTGCATGGTTTTTTGCTGAATTCATGGTGGACAATTGGGACAATCCTTGTAAGTAATAATGTTCCATAACAATCCAAAAATTTAACAAATGAGGAGTATCTAATGAAAGAGAACACTTCCATGATAGTTGGTCTTTTTACCACCAAATCTGAGGCATGATGTATAAGGGTGATGTGAATTACTTTGACAGCACAGCCCAATAAACATTCAAAATATATTCAAAATGTAAACAATAGCCTTCACAGAGGCTTCCACATTCGTTGGGAAGTGGTTACATTCAGCACCTGGTTTAGACTTAGCTTTTTAGATTGTATAAACTTTGAATTATACTCTTAAGATTTCGCACATAACTACAAATTGGGATTTATTTTTTATTTATTGTTTGAGACCTGATATTGAAGATGAGAAAAAATAAACAATAATGAGCCTTCATCTAGGATAAAGATCACTCATATAAAGTAAATATTCTGCGTTCACTTCTTTAAATGCTGCAAATCTGTTCAAAATACTACTAATAAGTTTGCAAGTTTAAAAGGAAAGGCCAGTCTCTTTAAAAACCACTTACTTTCTGGTGAAGTGTTTCCTCTAGGGAAGCAATTGTCTCAGTCTTTTCATCCATGAGCTCCTGTAAACTACTCTTCTGTTTATCAAGTTCATAGACATTCGCTCGAGTTGAGCTAATTTCTTCCTGAAGCGAAGAAATCTGTCTGGTCAGATCATCTGTTGGGCAACAGATTCAAAATTTAAGATTCTATAATTATCTAACCAGAACAAACAGTTAAAGATACTAAACACAATAGCTGTAGGCCCTCATTTATATAACTTCCCTATTGTATATTGTCATAATTTGAAGATGCACTTTTTAATATGTAAAGTGGTAAAGGTCTAGGAATGCCAATAAAGGTAAAATCCTCCAGCAAAATGGAAATAACTTACCATTAGAAATTATTGAACTCAAGATGGCTTTTGAAAAAAAAGTAACATTTTCCTTCATATAAAGCTTGTTCTAATAGTATGTTTTCATTTCAGTGCGGTTTAAAATTACACCCCCTACCTGATAGCAATGCTTCCACTTGGTTTTGCATTGTTGCTGAATATGCTCACTCTTTTTGAAAAGAAATCAATAATTTTGCTATCTCCCTCTTCAACACACCTATTGCCTTTCTCCTGGGCCCTGTTACTTGACACCTCTCCTGCCTCCCATTTGCCATCACATCCTCTTGGTGTTTCTCTTAACCTTCCCGGTCAGCACTTCTTACCACAACCTTTCTGATCATCATCTCTCAGTCACTGTTTTCTGCAACCCATCTCCATGCCTCGTCCCACAAACAACCATTCTAGCTCCTTCACTCACTCCATTCCTCTCTCCCACTCCTTCTCACTTGCTCATACAGAGAGTTCGGGAGAGGGAAGTGGAAAGCTTGAGGCAGAAGCTGCGATCAGGAGTTAAGCAAGAGTTAAAAAGACACTAAAAGTTTTAAGAAACATTTTAGGCTAGTGGTTTTTACTGTAAAAATTTTCAGGTCAGAAACACAGCCCATCCTTATTCCATATTTTCTTACGGGAAAGTGATTTTTATTTATCATATTTTCAGTTAGTACTTTTTTTTAGTGACAAAGAAAAGATAACTGTATCTAAAGCTTTTCTTGTTTAATGTAAGGATTTAAACAAAAATAAAACAAAGATATATTTTCCAATATATTTAAGGAGAAATGAGGGCCTAGTGGTATTATTGCTGGACTGTAATCCAGACTCAGGTTCTAAAGCAGATTTGAATCCTGCCATGGTGGAATTTGAATTCAATTCTGAAGAGTCTAATGATCACCATGAATTTGTTGTTGATTGTCAGGAAAAAGACATCTGTTTCACAACTGTCATGGAAACTGCCCTCCTTACTGGTCTGCCAATGTGTGACTATAGGCACATAGCAATGTGGTTGACTCTTAACTGCCCTCTGGGCAATTAGGGATGAGCAATAATAAATGCTAGCTTAGGCTGTGATGCCGTCATCCCGTGAATTATAAAAAAAAACTTATTGATATATTTCCCACCACCTTCATCAACATTTTAACTTCATGTCATTTTAACTTTCATTGATTTCCTGTCCATTACTTTTAAAAGCCGAATAATTTCACTCATGGAATCATTGTTGTGAAAAAAACAGATTGCTCATTCAATTGACCAGTGAATAGCAGGCCCTATGGAGCAGGAAAATCCAGGGTTTGAAACCCTTGATCACCCAGAACATGAGCACTTATATCTGCCATATGCCATTAGATTAGAGAGAACAGGAAGCAAAATTTTCTTAATCAAATCTTATCACTGTGATTTGCAATCTTAACAGGTTTTTGATATTTTTGCAAAGTTGAATACCTTGATGACCTACAACGTTGAGGTTCATGGGAGATAGAACAACTATTTGGACCAGGTAATTTGAAACACAGATGCCCACAAAACTGTAATCTACCAAAAGCATGATGCAGACTGTAGCACTAAATAATAGACTGGGTGCACAGTGATGGCCCTGATGATTCTTTTCTTGTTTTTATCTTCATAAATGATGAATGAAAATAATCTTTCATGAAAATCTGTGAAATCATTACCTCAAATGTTATACATTCACTGAATTTGCTTTGTTTTAAAATGAAGTTGGTATTACCAATCTTTTCATTCTGCCGAACATTTTTATCCTGTGCAAGTTGTAGATCAGTGGTTTTTAATGAGAGACGTCGCTGGGTTTCAGCAAGACTGTCTTCTGCCTGGTCCATTAACATTCTGCAACAATAAGTACCATAATGTATTTTTGTTGTTGTTCAAGGCAGTAGGACAGTGTTGTTTTCTTAACCTAAAAATATTTTTCAGAAATTGCATCCAAATAATGTGAATTGAAACTTCTACATAAGAATCAATAGAGTCTCCCATTTTTAATAGTATTTTATTAATTTCTAATCATGTATTTTCCAAATAAATTTGATTCAACAGTATTAATACACCCTGTCTGGGATCTCATTTGTAAGTATGAGCATTCATAAGTCAGATATTTCTAAATCAGGGACTGCCTGCATTTTCATAAACCCTTTGTTATCCTATCAAAAAAACTTAACCAAGATGGTCAAACACAATTTTTACCGAGAAAATCCATGTTGGCTTTCCCTTAATTAATCCTTATTTGTCCAACCAACAGGTAAACTGAATAGCCTGAAGTTGCTGGGTTCATTGATTCACCCTTTTTGAACAAGGGTGTAATATATTTGCAATTCTCCTGTCTTCTGGCATACGCTGTACCTAAAGTGGATTGAAATATTATGGTAAGTGCTTCCACAATTTCTACTCTTACTTCTCTCAGGACCTTCAGATGAATTTGATCCGACCATAGCAATTTTAAAATAATAACGTACAGCTGGTCTTCTAATATCTCCATATCAAAATCTGTAGAATATTCAAGTGCCTCAATGACAACGTCTTTCAATACGAGTTTGGCAGCAAATTATTCTTTAGTCAAGACAGGTGTAAAGTAATATTTAGTACCTCAGCCATGCCCCCTGCTTCATTGCATAAATCATGTTTGTGGTCCCAAATCAGCCTCATTCCTCCTTTTAACACCTTTTGCTGTTTACATATCATTAGAACTTTGGATTCCATTTTATGTTACTTGCCCGTCCCTTCTAATACTCTCTTTGCCTCTCATTCTTGTCACTTCATTTTTAGGCATGCCTGGTGCTGCTCTGCTACACGTTCATTTCACCAGATTGATCTTCTGCGTGATGGTAGACTGAAGGACCATAGAATCATCGAGTTCTATAACTCAGAAAACAGGTCTTTTGGCCCAAAGAAACAAAAACCAAGCAACTGAACTATTCCAATCCCGTGTTCTAGCACTTAGCCCCTAGCCTTGTATGCCTTGGCATCACAAGTGCACATTTAAATATCTCTTAAACGTTACAAGGGTTTCTGCCTCTGCCACCCTTTCAGGCAGTGAGTTTCAGCCAGTCTATCCAGTCTCTCTTCATAATTGGAACTCTTCAACTCAGGCGACATCCTGATAAATCTCCTCTGCATCCTCTCCAGTGAAATCACATCCCTCCAAATGTGAATTCCAGAACTGTACACAATGCTATAACTGTGGCCTAAGCAACATGTTATTCAGTTCCAGCATAATCTCTTAAAGTCTAGGCCTTGGCTATTAAAGGCAAGTATCCCATATGACTTCTTAACCACTTTATCTACCTGTTCCGCTACCTTAAGAGACCTTTGGATATGCACACCAAGGTCCCTCTGATCCCAATGTTCATCATGTATTCCCTGTCTTGTTGGTCCAGTCCAAGTACATCACCACAAACTTATCCAGATTGAATTCCTTTTGCCACTGCGCACCCATCTCACCTGCCTATCTCTATCCTTCTGTAATTTAAGGCTATCCTCTTCACCAATTATCATCCTCAAACTTACTGATCAACACGCCTACATTCAAGTCTAAATCATTTATATATACCACAAACATCAAGGGCCCCAACAATGATTCCTGGAGAACCATATTGAACACAGGCTTCCAGGCACAAAAACACCCCTCAACTACCACTCTCTGCTTTCTGCCATGAAGCCAATTCTAGATCCAATTCACTAAATTGTTTATAGGTATGCTAGGCTACAACATAACAGGTTGTGGTGGAAAACTATTGCTGCTGTTGGCCTGTAACACCTCATGGATGCCTAGTTTTGAACTATTAAATCTATTCTGATTTCATCCCATTTAGCATACTGATAGTCACACAACATGATACACAAAATATGAAGTTGTGACATCATTACTCCAAAGACTGTGAAATGATCATTCTTTCCAATGTTACGGGCAGATGCATTTACTGCAGGTAAATTGGTGAGTGGTGATCGATGAACACTTTCCCTTGTATTCGATCTTTCTCCAAATGCTACAACCCCACTATGGAGCTATGAGACTATACAGCCTCAATCATCTCTGAGCCAAAACTGAACTATCAGAAAAATACATGATCTACTACTTACAGATAACAGCAGTACCATTGTCCACGTTGCATCAGATTTGCTAACTGTTCTTGCTCTCTTCACTTATGCCAACAAGAAACTTAGCCTGTCACTGAATGTTGTGAAAAAAAGTCTACTAACCCACACCTGGTCAAACAAATATTCACGTCTCATAGGTTTTGAAGGAGATACTGTAGACTATGTCAAGCACTTTGCATGCCTTGGCAGGTATTTCTTTCAAGAGGCCACCACTTACAATCAGTTGAACTTCTTGAAGTTGGCCCCATGAACATTCAGGCAACATTTCTTAAGAATCAACTTTGATGGACGGGCACTGTGTCTGGTCGTTGAAAATTACCACTACATCCTGATTTCTAAACTATTACCAGCAGAGGAAAGAGATATGACTTCAATAACACACTGAAGCTCTCCTTAAAGCTTGTCAGCATTGACACCAATCATTCACAATAGCGACAATCAATGATCAATCATATTGCATCAACTTTGAGCCACAAGGCCTAAATGATGTGGAAGAGCAGCAGGAGAGAAGAAAATGAAGCAAATTCTGCATTTTGGATCTCACTATGTCATTGGACATCCTGCCTTATGTACCCAAAGATCTCTGTTGAGAGTCAGTCTGTTCTGTCACGTGAAAGTCAATAGCAAAAATTTGTAAAAGTGAGTAAACTTCATTCTTGAATCAAGGGACCAGATGATGACAATTGTATTTGTGCCCTCAGGACACAGTTATTTTGGTCACTAGTGGTGCAATAGAGCTATGCTCGATGTTAGATGTTGAAGTTCCATATTCAGAGTATGTCCTGTCCGCTTGTTAAGTCAAATGTTTGTTCCAAGTCATTCTTAACATGGAGTAGTGCTGATCCATCACCTAAGAGAAGAGCAGAAGGTAGTACACAGCAGGGGGTTTCTTTGCTGATGTTTAACAATGACACCATGAGACTTTATGCGGTCTAGAGTAAATGTTGAGTACTTTCGGGGCCATTCCCCCTCAACTGCATACCACTATGCTGCCACCTGCAATGGGTCCATCTTGCTAATTGGCCAGGCCATAACTGGGGAGTCTGCAATATGACTGTAAGGTGTATGACAGCTCTCCCAATTTTGGCACACGTTCTCAAATATTCGTAAGCAAGATTTTAACAGGTCAGTTCTAGTACATTGTTATACATTATCATATTGAATCCAATGCCTAACTCAAAGCTAAATCGACTTCTCTAATATAACAAGGCATAGAGCTGGATGAACACAGCAGGCCAAGCAGCACCAGAGGAGCAGGAAAGCTGACGTTTCGGGTCTAGACCCTTCTTCAGAAATGCTGTGTTCATCCAGCTCTACACCTTGTTATCTCAGATTCTCCAGCATCGGCAGTTCCTACTATCTCTGAATCGACTTCTCTAATTTTGTTTTTATGCTTTTTTTTTGAAGTGATTTGATACAAGAATTGGTTTGTTTGGCCAATTCCGAGGACAGTTAAAGTCAACCACATAGCTGTGGGTCTTGGAGACTGAATATTGTATTGGATAAAATTATGTGTTTTAATTGGAGCATTACAGCATCCAACAACAACTGAATATTTAAAACAACAATGATCTCCATTTAACAAGATAATATTCACACTGATATTTTTACTTTGCACAGACCACAAGCAAGGAAAATTTGGTGCAAACCCCCTATTTATGCGGAACCTTGTCCATCTGCCCTCCAACTTATCACTAAGCTGCCACCTTGTTCTTTCTTCCTTTCACTCTATTCTTCCACCCAGCTGTACTCTCCCCGACCCACTTGCTCTCACTGCCTGTCTTAAAAATTGCAGGATTTTTAATGTCCAGTACTAATGAAAGTTCAATCAAACTGAACCATTTGCCTCCAGAGAAGGTTCCTGACCTACTGAGTATTTAAATTTGTTTATTGTTTTTATTTCGGATTTCCCAGCATCAGTATTACTTTATTTTTGTCTTGATACATGTATGTGGACATCTAATAATGTGCAATCAACTATGCAGAATTACAACAGAAAGGCATCAAAGAAAATATCTGTTAGATTCAAATACCAGCTCACTCTCCAATTGACTGCTTCTTATTCAGTGCTCAGGGAGAAACAAAAGTGAGAAAAAATGAACATTTAAGCTAGATCATGACCAAACTGAAAAGCAAAGAACTTTTCTGTTGTGGTCCTCCCAGAGTACCAGGTACACATCATGTAAAAGTGCTAAGTCCCAGGTTATGCATTTCTGAGCTAAAATTGTTCTGAAATGCAGAAGAGATCTAAGGTTTCTTAAGTTTACAAACATGGACATTTTTTAAAATGAATCATGTCATATACTGATTATCTTCAAATTATCACACTATTTCACCTGATCTGGTTGTTTTCTGCTCTCTGCCTGCATAGTTCATCTTCAGTGTCAGATGACTTTCTAGCCAATACTTTGACTTCTTCCTCCAGAGAAGTTACACTATCTTTTAGACAAGTCAACCTAGAACGATGTTCCAATCTTTCATTTTCTAACTGAAAGGAGCAAGACAATGCAAAACTGAGTGACAATACACAAAATGTACTCAATGTAGGTTTCAGAGCAACAAGACAGTGTTGCAATTGTAAATAGATTTTTGTGATAATGAAGAGCAGCTCTAAATCTAATGTGATAAAAGAAGTCTGAAGTTATTAACAATCTGATGAAGGGTCTAGGCCCGAAACGTCAGCCTTTCTGCTCCTATGATGCTGCCTGGCCTGCTGTGTTCATCCAGCCCTGCACCTTGTTGTCTCGGATTCTCCAGCATCTGCAGTTCCTACTATCTCTGATTTGGTTTTTGAAACATGACTTTTTGTGTGTAGCCGGAAGTTGATTACATTTTTATCATGGTAGAAGCATATATTAAAGGAAAGGACTTGCAAGTAAGGTACTGAATAATCCTAGGTTTTAATATATGTAGAGATTGTATAAATCAAATTGGACTGGAGTAAGAGTTTATAGAACACTTTAGAGCCAAACTGGGAGCAAGCTATCCCACACCAGATAAAATGCAATGTGACAGGATTAATTAATGGCTTCACAGTAGAGGTGCCTCTAAGTAACAATAATCACAAACATGATTGGTTTTCAAACTCAGTTTGAAGCTGAAAATAAGGGATCTGACACTAGTGTTTTAAACTTAAGAAAAGCAATTACTAGGGTATGAAATCAGGCTAGCTAAAGTGCACAGGAAGAGTAGGTCAGTTGAAACGAAATGGCAGACATTTAAGGAGATATTTTATGATACTCAGCACACGTACATTCCGTTGACAGAGAAAGGCTCTATGGGAAGGATGTACCATCCATAAATTAAGAAATTAAAGACAACATCAAATTGAAATAATACGTGTACAATTTTGTGAAGAATGATTTCAAAATGGATGACAGAAAACTAATTAAAAATTTTAAACTGACAATAAGAGTTCCTACGAGTACGAAAAAAGGAAAAGAGTATCTAAAAAGTGAGTACTGGTCATCTAGAGAGGGAGTCTGATCAAATAATAATGCAAAATACAGAAATGGTGGAACTGTTGAACAGATATTTTGTCACTGTCTTCACTGTAGAACATACAAATAACATCACAGAAATACTTGTAACTCAAGAGTTGAAAGAAAGAGAGAAACTTAAAACAATTATGATAAATGGGAAAAGGATACTAAGAAAATTCTTAGAACGTGAAACCAACAAGTCCGCAAGACATATTGGTTTACAGCCTGGAGTTTTAAAATAAATAAAGGGGACTTGCAGATGTAGCACACATGGATTTCCAAAAGACATTTGATAAGGTACCACGTCAAAGGTTAGAACACAAAATAAGAGTTCATGGTGTGGGTGTAATATATTACCATGGATAAAAGATTCATTACCAAACAGGAAGCAGAGAGTAGGGCTAAGTGGGTATTTTCTAGGCTTGCAATCTGTGACTAGTAGAATGCCACAGGGATCATTGAGAGCTTCAATTATTTACAATCTATAGCAATTACTTGTATGAAAATACCGAACATACAGTTGCAAGATTTGCCAATGGCACAAAGATATGGAGGTGCCGGTGTTGGACTGGGCTGGACAAAGTCAGAAATCACACAACACCAGTTATAGTCCAACAGGTTTATTTGAAATCACAAGCTTTCAGAGCATAGCCCCTTTGTCAGGTGAAGTGACAGAGAAGCACACTGACACAGAATTTATAGGCAGAGAGATCAAGGGCAGATAGATCAAAAGATCATACAAATGGTGTGAGTGGAGTATTGAATAATAAGTCTGTGCAGGCAAGGATGCCCCGAGGCAAGGTATATTGACGAGACCATGCCGAACTACAACAACAGATGAAAGGACACCACGCAACAATCACCAGTCAGGAATGTTCCCTCCCAGTCAGGGAACACTTCAGCAGTCAAGGATGTTCAGCTTCCGATCTTCAGGTAGGCGTTCTCTAAGGCGGCCTTTGAGATACACAACAATGCATAATCACCGAGCAGAAACTGATAACCAAGGTCCGTACCCATGAAGACGGCCTCAACCGTGATCTTGGGTTCATGTCGCGCTACACGTGACCCGACCACACTGTTCTGTACCTGTAACATCTTCCTTACTGTCCTGTTTTGACACCATCACCTTGAAAAATTATTATCTCTCTACCTTAATTAGTTTGTACAGTTTTGGATTACTTATTACTTTTGTTAGACCCTCGGCTTGCAACTCTTATACCTATCATGTTATTCCAGTCATTTGGTTTGTCTCCAGCACCTCCTTATTTTTAATCTTTGGAATTACATCTCTGCCTCAATTAATCAGATTATAGGTCATCCCTTTGCTTGTTATTCAGCTGTTGACACTTTACTCACACCGTCTAACACTTTTGATCATCTGCACAGACTTATTATTCAACACTCCACTCACACCAGTTGTACGATCTTTTGATCTCTCTGCCTATAAATTCTTTGTCTGTGTGCTTCTCTGTCACTTCACCTGACAAAGGGGCTACGGTCCAAAAGCTTGCGATTTCAAATAAATCTATTGGACTATAACCTGGTGTTGTGTGACTTCTGACTTTGACACAAAGATAGGAGAGAGAGCAAGTAATGAAGAGAGTGTAAAAAATCTACAAATGTATACATGGGTGAAGTGAGGCCAAATATTGGCATTTGGAAAATAATGTGGGAATATTTGTTCAGTCTGGTAGAAAGACTAATCAACATATTATTCAAATGGATAAAGATTGTAGAACTCTGAGGTACAGAGGAATCTAGGTATCCTGTTACATGAATGACAAAAAAGTTAGTATCCAGATACAACAAGTGAGGAAGTCAAACAGAATATTGGCGATTATCGACAGTAGGGGAATAGAATATAATTAGAAAAGTTTTGCTCCCGTTATACAAGGAAAAACTCATCAGGTCTGGCAGCATCTGTGGAAAGAAAATATCCTTAAATAAGGAGACCTCTGGAGTAGTTTGTACAGTTTTTGTCCCCTTATTTAAGGACACTTTCTTTCCACAGATGCTGCCAGGCTTTCTGCGTTCTTTCCAGCAATTTCTTTTCATGTTAAGGATATAACTGCAGAAGTAGTTCAGAAAAATTTATTTGACTGATGCCAAAAGAATTGTCTTGAGGAGAGGTTAACAAGTTGGCCCTGTAGACATCTTATTTTAGAAAGACAGGCACTTTATTGAAACGTGTAGAGGAGGCAGAAACTTTAAAAAGAGCATGGAGTTGACTTCGTTCTGATCAGTGTCAAGAGAAGGCAGAAAGTTTAAAAACAGCGTGGCAGAGGGAGTGATTTCACTCTGAACACAGCGCTGAGAGTTGAGGCAGCAATTTAAAAAGAATATGGTGAGGACGGAGTGGCTACGTTCTAAACACAGCACCAGGAGATGATGAGTATGACAAAGATATGGCATCACAGGAAATTGGTAAGTTGGTGAGAAGTTGCTGTTAGGGAGTGAATCAAATAGTTTAAAACAAAAAGAAAGTAGCATTTACAATTTGAAGTAGCCATATGGATTGCAGGAAGAAACACTAATAAAAAGATGTAAAATTAAATCAAGTTAAAGGAAAACAAAATAAAATGAAAATGAAGAAAGATAACATTATAAATAAGTCTTAATACCATAGCAACTTTACACTTATTCTAAAGCTAACAAATAGTTTTTGACGAGATGGAAAGTCAGTGGACACAAATGGATCCATGTCATGCAATATATGCAAAGTTAAATACATACCATGTATCCAGGTAAACACTTCTGCAGGAAGTGTCATCAACTACAGAGCTTGAGCTCTGTTTCAGAACTGGAACAATGGCTGGAGTCACTGTGGTTTACCTGCGAAGTAGAGGACTACATGGATAGCACATGTCTGTGATGTCTAATGAGACAGACTTGATTATGAAGCTTAAGGTGAAGGAACTCCTAGGGGACAGTGACCATAATATAATAGAATTCACCCTACAGTTTGAGCGGGAGAAGCTGAAATCAGATGCAACGATATTAAAATTGAATAAAGGTAACTACAAAGACATGAGAGACGTGCTCGCAGAGTTGATAGGAAGTGGAGTCCAGCAGGGAGGACAGTGGAGCAGCAATGGCAGGAGTTTCTGGGGTAATTCAGGAGACACAGCAGAAATTCATCCCAAGGAAGAAGAAACAAATTAAGGGGATGATGAGTCAACTGTGGCTGATAAGGGAAGCCAGGGATAGCATAAAACCAAAAGAAAAAGCATACAAAGTGGTGAGATTAGTGGGAAGCCAAAGGGGTGGGAAGTCTTCAAAAACCAGCAGAGGATAACTATAAAAGCAATATGGGTGGAGAAGATGAAGTATGAGGGCAAGCCAGCTCAAAATATAAAAGAAGATTGCAAGAGTTTTTTTAGATATACAAAGGGTAACAGAGAGACAAGAGTGGACATTGGGCTGATGGAAAATGAGGCTGATAAAACAGTAATGGGGAACAATGAAAAAGTAGAGACACTGAACTAGTACTTTATATTAGTTTTCACGGTGGAACACACCAGTAGCATACCAGAACTTCAAGTAAGTCGGGGATAGAGGTGAATATAGTGGCCATCACTAAGGAGAAGGCACTGGGGAAATTGAAAGGTCAGAAGGTGGATAAATCAGTCAGACCATCGAATCATAGAATCCTTACAAAGCCGAAAGAGACCATCGGCCAATCGAGTCTACACCAACCCTCCGAAGATCATCCCACCCAGACCCAGGACAACAGCCTATCCCCATAACCCCACATTTACCATGGCTAATCCATGCAGCCTGCAAATCCCTGAACACTATGGACAATTTAGTAGTCCATCTTTGGACTGTGGGAGGAACTGGAGCACCCAGATGAAACCTACACAGACACAGAGATAATGTGCAAACTCCACAGAGATAGACCCAAAGGTGGAATCAAACTGGGGTTCCTGGCGCTGTGAGGCAGCAGTGCTAACCACTGAGCCACCAGGCCGCCCAGTGGACCAGATGGACTAACCCCAGAGTTCTGAAGAAGATAGCTGAGGAGTTGTAGAGGCATTGGTGTGATCTTTCACGTATCAATGGAGTCAAGGATGGTCACAGAGGATTGAAAAATGGCTAATATGAGACCCTGGCTAATGTAACACCTTTGTTTAAGAAGGGATTGGGACAGAAGGCAGGAAATTATAAGCCAGTGGATGGCAGATGGTGGGACTGTCCTATGAAGAAGTATAGGGCAATCGGGTTCTGTATTTTCTCGGGCTTCAATGAATGAGGGATGATCTCATTGTAACTTACAAAATGCTTAAAAGAATAGACTAGGTAGATGCAAGTCAGATGTTTCCCCTAGATGGGGAGTCTAGGAACATATTAACAGGACAAAGCCACGTAGCCCCTTCAGATTGCTTCACCATTCAATGAGATCATGACTGACATGGCCTCATTCCATATACCTGCCTTTGGCCCATATCCCTTAATACCTTTCCTTAACTAAATATAATCTACCTCAGATTTAAAATTAACAACTGATCCAGTATTCACTGCATTTTGCAACAAGAGAGTTTGAAACATCTACCACCTTTTGTGTGTCGAAGTGCTTCCTAACATCTCTCCCTGGAGTCTGGCCCTAATTCTTAACCATGGACCCTAGTTCTAGAATCCCCAGCCAATGGAAATTATCTCTAACTAGCCTGTCTTTTCCCGTTAGTGTCTTGAAGAGTTCAATCAGATGTGAGCCCAGGTCTGCTCAAAATACTATAAGTGGGGTCTAGCCAGGGTTTTGTATAACTGCAGCTTATCCGTGCATTCTTGTACTCCAGTCCTCTATATATAAAGGCCAACATTCCATTAGCACTAGAATTATGGAACCCAGTTTTAAATAAGGGGGATGCTATATAGGTCTGAGATGAGAAATCTTTTTACTGAGAGGATTGTGAATTATTGTAACTATCTACCTATTAGGGCAGTGAAAGCTCTTATTTTCAGAATGTTTGAAGTAGACAGTTGGATATATTTTGATTACCAGTGGTGTAAAGTGACAGGGAGATAGGGCTGGTAAAAGGCATTGAAGTGTTCGATTAGCCATGATTGTATCAAATGATGAAGCAGGCTCAATGAGCTAAATACCTACTCCTGTTCCTATAGTGAAAGGAATCAACAGGGTGAATGAAAAAGGATGGTCTCCCTTGTGGGTGAAACTGAAACCAAGAACGCAGTTTGAAAATGAGGGGTTTAAAATGGAGATGTGGAGATTTTTTTTCCTCTTTGAGGGTCATCAGTTAATGGATCCTCTTCTCCGGAGAGCAATGGAGCCAGATTACTTAATATTTTTAAGTTGAGTTATGTTGAGTTTTGATTGGCAAACAAATTAAATGTTATGAAGGGCAGACATGAAAGTAGAGCTGAGGCCAGAAACACATCTGCCGTAATCTTGTTAAAATGGCAGAGCAGGCTCAAGCATCCGACTGGCCTGCTCTTGTTCCTATTTCCTAAGTTTGTATGTTAAATGAATCACAGTGCTTTATTCTTCATTTTAAAAATCTATTCATATACTTTTATAATTAATACACATAATTACACAATTATAAAAGTCAACATTACTGTGTGCATGGAACCCTTCAAGTCTTCTATTCTTTGTTCCAGATGCGATCTTTCATTAATCGCCGTCTCCTGAGAAATCTAGTGCAAAATGGAGGCCATTAAGTACTGAGTTATAAACTGGATCTGAAGTTATTCACCAACCTAATATCATTCACAATTTATGTGTGAATTCACTGTTTCATTATTCCTTCAACTGAGATTAATAATTGACATCCACGCTAATTCTTTATCATTTCAGAGGAGTTCAACCTTTTATTTTAAACAGGTTATGAATTATTCAGCATATACTATCCCATGGCAATTTCAAAGCAAGAACAAATGTATTAATTATGATTAAAACCATTAAAGCAACAAAAGCACAAACTGAAGAAAGAATATTAGCAGCAAAGAACAGGTCCTACTTGGAAGGTTTGCAAAAAAATAGCTGTTCACAGAAGGGCAGAAAAACAAAATAAAGGCAGAAGTAATGTATCCACATAGCATGATGGTCCCAGATTACCTTAAAATGTTAAAATGCAGAAGCAGAGACTCAACCCATCGAGTCTACTCTGCCATTCAATGAGATCATGGTTGATCTGATAATCCTCAACTCCACTTTCTTGCCTTTTCCACACAACCCTCAATTCCTTTATTGATTAAAAATTTAATCAGCCTTGAATACGCTTAAGGACCCAGCTTCAAGAGCCCTTTGTGGTAAGAGCTAAACTAAAAATTCACTACCCTCAGAGAAGAAATTCTGTTTTAAATGTGCAACTTCTTATTCTGAATTCATGCCCTCTGCCCTAAGAATCTTGTATGTTTTAATAAACTCCTATACTCCATTCTTCTATACTCCAACACATACAGGCCCAATCTACTCAACTTCTCCTCAGAAGTCAGTCCTTCCATACCTGATGAAGAGTTATCTAGACTTGAAACATTAGCTTGCTTTCTCTCCGTGGATATTGCCTGACCGGCTGTGATCCCCAGCATTTTATGTTTTCAGTACAGATTCCAGCATCTGCAGTAATTTGCTCCCTCCATACCTGGTTTCAGCCTAGAAAACCTTTTCTGGACTGCCTCCAATGCCCATATACTTTTCCTTAGATAAAGGGACCTAAACCTGTTCACAGCATTCCAGCTCTGGTCTGACTAGTGCCTTGTACAGATTTTGTAAAATCTCACTATTTTTACACTCCACTTCCTTTAAAATGATTCACTTTAAAAACATTTGCCTTCCCATTACAATACCCATTGAACCTGAGTGCTGGCTTTTTTGTGATACATGGATGAGGATTCCCAAATTCCTTTGTTGCCTAGCTTTCTGCAGTACTGTCAAATGTACTATTCCTAACAAAACAGTGTGTGTGAAATATTTCCCTGCAGCATGCAATCAGTGACCAATGATTCTCTAAGAGATACTTGTGAGTCTTGTAAAGAAATGTCAAAGCATATTAACCCTGCTCTATACTTGTACTATGCTGATCTCTTTGTATCTGAGCCTTATCAAAATGACTTTTATTTAGATAATGCCCTTAAATATCCCACAATGTTTCATAGTACAATAAAAGCAAAGTTAGATTCTGCACAGCACAATGAGCTATTAGGGCAGGTAGTAAAAACCTTAGTCAAAAAGAGTTAGTTTGAATGTTACATTTTTTATATTTCACCTATTTTTCTAGATCAGGTGGGACTTGAACCCAGGTCTCTTGGTCCAGGGGTAGGGACACTACAAACTGCACCACAAAAAAAGGGGTGTAGGGGATGGAGAGGTTTAATTAGTTAATTCTTGACCTTAGGGCTAGACAGCTGAAGATACAACCATTAAGAATGAAGCAATTAAAACTGAGGATGCCAATTTGGCACCACAATCAACTCATTTTTCAATTCAGCTAACTTGTGGGCTTGTCATTATGGACTTGCAATGTTAAAGATCAATTTAACGGTAGCAATTTTATAACAAGAAGAGTATTACAAGACCACACACTTCTAAATTCTAACTGATAAAATGAGCTAACAAAATGGAACTCTGTTATCAGCAGAAAAACAAAAGTTAGCCAAAAAATGTAAATTGCTTGTTAGAACCTTTAATGTGGAAAGCATGCACTTAAATCAAAACATGTTTTTAAAATTCCAGGTTTGACTTGACATTAGCTAAATTAATTGGGCAATTTCAACACACAATACACCACAACAGAGTCACAGGAATAGATCTAAATCTGTGTGGGACCGGAAATAGGGTGTGGTCCATAATTTCAGGTAGACTAATTCAAAATACAATTTGGTTAAAAAAATAGTGACAGCAAGTAACAAATTAAATGAAAAGATGAAAGAACCCTATTCCTGTTTTCTCCCTGGTTGCCATCAGCAGCAAGAAGACAAAAAAGCAAATGGTGTAAGATGAAATAATATGTTTTTGCTCAATTAAGAAGACCTTTCCCAGCTTCACGGCCTGGTAATGTAAACACGCTTGGAGAAACTATTTTCAAAATTTGTCACCAAATCCTATGTACCTGAATGTTAGATGTAAGGCTGATACATATTGCCCAAAAGGATTATTAGGATCAATGCTTTGTAACAACAAAAATAAGTTAATTATCAGGCAAATATTGTCAATAGCTTTTTGAATGTGTTAAAGGGATTATTTAACACTGATTATCAAACAACTTCATGACTCGTTTGGGTGAGTGAATGGTTTTAGGTTCATTTTTCTCACCTTTAATCGTTCTCGAAGACTGTCTCGCTCTGTGGTCATTCTCCGCAAGTCTGCAACAGCTTCATCACGCTCACATTCTAAACGTCGCAGAATATCCTGTGCTGTCAAACTGTTTTTCTGAGATCTTGGTGACTTGGCAGCATCCCTGCGTAGCCTATTAAGCTCTTCCTGGGCCTAGGTTATTTTGTGCAATTAGCAAAACAAGTATGTAATTTGTGATTTTTTTTTCAAAAGTTACATGTCCTTGTCACAGAGTTATATGTATTTAAATTTGTTGGAAACTGATACTGAGAGTCCCAGTTACATCTTAAATCATGTGCCCCATACCAAAACTAGGTTTTAATATCACAATGATGGCTTTATGTCTAGCACCATGAAATTCAAACCTCTGATCATTCTGCACCATATTAACAGCCACATTACACAAACAGTCAACCATGAGCATTTCAGGACCCTTGCCTAGGGAATCGTTGTAACAGAGAGGAAACAAAAAATCTCCAGCCTACGACAAAGATAATCAAAGTGAAATTGTGCACAGGACAAGTGGGTATTTATTATATGGACTGGCTACACCACACATCATACAGAGATATTTCTATTTGCCTTTTAGATGTTTCAGACACTCAAGTTTTTGCAAGTCTCATCAAAACGTTTCCAATGTGGTCTACACCTTCGTTCACCAGTTCCACAGCTGCCCTTCCAGGCAGTATCTGTGTTAGAGGAACAGTTACATTAAAAAGCATTGACTTGGAATATTAACATTGTTTTGCTTTCCATTGATGCAATTTTTATCTCAAATTAAGCACGAGTTGGACTTATAAGAGAAAAATCACCAGCCACAATCTGCAAAGAACTTAACACAGAGCACAAAAAAGACTGCTGTTGTTGAAGATGTAAAAATAATCCAGATTAAACAAATCCATATTCATCTATAACAGATAGAGTCCAGCCAGTTGAATAATATTTTCTCTATGAATACCAAAAATAAGTACCTGTACTTCGTGCAACAAAGACAAATGTTTAAATGAATATCTTTAGTTGAATCACTTTAATTACAGGTGTGATTTAAAATTCAAGACTGTAGCCAAAAAGAAGGATGGAGTGGGCCAGAGTTGATAAATGTAATTCTGATGGGTATTGTTTTCATCACTGTAGAAAACTGCAGTTCAAGAAATATTACATTGACAAAACTGGAACTTTGATTTTCAGCCCATCATTGGCCAGTGTTTTATTAGAAATTAGCTGATAATAAAATCCACTTCAGCAATGTTATTAAATGGCTTGAATTGTAGTTCTATACAGTAATGAGAAGACCTCTATCGTATGATATCATATGTTTTTTTGAAGTTAATAAACCACAAAAATATAGAAAACATGTAAAGGCACTGCAGTATATGTACAAAAAAAGAAGTCTGAAGGACCAGAGCCACCTGGACTGTAAACAGAATGTAAAGTGTTGGCTTTCATCATGAATAACCGTATACAGAAATCCTCAAAGCAGTTACCATATACTTTTTTGTTTTCCACCACCACCATTATGACTGCCCAATCTCATTGACCATGACATTTTTCATGCTTCAAGTTCATGGTACAGCAAGTTCCCACAAAGGCAGATGCCAGAGCACATTGGTACTGCTAAAAATATCCAGTCAGCTACACTCTTCATACACAAGGCACAAAAGTAGGTGTCTAAAATATATTTTCTGGACTGCTTTAAACATACTGAATGAATGGTCTTCTGAAAATGATGTACAAAGGAGGAATGATACTGGCTGGTAGAGAGGAGCACAATAGCTAGAATTGCAGGAACAAGAGGAAATTGAACTTTAAGAAAATCAAGCATCTACACATAAATCTACAAGCAATGAGAATGTTACTGGATCAGTGATATTGAAGCAGGAGATATTAGTTAGGAAAATAGGATGTGGAAATTTCTCATGATAAACACAAGGAAGGTATAGACCAGTTATTCCTTCATGAATGAATTGAGAAAGGTAACTACAACTCTGAATCACAAGTCATTTCTTGGAAGTGAAGATCTTTTTCGTTGACAGAAATGCCATGCACGATGAAAAGCACAAATAATATGAAATGATTAAAAAAGTCTAATTCAATTGCACCATAGTTTCATTTTTCTAACGCAGCAAATCACCAAACTCTACCATAGTGAGCAGTCTGACCTTTTCAGCTGGCCCAAAGAGGTTTTGCTATAATGAAAATCAACTATATTACTATATGTGGATGACAGGGAAGACAGCAGGCTCTTTTACAATGCTCCATTATCAAACTGGCTGCGGAAGACCATCATCAAGGCTCATGGAACAAGAACTTGGGATGAGACAACAGAAGATGATCTTTCCTTGTGCAAACCATACCAGATGAAGAAGAAATGGACTTCTGAAGTTACAGAACATATTTTCCTTTGAAATACAGCAACAAGTTACTGAAGTTGAAAAGATTAAAGCATTACACACATAAGACAATGAAGATATCACAAAGTTATTTGTGTTAATTATCAGAGGTTAAAATGCTACTTAGACAGAGTCCAGTTATATACTTTATTAGTTGGAATTTTATTTCCAGTTCACACACCACAAACTCCAGCCACACTGATTAACCTAGTTTTCCCTAATCAACGTGTTCAGGGATGTTATTACACACCTCTGGAATTGTGGGATTTGAGCCTAGGCCTCCCAGTCCGGGGGTAAGGACACTACCACTGCACCACAAGAGGATCCACACTGATTAAATCAGGAAGCAAGTATACACACCAGTTTTCACACAATTAACCCTAAGTAATATTTAATCATCATCTGTTCCCCAGTTTTACTAGGTCTCAGGCATCCCTGTCAAAACCTACAAGTTGATAACATCATTACTTACCTGTTCGTACAGGAGTTTGCTTTGGTCTCTTTCTGCAGTTAAAACTTTGACATTTGCCTGAACTTCTGCCATGTGCCTTTCGTATTTATTTAACATGGCTTGAAGATCATCGCGCTCTTTGATAATGCATATGAGTTCAGACTCATAACTTCCTCCCTGATTTTGTAAAAAAAAATGAGTAAACCAATATTCAATAAGCCAGAAAGATGATAGGTTATTGCATGATATCCCTTCTTTCTTTCAGAAATCAATCCAATCAATGGATATATACACACAATAGTTACATCTTCTAAATGCCTTCATAGGCTGTTGGAAGTAATGTAGATAGGACAAGGCATTTCTGCTAGTTTGTTAAGCCAGGAATAAAGAGCATAAATCAATGGTGTAGAGTTATAAATATTTTCCAGTACACAGAGAGGCCCTTTGGCTCATTGTGTCCACACTGATCATCAAGCATCTATCTATTCTAATTCTATTTTCCAGCATTGGTTTTGTATGCTGCGGTGTTTCAAATGCTCGTCTAAGTAGTTCTTAAATGTCTAGAGGGTACTCACCTCTACCATGTTTTAGGCAATGATTTCCAGATATTCACAAGCCTCTGCATGAAAACTGTGTTCCTCAAATCTCTCCTAAACCTTGCACTCTTTGTCTTAAAACTGTGCTCCTGGTTATTGACCCCCCCTTCCTAAAGGGAATGTTTTCACAATATTTACCCTGCTTTCCCCTCAGACCTTAGTACATCTTAATCAGATCCCTCCTCAGCTTTCTGTAGTCAAAAGAAAACAACTCCCAGCTATCCACTCTCTCTTTGTAGTTGAATTGCTCCAGCCCAGGCAACATCTTGGTGACTCTCATTTGCATCCTCTCTAGAGTGCAATCACATCATTCCTATAGTATAGAACTGCACACAGTACTTCAGCTGTGGTCTAACTAACGTTATACACAACATCCTTGCTCTTGCATTCAATACCTCAACTAATAAAGGCAAGCATCCCATATGCCTTCTTAACCACCTTATCTAGCCTTAGAGTGAGAGACTGAAATTGCAGGAATGAAATTAGAATATACATTTTCATGAAAAAGTGGTAGAACTTTTTCCATTAATGGCAATTAGTGTTTAGTCTATTGATGCTGACCTGAGACTGCTGGAATTCTGTGAACCAGATATGATGGGAAATGGGATGAAGGTGACTGTACAACTTAGGATGCAGATCAGCCATGATCTCACTGAACAGTGGAACTGGTTAAGTGGCCTGTTCTTAGATTCCTTTGTCACTGCATTGTTATATTTATTGAATTGCCCCAATTTATTTACATTTCATTTGCACATAATTACTGCAGATCTCTCTCACATTTCTTACAATGATACATAAGTTTTATAAGGAAAACCATGTTATATCAACTACATCATTATGGATGTATATTTCAACATTGAAGCAGTATGAAATCAGAGAGCAGCTCACCATATCCTTCCCAGTAGCATTTAGGGATGGGCAATAAATGGTAGCTTAGACAGCAACTCTTAAAATGATATATTTCTTCATAAGACAAGCCCCTCATCAGTAAGGCTTCACGAACTTTTTTTAGAAAAAATATTCTTTCATGAGATGTGGAATTATTGTTACCCATCCCTAAGCACTTAAACTGAATAGATAAACATCTTCAAAGGGCAACTACCTTATTACAGATCTGGAGTCACATGCAGGCCAGATCAGGTAAGGATAGCTACTTTCATTCCCTAAAGGACTTTAGCAAAGCAGATTGGTTTTTAACTTGGTTTCAATCAATGATAGCTTCATAATCACTATTACTGCGGCTAGATTTCAATTCCAGAATAATTAATTGAATTTAAAATCCCGGCAACTCTGCTGGAATTTGGATGTGTGCTCCCACAGCATTAGCCTGGACCTCTACTTGTGCAGTGACACAAACACTATGCCACTGTCTCCCTGTACAATTACTCCAAATTCACAATTATATCCTTTTTCAAATAAGGAGATCAAAACTATACCCAGTTCTTCAGATGTGGTCTCAACAAGATCTTATACAGCTGCAGTAAAACTTTAATGTTTTTATATTCCATTCTCCTTGCAATAAACTGCAACATTCCATTTGCCTTTCTCATCACTTTCTATACCTGCATCTTAACATATTGTGATCCATGTACCAGCACACCCGGATCCATCTGTACCACCAAGTTCTGCAATTTGTCTATATTTAAATAGTATAATGCTTTTCTGTTCTTCCTGCAAAAGTGAACAAGTTGACAATTTCTCACATTATACTTTGTCATTTTTCTGCCACTCACCTAACTTATATCCCTTTAACCCTTGTTGATTTTCTACCTCCTCTTGACAACTTACTTTCTTACCTAGCTTCATGTCAAATTTTGTTAGCTATGCACACGACTGAGAACAACAGATGTGTTTCTGGGATCGAGGAACACTTGGATCATGATACGTGAACTCTTGAACACCACATGGTGGATATTTTGATAATGACTTTCTCTGGTTCAAAACTGAATTGGCATTGTTGATTGCTCTACTTGCTTGGAAATTTTGATAGTCAAGTTTACAAAATTCATAGATCATTTTCAGTAAAGAAATTTAAAGAGTCTTTCGCAACCTCGACAGCTGAAAGCACTTTGTGACCAATCAAATATCTTTGACATCATTATTTTAACATAAGAATTTGGGTGGAATTTATAGTGAAATGGAAAAGTGTGTGTCAATTCAGAAAAGTTAGCCTGTCTTTAGTTTAGAAGTATTTGAGGGGATTTCATTGAAACATATACAATTCTAACAGGAATGGACAGATTGGATGCAGGAATGATATTTCCCTTGGCTAGAGATTCCAGAATGAGGAGTCACAGTCTCAGGTACACAGTGGGTCATTTCGAACTGAGATGAGGAGAAGCGTCTGTACAAACAGCAAGTGAATGTGTGAAATTCGCCATCACAGAAGGCTGTGGAAGTCAAGTCACTGATACACTTAGAAAATAGATTTCTACAGGCTATAAGACCATAAGACACAAGAGCAGAAGTAGGTCATTCAGCCCATCAAGTCTATTGTACTCTTCAATGAGGTCACAACTAATAGAATAATACCCATAACCCATGATTTCCTTACTGATTAAAAATCATCTCCATCTCAGCTTTGAATATGCTTAACACCCCTGCCTCTATAGTCCTTTGCAGTAAAAAAATTCCACAAATTCACTACCCTCTGAGAGAAGAAATTCCTCCTCATCTTTATCTTAAAAGGGTACTCCTTATTCTGAGATTACGCCTTCTTGTCCTAGCCTCTTCCACAACTCCGCATCCAGTCTGTCAAGTGCCCTGTGAATGTTGAATCTTGTATGTTTCAATAAGGTAACCTTTCATTCTTCTAAACCCCAATGAGTACTAGCCAAACCTATTCAATCTTTCCTCATAAGACATTTTCTCCAATCCTACGATCAGCCAAAGATCAGTCTCTGGACTGCCTCCAATGCCAGTATATCTTTCCTTAATTAAGACCAAAATTGTTCACAGTATTCAAGGTGCTGTGTGAGACTAATGTCTTGTATAATTTTAGTAAGACTTTTCCATTTTCATACTCCATTCCTTTTGAACAAAGGCCAACATTCCACATGTTTTTCCTATTACCTGCTAAACGTGTATGCTAGCTTTATGTGATCTGGCATGAGGACTCCAAAACTCCTCTGATTTGTAGCTTTTTGCAGTCTTTCTCCATTTAAATAATACTCAGCTCTTCTATTCTTCTTGCCAAATTGCATACCCTCATATTCTACAACATCATATTTCATCTGCTAAGTTTTTTCTCAGTCTTTTATCCTGTCTACATCTCTCTGCAGACTCTTTGTGTCACCCTCAGCACTTCCCTTCTCACCTATTTTTGTAGCATCTATAAACTTGTAAAGACTGTCAAGGGGTGTGGGAAGA
>NC_063337.1:19555894-19592001 GCF_021869965.1 Rhincodon typus
ATTATGTTGGTGCTGGCTTGATGGGTCAAATAGTCTATTCCTGCTCTTTGTCTGGACAGAATACAATGGAGAAACCATTCCAGTTGTACAAGGATCAAGAATCAGACCAAACTCTTCATCCAAACTAGCTGTCAGGAAACGCAACATGAAAACCAGAGCTGGTTGTTGGTGAGCTCAACTCAAAAAGACTTTCATGTTGAATACCAGGCACCAACATCTTGGGCATGCTCCATGGACACCAGCCACATGCACCCCACGTCCACAGACATGGGCATCTGACAATGTGCCAGCCTCCATGAACCCTCATAGCACATGTCCAATTACTAATGCTTCACCTCAGGCTGCACCAGCAACTTACATTGTTAAGCTGCAGCTTGGACACTTTGCCCTCAAGGACACGCACCCAGCTCCTAAACTGGATCAGGCCGTATCTCTGGGTTCTTTACTCACTGTCATAGCGCTCACTCACCCTGAGCCTTTTTGCACTTTGCCTCCTCAACTAGAGATACCTGGTTCATATTACTACTGTCTTGCCATGCCATATAGCACAGACACAAAGCTAGGAAGCTTACTACAGTTTTCAGCAGTCCTCAGTCCAGGCAAGAGGATAGCATTCACTCAGGGGATCCTGGCCCAGTAAATCAAGTACAGCTTCTGACTTAGTCCAGGTTCTGCTTTAGGCAGTCAGATTCATAATCCTCTACTCATGCAGTGAGAAGCCGATGGCAGCACACCACCTGTTTTGATTCTTTTTCCCAAGTGAGTGTGTAGGCAGCGCAAAGGGCATGCAGAACAAGTGATGTTGTATTTGAAGGCAGTGAGGGTGAGTGGGAAGATGTTGCATTCATTATTAAGAGTTGTAAAGAGTGAGCATTGGTGGGAGGTGGGTGCAGTAGCAGAGATTGAGTGTGAGGTATCAGAGAGAAATGGTTGCCAGAGTGGAGGACATTGACACTGTTCCTACAGTACTGGGCATTCCTCCAGACAGCTGAGACTACTTCAACTTGGGTAGCAACCTTGCACCCGGCTGGCATGATTCTGTGTTCCTGCCTCCAACACTGGTCTTGAGGGAAGAGGAAGTACCACCTGTTCACTACCCTGTCCAGCAGCATCACCAGGACCATTCCTGCAAAGCTGTGGCAAGCAGTTTCCCCTGTCTGCCAAGTCCATGGCAAATTTCAGGAACCATGCAGGACAGCTCCAAACGGATAGTGCTTGGCCGGGTGCCTTCTAAATATGGTAGCAGTACCAGGAATGGCAGCCACGTCCGGGATCTCCATGAGTGGTGAGTTGCTCTGGGATGGGACATAGTCACATGGGGCAGAAACCGTGTGCGAGTCTTACAGGGGCTCAAATGTCGATTAGAGTAGAAAATGTGGCAAGACAGAGTGTGAAAACCCACTCAGCCTTGCGGCGAGAATTATCCACCAAACTTGACATGACTCGCACTTGGCCAAAATATAGCAAGATTCCTCCAAATGGGCTGAACTGCCCCATTCTTCATAGTAACAATTCTGTGATTCTGTGAAATAACTTATGAGTAGTGAAAAGAGACATGTTTTGTTGAAGCTTTCATTATGTACTCATCAGGATATTTCATCAGGTAGATTGTAGAGTTGGAAAGGTATATGGTGAGTATTTCAGAATTTAGAGCCTAGACAATTTAAAGTATAGCTGTTGATCACAAAGTAAAGGGATTATGGATATACATTTGTCTAGGACAATGTCAAGCATGCTGTTGAATGGAATGCCTTCAGCTGCTTTGCCTTGTTCCAAGTATGAGAACTACTTTCATCAGCAAGTATATATGAAATGAAACATGACCTATGAACATTGTACTCTGGGAAATGAAGTTCTGAGATGAAAACTAAACTTATTGACAGTAATTTTGTCATTTAGACAGACAATACGCAAGTCACATGGAATTCTACCAGTGGTGTACTATTCCTGCTAGCACAGTCAGAAGTGTATGCCTCTCTAACTTACTCCCACCATTTCCTCTGCGCTTATTGACTAGCCTCCATCTACGAACCCTATATTTCCCAATTCTAGACACATATATCGCTATTCTCTGTACCCTATGATCAACAGCCGTGCTTTCAATCTGGGCTTTAAATGCTGAAATTCATCCTTATTTCTTTCCATCTCTTCAGCTCAATCACCTTGTGTAAGACTTTCCTTACACCTGCTCTGACCAAACTTCTGATTCCCCTCTCCCTTTTTATTGTCTGATTGCACTTGTATGAAATGCCTTGGAATGTCTACTTATGTTAAAGTCACTTCGACGTGTAAATTGATGTTAAAAAAATCACTCACTTTGTTGTCAAACTTTTTGTCATCAAGATTTAAGAGAAGAGATGTAAAAGATATCACAATCAATGGATGTATGGGTAAAGAAAAGTGAGAGTGAAAGGGAATTCTAAGACAGCAGAGATAGGTGAGAGAGACTACATTCTCCAAACTGTGTAACATAGATCAACAAATATTATAAACAAAAATCATACTTCTTGCCAACTTTCACATCATTATCTCCTATGTCCCAATTTGTCCATGCAAACATGTTGCACAGTAACTGAACTCTCCCATCATCACAATTACCTATTAGCTTTTAGATTTGAGAATTTGAATGTGGACCGTTGATCAGTAAGTTTGCAGATGATATGAAAATTGGTGAGGGTAGTAAGTAGTGAGGAGGACAGCTTTAGGTTACAGAAGGATATGGACTGGCTGGTTAGATGGGCTGATCAGTGACAAATAGAATTCAATCCAGATAAATATGAGGAGATGCACAAGGGGAGGACAAACAAGGCCTCCCCTTGTGCATGAATGGTCTCGAGGAAGCACTGAGGATCAGAGGCACTGCTGTGTGCATGTCCATTGGTCCGTTAAGGTAACAGGACAGGTAGATAAAGTGGTTAAGAAGGCATTTAGTATACTTGCCTTTATTAGCTGAAATAGAGTTTAAAAGCAGGGAGGTTATGCTGGAAGTATATAAAAACTTTGTTAGGCTACAACTAGAGTACTGCGTACAGTTCTGGAATCCACATTAAAGGAGGGATGTGATTGCATTGGAGAGGATGCAGTGAGATTTAAAAGCATGTTGACTACGCTGGAGAGTTTTAACTGTGAAGGGAGATTGGACAGACTGGGGTTGTTTTCCTTGGAGCAAAGGAGACCAAGAGGGACATAATGGAAATGCGTAAAATTATGAGAGGCACACACAGGGCAGACAGGAAGAAATAGATTAATGACTGGGAGCGTAGATTTAAGGCAAGGGGCAGGAGGTTTCGAGGGATGTAAGGAAAAGTTTCTTCACCCAGAGCGTTATGGGAATATGGAAATCACTGCCTGTAAGGGTGGTAGAGGCAGAAACCCCATTAGCCCAAGGCATACAGGCTCTAGGCGCCAAGTGCTGGAAAATGGATTGATTTTTGACTAATGCAGACTTGTTGGCTGAGGGCCTTTTTTCTATGCTATAGACCTCTTTGATTTTATTCAGTTTTGTCCTGAGGTATTCTACCATGGGAAATTTTACCTCTTCATGAGTCAGTATCTAGCACAGAGCTGATAGCAACAAGAAAATGACTGTGACATTCAACACTGTTGTTTGAACTCTCAGTCTTGGCTGAGATAATATATACCTGTGAGGAAGTAATCTAGGTACAACTACAGTGCTTCAAACAATGTACCTTCACAGGAGATGAGCGCAGTGGACTACGTCCTCTGGATGAATTGCATTGGCCTGAAGGTTTGTTTCTCAACATCTTTAATAAGTATTCTACCTCAGATTTATAGAAATCTCTTTCTTGTACTATATTCTTCACAAATGTATCTAAAAGAAAAGGCGATTTATTTTGCTCATGTAAGCGCAGATGAGTTTCTCTATTTTCTGTTTCTGGAACCAATTCAAGATCTAAAATGAAACAAACAGAAAAGTTGAATGAAAAAGTGGTAAAAGCTTGTCAAATTAATTGTTTTTATTGCAATCTGCTAAGTATCATATTAGCTACTTTTATTAATTTTTTAAATATAAATTTTGTTCCGTGATCCAGGAGATTCTAATTTTTCTACTTTAAACTCCCAATTTTGGCATCGAAAATGCATAGGTGAGCAGTAAAACACTCTATTGATAGCATGAGCTAACGTCCACTTAAGTAAAGCCATTACTTGGTATTCCTCTCATTGTGTTGCCGGTACATCTTTGGATGGCCTTAAGCCTGGGGAAATGGACTGTGATCAGCCGAAATTATTTCACATAGACTTTTTAGGGTGTCAATAAAAGATCTTCATTCCAACTCACATTTGGGCTCAAATCTAGATCCCAGCAATCAAAGTGATAACAGTTCCCTACCCAATTCTTCCATTTGAAAATGACAGTTTTATCTGTTCTGTCATGTGGGACCAAATTAATTATTTTCATATAAAATGTGGAAACACAACCACAAAAAGAACAGGACAGACCTTCGCAGTCTAGGGAATTGGGGAACGAAGGGATAGTGGTCCACTGTGATTCTCAGTTCAAATCTTTTAGAGTTTTTTGAAGAGGTAACGAAGAGGATAGATAAGGGTAGGGCAGTGGATGTTGTCTGTATGGACTTTAGTAAGGCCTTTGACAAGGTCCCACAAGGCAAGCCAGTCACGAAAGTTAGGTCACATGGGATCCAGGGAATGATAGCTAATTGGATTTAAAATTGGCTCAATGGTAGGAAGCAGAGGGTGATGGTTGAAGGTTGTTTCTCAGATTGGAGACCTGCGTCAAGTGTGTACCACAGGAGTCGGTGCTGGGACCTTTGTTATTTGTTATTTACATAAATGATCTGGATGTGAATGTACAAAGCATGATTATTAAGTTTGCAGATGATACAAAATTAGGAGGTATTGTTGATAGGGTCATCAAAAATTACAGAAGGATCTTGATGAGATGGGGAAGTGAGCAGAGGATTGGCAAATGCAATTCAATGCAGATAAGTGTGAAGTGTTGCATTTTGGAAAGTCAAACCAAGGTGGGACTTATACAGTAAATGGTAAGGTCCTGAAGAGTGTTGTGGAACAGAGGGACCTAGGAGTACAAGTACATAGTTCATTGAAAGTGGTGTCACAGGTAGACAGGTTGGTGAATAAGGCACTTGGCATGCTGGCCTTCATCGGTCGAGACATTGAAAATAGAGTTGGAATGTTATGTTACAGTTGTATAAGTCGTTCGTGAGGCTGCACTTGGAGTATTGTGTACAGTTTTGGTCACCCTGATATAGGAAAGACATAGTTAAACTGGAACGTGTGCAAAGAAGATTTACGAGGATGTTGCTAGGGCTAGTAGGCCTGAGTTATAGGGAGAGGTTGGACAGGATAGGACTTTATTCCTTGGAATGTAGGAGAATGAGGGGTGACCTTATGGAGGTGTATAAAATGATGAGGGGCTTAGATAGGATAAATGCATATAGTCTTTTTCCCAGGGATGCAGAATTGAAAACTAGAGGCCATTGATTTAAGGCGAGAGGGGATAGATTTAAGAAGGACCTGAGGGGCAACTTCTTCAAGCTGAGAGTGGTGCATATATGGAATGGGCTGCCAGAGAAAGTGGTTGAGGCAGGTACAATAGCAACATTTAAAAAACATTTGGGTAGGTACATGGATGAGAAGGGTTTAGAAGGAGATAGACCAAATGCGGGCAATTGGAACTAGCTGGGTGGGCACCATGGTCAGCATGGATCAGTTTAGGCAAAAGGGCCTGTTTCCATGCTTTATTACTCTATGACTCTAAGTTATGCTGGTTATTCACTGAGTTAGAGTGGGTATTAACTGGCATAACATTTCCTGGCCATGCATCCAGCCATGTCCTATGTATCTCGTCCATGTGTCTGGCATTGAGCTCAGTGCTGGAGATGGTTGAAGGATCCAGGGAAGTGCAAACAAGTCCCTTGGAAATTTAAACATCTTGGACAATTTCAGCACACATGTAAATGTCAGCATATCCTCAGAGTTCTAATGCACAACTCAGATTTAAATTCAGATTTTTCTGCTCTGGACATTGGAAGATTTGGGCCAATGAATAAATAAATACTTAATCAATGAAATTATTGCATTACCTTCTCTAAAAATAGCAACACTGAAATACTGAAATAAAAAGGCAATTTTTATAAACACATATCTTGGAAAAGTCTACACTAAAAAGAGATAGCAATCATTTCACAAATTTTTTAGGCTTAGTGTACCTATAATTCTAAATTAACACTCTTTGTATGTTCCTTTTCTAAATATTACTTGCTCACACAAATTATCAATCTCGTAAATGGGTCTAAATGTCAAGGGAGTTAGCAAGCAATCTGACAGCAACGTGCCAGATTGAATAAGCCGGTTATCATTGACCAGAAATTCAACTGGACTCACCATATAAACACAGTGGCTACAAGAAAAGGTCAGAAGCTAGGAATACTGCAGCGAGTAAGTCATCTCCTGACTCCTCAAAGACTGTCCACCATTTACTAGGCTCAAGTCAGGAGTATGATGGAATATTCCCCACTTGCATGGATGAGAGCAGCCCCAAAAACGCTCAAGAAGCTTAACACCACCCAGGACAAAGCAGCCCGCTTGATTGGCACTACATTCACAAGCATCCACTCTCTCCACCACCAACACTCAGTAGCAGCAGTGTGTACTATTTACAAGATGCACTGCAGAAATTCACCAAAGATCCTCAGGCAGCACCTTCCAAACCCATGACCATTCCCATCTAGAAGGACAAGGGCAGCAGATACATGAGAACACCACCACATTCAAGTTCCCCTCCAAGCCACTCACCGTCCTGACTTAGAAATATATTGCCGTTCCTTCACTGTCGCTTGGTCCTGGAATTCCCTCCCTAATGGCATTGTGGGTCAACCCATAGCAGGTGGATTACAGCAGTTCAACAAGGCATCTCACCACCATCTTCTCAAGGGCAACTAGGGACGGGCAATAAATGCTGGCCAGTCAATGACACGCATATCCCACAAATGAATAAAAATGTTACTTACTACCAAGAAGCATTACTTTCTTATTATCACTAATCGTCTGTTTTCCACAAGTAAGTGCATGATATCATACAGTTAGGGTATATTAATAATGTAATAAAAGATAAAAGAAAAATGTCACTCAGACTAATAAAAACCTAAATATCCATCAAAAATGAGATGGTATTGTTTCTTTCAGGATATCATAGCCAGTAGTTACCCTAGAGTAGATTAATAAAACAAGTTTGTATTGTACTACTGCAAAGCAGAATAAATTGAAACTTTCCTGGCACACTGTTTCATTATCTGACCAATAGCGTATTTCGTATGGCATAAAAATTTGTTATTTGTAGGTTTCTTTTCCCATTTCTCTTGAAAACACTGGTCCTATAGCATGGAATCAAGGACACCAGCAGTCTTTGCCCATTTTTTGGACAGTAAGTAAGACAAGCTACCTGACTACAAAAACTCAAAAGTCAAGCTGATTATGCTGTCATTTGATGACAATGTGCATAGCCTCTCCAGCATGAGTTACTGGATTTCAATCAGGAATATCAACTTTGGGCTAAGGTTTACTTTTCTCCAGCATTGTTGGGCCACCAACATCATACAGGTTGCAAGTAGCTAACTTTACACAGAACAAGCATTACACCACAGAAATTCTTGGCCTAAACACCTCCTCCACATGACATCAGGAAATGTAATTGCTATCCAAGCTATCTAGAACCCCAAAATAGACAATTGTCATGATTTAAAACTTCAATAGCTAAATAATTTTGCTACCCAGAAGTTGTGAATTTAAAAAAAATTAAACGGTCTTTCCAAATAACAGCCAACCTGTATCTAGGAGCTTCTGAGCTTTATTTTGTTGGCACCTCTCAAAGTGAATTAATGCCCCATTGCTCCCTTCAGCCTTCGCCTGTAATTCTGCTCTAATTTCCTCAAGTTGCTGCTTGGATTTTGCTGTATCCTGGAGAAGGGGAAGAAGTAACTTTTAAAAAGTGGTGATTAATATAACATATCTAATATTTTAAAACTTGTTACTTGTTACAAAATAACAATTGAATTTTCTGTCGATCTAAACTCTTGCCCAATTCCAAGGCAAATTGGACGCAACAAACTTGCAAAGTCAGATTCAGTAAAATAAAAGCTTGGCTCTGATCTTTGTATCTGGTTTAATAGAGATTTTTTGAGAAAGAACTCACGTTCTTCAAGAAACCTGGCCAAACTAGTAGAAATCTAGCTTGTTAAAGCCCTAAGCAAGCTTAGTTAGATTCAATCTTTGAGTCTGGAAATAATGACCATTATTATTAATACTACAATCACACTAAATCAGCTTCAATTTTGAGTCTTCAAAATTACATAACACCACTTACAGATCTGAGTTTTACGATGGCTTGCTCCAACAAAACAATGTCCCTTTCTTGCTTTTCAATTTCAATCTATTATAAAGATATTCAATTATTATACTTCAACAATACAGTACCATCTAAAATTGTCTGTAAAATGATCACATTTGTTCCATGTATTTCAAGTAAGTGGTGCCTGCATCGTAATGCAGGTTACGCATACCAAAAGTTACATAACATGCAATATATACACAATTACCTATGATGCATGTACCTGCATTATGAGGTAACATAATTATGTCACCTTTCATTACCTTTTAAGGCATGAATATCCATATAAAATGAAATTGTTGCAGAGCTCCAAATAGGTTATTTGCAATGATTAGATATAACATGAAATAATATATGTACTTAAATGCTTCTTTAACAACTGCAGTCCATGTGTTGTGGGTATAGGAACATTAGAAATAGGAGCAGGAGTAGGCCAACTGGCCCATCGAACCTGCTCCACCATTCAATAAGATCATGGCTGATCTTTTTGCGCACTCAGCTCCACTTACTTGCCCACTCACCATAACCCTTAATTCCTTTATGTTTCAAAAAATATCTATCTTTTTCCTTAAAAACATTCAACAAAGTAGCTTCAACTGTTTCACTGGGTATGGAATTCCACAAATTCACAACCCTTTTGGGTGAAGAAGTTTCTCCTCAACTTAGTCCTAAATCTGCTCCCCCTTATGCCCTTCTGTTCTAGTTTCACTCGCCAGTGCAAACAACCTCCCTGCTTCTATCTGATCTATTCCCTTCATAATTTTAAGTGCTTCTGTAAGATCCCCCCTCATTCTTCTAAATTCCAACGAGTACAGTCCTGGTCTACTCAATCTCTCCTCATAAGCCAACCCTCTCAACTCCGGAATCAATGCAGTGAACCTCCTCTGCAACTCCTCCAGTACCAGCTACATCCCTTCTCAAGTAAGGAGACCAAAACTGGTCTCCAGGTGTGGCCTCACCGGCACCTTATACAGCTGCAGCATAATCTCCCTATTTTTAACTCCATCCTTCTAGCAATGAAGGACGATATCCCATTTGCCTTCTTAATTACCTGCTGCACCTGCAAACCAATTTGTGATTCGTGCACGAGGACAATCAGGTCCCTCTGGACAGCAGCATGATGCAATTTTTCACCATTTAAATAATTTTCCATTTTGCTGTTACTCCCACCAAACTGGACAACCTCACATTTACCAACACTGTACTCCATCTGCCAGACCCTTGCCCACTCACTTAACCTATCTATATCCCTCTGCAGACTTTTAGTGTCCTCTGCACATTTTACTCTACCACTCATGTCAGTGTCATGTGCGAACTTTGACACACTACACCTGGTCCGCAATCTAAATCATCTACGTAAATTGTAAACAGTTGTGGTCCCAGTACTGATCCCTAAGGCACACTACTAGCCTCTGATCACCAACCAGGAAAACATCCATTTATCTCCACTATTTGCTTTTTGTTAGTTAACCAATCTTCTATCCATGCTAATACATTACCCGTAACACCATGCAACATTATCTCATGCAGTAGCCTTTTATGAGGCACCAACAGTTTTGTTAGAGAGGGAGTTCCGTTGCCCATTGCAAACAGATAATACTTATGGTTTTCATTCTTCTTAATGAGCAGAATACAAAAGAAGGCTGACTACAGGTAACACTTTGTGGACCCCTCCACTTTTCCCTTTCCTCTGGCCGCTCAACCCATGACCAAAGAAATCCTTGGTACTCAAAGGAGGCAGACAGAAGAGAGAGCTGAAGGTAGGGAATTTGGGCAGGTTCAGCTACATATTAGTTACAGCAACAACACTAGCTATTTCCATTCACATGCTAGACGATCACATAAGGTATAAGAGTAAACTACATAATAAATTTTTCATGTCTTTCAACCATAAGTCACATAAACTTATTTTGTATCCCCTTCTTCTCTGTTCTTCTGTTCCTTGCCATGTAGCAGTTATCCCATTCCTCATTGCCCAGAACTGTGTTAAACAGTAAAATGAGGGGAAACAAAGTATATGTTGGCTGGATGAGCAGTGCACAAGAACTGAGAAAGTGAGACTAAAATAAATTCTGCTCTTATTACACTATTCTAGGGCTTTCCACCAGCACTTTGAGAATCAAATTCTAGTGTGACTTTCACTTACCAGGAGATATGCTCATCGATAGCCAGCAGGAGAAATGCATATAAACCATTACAGGGCATCAGGCACACAAACAAAAGGTTTATGGGAAGGAGAAGAGGGACGGCTTGTGGCTCAACAGTTAGCACTACTGCCTCACAGCACCAGGGACCCAGGTTCGATTCCACCCTCGGGCGACTGTCTTTGTGGAGTTCGCACATTTTCCCCATGTCTGCGTGGGTTTCCTCCAGGTGCTCCAGTTTCCTCCCAAAGTCTAAAGATGTGCAGGCTAGGTGGATTGGCCATGCTAAATTGCCTGTAGTGTTCAGGGATGTGTAGATTAGGTGGGTTATAAGATGATGGGGCTGGGTGGAATGCTGTGAGTGTCAGTATGGACTTGTTGGGCCAAAGGGCCTGTTTCCACACTGTAGGGATTCTATGAGTTCTATGAGAGAAACAGAAGTGGACTTCTTGGGCCCTCAACCCTTATCCACTATTCAAGTAGATCACAATTAATTTTCTACCTCAACGTCATTATCTCTCACTGTCCCATACCCCTTTATCTTGGAATTATACAATCCCTACATACGGAGGCAGGCCATTCGGTCCATCGAGTCTGCACCGACCCTCCAATGATCATCCTACCCTGACCCACACATGCCCCTAACCCTGTCCCCAGAACCCTTCATTTCCCCTGGCTAATCCACCCAGCCCACACATCCATGGTCACTGTGGGTAACTTAAGAATGGCTAATCCACCTGACCAGCACATCTTTGGACTTATGTCATTAATATTTAGAAATCTTCTAATTTCTGACTTGAATATACCCTTTAACTGCTTTCAAACATATAGGTAGAGAATTCCAAAGATTCCAAAGCAAGAAAATTCCTTCACATTCCTGTCCTAAATGATCTACCCCTTATTCTGAGACTGTGTGCCTAGTTGTAGACACCATAGTCAGAGAAAAGTTTCTTCCTCCATCTTTTGAGCCCTGTAAGAATTTTGTATGCCAAAATGAAGCTAACTCTGATTCCTTAAAACTCCAGAGAATACTGGTCCAGTGTCTTCAGTCTTTGTTATGGGATAATCCTGCCATCTCAGGAATCAGTCTATGATATACAAAGTTGCACACAATACTCCAGCTGAGGCCTAGTCAATGATTTGTAAATGTGTTCCTTGTTTCTGTTTTCTATTCCAAGGCTTACAATGCCAAGTATTCCATACGCTTTCTTAATGGCATAATTAATTACCTACTCACCTTAAAAGATATTTGAATTTGCGTCACTCAGGTTCTCTGCTTGTGCACTCACCACAAGATACCATTTAGATTATACTGTCTCTCTATATTATTGTCCCCAAAATGCATCTCTTTAGACATATCCACATTAAATTATTCTTGCAATGTGTCAGACCGTTGCACTAGTCTGTCCCTCTTTAAATTTGCTACTACTGTGTAATGTTGCAAAGTTTTACATCAAACACAAGTTCCAAAACTGTACTATCCACACAAATTACATAGAATTCCTACAACGTGGAAACAGTCCATTTGGCCCAACAAGTCCACACTGCCCTTCCGAAGAGAATCCCACCCTGACTCATTCCCCTACCCCTGCATTTCCCCATGTCTAACCCACCTAACCTAAATATCTCAGGACACTATGGGTAATTTAGCATGGCCAATCTACCTACCCTGCACATCTTTGAACCGTGGGAGGAAACTGGAGCACCCGGAGGAAACCCATGCAGACACAGGGAGAATGTGCAAACTCCACACAGACAGTAGCCCGAGGGTGGAATTGAACCTGGGTCCCTGGCGTTGTGAGGCAGCAGTGCTAACTACTGAGCCACCGTGCCGCCCGTATAAGATGCAACTTAACGGCGGGTAACAGCAACGAAAGTGGGATGTAACAGGAAAAGCAATGGTGCACATACAAACTCTAAAGACCCTGCAGCATACATATCTCCAGCCAATAAGAGAGTGGTAACAATAACTCGTGGCCTCTCATAAAAGTGAAAGAGGAGTTAGTTGAGATATTGGATAGTCTAAACATTGATATAGAGGAAGAATCAGAAAGGCTGGCAATCCTAAATGTTGTAAATCATCAGTATCAACCCAAGGATGCAGGGTAAAGGAAGGAAATTGCAGAGGCACTAGGCATCATCCTCCAAAAGGGTGGAGTAATATTTGTCTCAAAACATTAATTTATTCTGCCATTGATGCTGCCAGACTTGCTGAGTTTCTCCAGCACCTTCTGCTTTTAATTCAGATCTCTAGCATTCATAGTACTTTGCTTTTACCAAGGTCTCACAGGCTGCACGAAGGTGTGGAGCTGCTCTCCTCTCACAGTGAACTTTAAGTATTTCCCAATATGCTCTTATATGTGATGCCACCTTTCTTGTGTCATGTGGAGGGTGGGGCTGGTACAAGGTATTACTAACGCATTGCACTCACAATCTCCACTACCTTGTACAGTATGCATCTGAATAAGGTCTAATATGTTAGAAGGCCATGGTTCTCCTTATCAAATGCATCCATGTCTTATCGTATTAAGGATAATAGTGAACTGACATTTGTATGTGCTGTGACTGCTGTTTAATAATAAAAGGCTGCTTTGTTTTTAATATTCTCCACATAGACTCAATGGAACTATCCCCAATGGATCAGCCACAAGTGCTATCAATACAAGTGCACAATGAAGGCCCACAGAAATACAGGAGGTACTCATGCAAAGTGAGATGAATACGTGGCCAGAGAAATAGCATAAGAGGAAGGGATTCAGACTCCAGGGACATTAAGATTACTTCTGGGGAAGGTGGGACCAGTACAAGCATTTGAAAGGCATCTTGATGGGAATATGAACAGGAAGGGTTTAGACAGATATGGGCCAAATACTGGCAATTGGGACGAGATTAATTTTGGATAGCTTGTCAGCATGGACAAATTGAACTGAAGGGTCTATTTCCATGCTGTACAACTCTATGACTCTATGACAGGATGCATCTTTGCAGGACCACGATCAGTGCCCTTGGGAGGGCTATTTGCTGGAGCTGTCAGGGAGGGTATAAACTAGAATGGCAGGGGGACAGGACAGAGGTGGGAGAAACAGGAATTGAAACTGGAAGTAGAAACAGAAACAGAAAGGTAAGGAACAGAAGTGGAAGACAGAAAAATTGGGACAAAAACAAATGGGACCTCAGTGCAAAATAAAGCAAAGATGAGAAACAAGGTTAAAAAGATAAATCTAAAGACTTTGAGTCTTAACACAAAGAGTATTCACAATAAGGTAGATGAATTAGCAGTGCAAATCAATATAAACAGCTAAGGCATAGTCATGACTCCAAAGACATGGTTGCAGGATGACCAAGGATGGGAACTGAATATCCAGGGTATTTATTTTTTAGGAAGGACAAACAAAAAAGGAAAGTGGGGTAGCACTGAGTAAATCACTATAATCGTGAGGAAGGATATTGGCTCAGAAAATCACAATGTGGAATCTGTATGGGTGGAGATAAGGAAGACAAAAGAGCAGAAAATATTCTTGGGGGATGTATATAGACCGATAAACAGTAGTGGAGATATAAGTGAAGGCCCTAACAAGAAATCAAAATGCATGCAATAAGGGTACAACTGTAATCAAAGGTGACTTTACATTACAAATACATTGGACAAACCAATCTAGTAATAATACTGTGGAGGAGGATTCCCTGAATGTGCAATGTGATGATTTTGAGACCAATATGTTGAGGAACCAACTAGAGAACAGGTTTATTCTAGACTGGGTGCTGCTTAATAAGAAAGGATTAATTAATAGCTTTGTTGTGTGTAGTCTCTTGGGGAACAGCAACCATAATTTGGTATAATACTCTATTAAAACGGAGAGTGAAGCCGTCAAATCTGAAACAAGTGTCCAGAATCTAAGTAAAGGGAACCACATGGGTATAAAGGCACATATTGGTAAGGATGGATTGGGGAACCTTATTAAAATGGTAAACAGTGGATAGACAATGGTTAATATTTAAAGAAGGCACGCATAAATCATAACAATTATTCATTCCTATCTGGTCCAAATATTAAAAAATCAAAGGTGACTCAATCATGGCCTTCGGGATAACCCAGAAATTGTATTAAAGCCAAGAATAGTTCCAGGAATGAGAACTTTCAGGTACAAGGATAGATTGAAGAAATTGGGACTGTCTCCTTAGAGAGAAAACTGAGAGGTGATTTGATAGAGATTTTCAAAATCATAAGCAGGCTGGATAGAGTAGATAGAAAGAAGCTGTTCTTACTCATAAAAGAAAAAAGAATGAAAGGGCAAAGATTTAAAGTGATATGCAAAAGAAACTAAGGTGATGTGGGAAAAAACTTTTCACATAGTGAGTACTTAAGGTATAGAATGCACTGCCTGGAAATGTGGTGGAGGCAGGTTCAATTGAGGCATTCAAGAGGGCATTTTGTGATTATTTGGATAGAAATGGTGTGCAGGGATAAGGAATAAAGGCAGGAGATTGGCACTAGGTAACAGAACTGGTGTACTTGCAATGGGCTGAATGGTCTCCTTCTGCGCTGTAACAATTCTGTGATTCAAAGAGGGCCCATATAAAATTGCCAGAAAAAGAAGCTAGCCTGAGGCTTGGTAGTATAATAGAATTCAGCAAAAGAACAGAACTTTGGTTAGGTCATAGCAGTTCTAGTCACTATACTATAGGAAGGATGTGATTCCACTGGAGGGGCAGCAGAGGATATGTTGCCTGAGATGGAGCATTTGAAGTACAAAGGGAGGCTGGATAAGCTTCGGTTGTTTTCTGCGGAGCAGAGATGGCTGGGTTGGGACTTGACTGAGGTGCACAAATTATGAGACAAATGAACAATGTGGATAGAAAGCAGCTGTTCTCCTTAGCTGAAGGGTCAATAACAAGAAAACACGCTTTGAAAGTGAAAGGCAAGAAGTTTAGAGGGTGGTGGGAGTCTGTAATACACGGTCTGGGAGGGTCTTTGAGGTGGCTAACCTCACAACCTTCAAGAAGGACTTGGATAAATACTTGGTGTGGTGAAATTCAAGACTCTAGGTCTAGGGCAGGAAAGACCACTTTCCCACTATTAGTACAGTTGGTAGTGTATTTCTGGTGGTACAATACCAACAGACCAAAGGGCCTTCTTCTGTACTGTATGATTCTACAGTTCTATGAGAACAAAAGTTTGATCGGGAGTCGGGGAAATAGAATACAAGAGCAAAATTGCAGAAAATGTAAAAAAAAACTTACGGTAAACATAAATTATGAAATTAACTTTAAACTATTTGGATAAACATTTGAAATGCCATAGTATACAAGGCTATGGGCCAAGGATTGGAAATGAGATTAGAATAAATAGATGTTTCAGAACCAGCCTGGATGTGATGGGCAGAAGAACAACTTTCCATGCTGAAAAAAAACTCCATGACTCCAAAAGCTTATATAAGTATATGAAGACAAGAATAATAATAAAAACAAAGGTCAAAACAGTCAGAATTTGGGGAGATTATAATGGGGGAAAAAAGAAACGGCAGAAGAATTGAACACATAGTTTGGTTGTCTTCACTGAAGCATTTTAAAAGGATGACGGGAAATCTGATTGAAACATATAAAATTCTGATAGGACTGGACAGAGTAGAAACAAAGAGGAGGTTTTCCTTGGTTAGGGAGTCTACAACCAGCACTCATGGTCTTAGGATATGGGTTAGGCAATTTAGGACTGAAATGAGGAAACATTTCTTCAAAATGGAGTTAACCAGTGGAATTATCTACCAGAAAAAGGCGTAGAAGCCGAATCACTGAATATATTCAAGACTGCGAGGGATGATTTTTTAACCTCTAAAGGCATCAAAGGGTGCAAGGAGAAATTGGGAATATGGTATTGAGAGATAGAAGATCAGCCATGATCATATTGAATGGCAGAGCAAGTTCGAAGGGCAGAATGGCCTACTCCTGCTCCTAGTTTCTATGAAAAGATTCTAAATGAAGAACTGACAGGATGTGGAAAAGATATAGGAGGCAGCCAATTTTTCATTCTCAATGTGAGGCTCTTTGCCACTGAATGAGGATATCTTGTGACACCAGCACGGAACTCGGTCATCTGCCAGAATATTCCAGGTACAGACGGTATACACATTGAGCTGAGGGGGCCATATTGTTACGCAGCTGAATCCATTTAAGGAAAAGGTTCCTTTTGGTCTATGTCCAAGTCATCTGTGGTTATTGGAACCACATCTAAGAAGAAAGTGTCCAGTACCCTGGAAGTTGCCATTGATGCATATAGCCTTAACTTTCAGGATCCTACTTCTTTTCAAGGGTTGGATGACTCACAAGGCTGGCTACTGGGACACAACAGCTACCCTTTTCAACCATGGCTAATGGCTCTGTTTCACTGACTGAGGCCATGTGTAGACACAATGGCAGCTCAATTCTTCCAATAGAGCTCATTGTTAGCGGTCCCTCGCAGAGTCAGGGTGAAGCTGTAGGTGATTGTACAGACAAATGCAGCTACTGATATATTTGGGGCAGAAGGTAGACGCAGGATTGGGTGGGTGGGGCTCCTTCCACTGTTTTCACCTGGCTTTGGCTTTTTCCTATAGAAAATCTCAAGATGCTTGATGCCTTCCAAGATGCGCTCCTCCACTTTGGACAGTCTTGGGCCAGGGATTCCCAGGTATCTGTGAGAATGCTGCACATCGCCAGTGAAGCCTTGAGCTAATAGAGCTATTGTGTCGCAGACAATAGGCCTCCTCAAGATGAAGTTCCAATGCTTGGATAGGCCTGCATAATCCTTGCATGCTGTGTTCTGGAAAATTGGAGAAGGCAAAGAAGTGACATGATGCATGTTGAAGATCTAGAGAGCAAAGGATGAGGACATTTAGCAGAAGGAACTTCACCTTTCCCATGACAGACAGCAGGAAGCAGCCGGGACTTAATTGACAACTGCTTCCAATTTAGCCGAGTGGTAACAGTCATTCATTGATAGTAAATCTATTGCTGCTGGAAAGGCAAGTAGATCCCGTTTATACCCCAAATACAAATGCTGCTATTTAGTTTCTCCTTTCTTCATTCTTCCTATGTCCAATAAAAGTTAACACTAACAACTGTTTGAAGGCTTTACAGCATTTCACACTCCTATGCTGAACAATAACATGTTCTGCTACAATGAGACAAGGAGAGGATGTGATGCACATTGAAGATCTGGAGGAACGGCAGCATTTTCTGAGGGAAAGCATGAGGACATTGAGTTGGAGTAACATCACCTTCACCTTGATAAGAGTGCAGCACTGGGGAAAGAGTATCAATCCTATAGACTTGGTTCTATCATCATATGGCACATAGGAAGGGTGGCTTCTGTAGTTTCACTTGTAGCTGCAGCTAAAATGACAGTCAATCAGACAGGCATTGATTAAACAGTATCAACAAATTTACACATGTGGCATTCTATTTACAATAAAATGTCAGCTATACCATTTATAAATCCTCAGAAGGATTTCTTTCCCTTTGCCCTTCCATACATCCGTAATCTGTAACTTGGGTGCAGAAAGCCTGCCCCATAGAGAAAGCGAAGACTGTTATCTTGGAGGTTTAGATGGATGATCCTGGCAGCATTTGTAGCTAGAGGGCTTAGGCAAGCTGAGAATGTCCTGGCTAGATGCAGGCTCACTCTCCTTAGCCTGAACTTCCACAGGGTTGGGGGATTTAGGCAGAGTGGAGGTAGAGGGGGCAGGCAACTCTATAGTGTCCCGAGAGGAGACTTCTGCAGGGGGTCAGTATGTGGGTCCTCCTCCAGCTGTGTGTCTATTGGCACCAGTCTGACCCCTTGAATGGATGGGGCTCCTTAAGTGGAAAGCACAAGCTTCCTCATTCCCCTGTCGCCTTATCATTGATGCTTACTGCCAATGGCTAAAATGGACTGAAGATCTACATACATTTCTGCCAGCCATGAACATTTTGCTAGACTTTGCTGTCGATGGCAGCTATCAACCTGACCAGAGACAGCCAGATACTCGCATACTAGAGCCAGCACAATACTAATAGCACTGGCAGACTGCTCTGACCTTCAATCCAGTTACAGTGTCTCTCCAACCAGCCTGTTAACTGTTTCTCTTTTCACAGATACTGCCAGATTTGCTGAGTTTCTCCAGCACTTTCCCCTTTCCCCTGACTTAGCAGCTGCCTTATTTTCGACAGTCAGTCAAGAGCCAGCAATATGGGACATTTCTTCCTTGGCCAGATTCGAGATGTAGTAAGCAGTATATACAGGGTCCTAGATAGTAGGAACTGCAGATGCTGGAGAATCCGAGACAACAAGGTGCAGGGCTGGATGAACACAGCAGGCCAAGCAGCATCATAGGAGCAGAGAGGCTGACGTTTCGGGCCTCGACCCTTCATCAGAAAAGGGGGAGGGGAAGGGGGTTTTGAAATAAATAGGGAGAGAGTGGGAGGCGGATAGAAGAGGGATAGAGGAGAGGATAGGTGGAGAGGAAACAAACAGGTCGAAGAGGCGGGGATGGGGCCAGGAAAGGTGAGTGTAGGTAGGGAGTTAGGAAGGGGATAGGTCAGTCCAGGGAGGACGGACAGGTCAAGGGGGCGGGATGAGGTTGGTCGGTAGGAGATGGAGGTGCGGCTTGAGGTGGGAGGAGGGGATAGGTGGGAGGAAGAACAGGTTAGGGAGGCAGGGACGAGCTGGACTGGTTTTGGGATGCGGTGGGGGGAGGGGAGATTTTGAAACTTGTGAAATCCACATTGATACCATTGGGCTGCAGGGTTCCCAAGCGGAATATGAGTTGCTGTTCCTGCAACCTTCGGGTGGCATCGTTGTGGCACTGCAGGAGGCCCAGGATGGACATGTCGTCTGAGGAATGGGAGGGGGAGTTGAAATGGTTCGCGACCGGGAGGTGCAGTTGTTTGTTGCGAACCGAGCGTAAGTGTTCTGCAAAGCGGTCCCCGAGTCTCCGCTTGGTTTCCCCGATGTAGAGGAAGCCACACCGGGTACAGCGGATGCAGTATACCACATTGGCAGATGTGCAGGTGAACATCTGCTTGATGTGGAAAGTCTTCTTGGGGCCTGGGATGGGGGTGAGGGAGGAGGTATGGGGGCAGGTGTAGCACTTCCTGCGGTTGCAGGGAAAAGTGCCGGGTGTGGTGGAGCTGGAGGGGAGTGTGGAGCGGACAAGGGAGTCACGGAGAGAGTTGTCCCTCCGGAAAGCAGATAAAGGTGGGGAGGGAAAGATGTCTTTGGTGGTGGGGTCGGATTGCAGATGGCGGAAGTGTCGGAGGATGATGCGTTGGATCCGGAGGTTGGTGGGGTGGTACGTGAGGACGAGGGGGATTCTTTTTTGGTTCTTATTGCGTGGACGGGGTGTGAGGGATGAGGTGCGGGAGATGTGGGAGACACGGTTGAGGGCGTTCTCCTCCAGAACTTCCAATTCCCCGGTCCCCAACACCTCATCTTTACCATGGACGTCCAGTCCCTCTACACCTGCATTCCCCATGCAGATGGCCTTAAGGCCCTCCGCTTCTTCTTGTCCCGCAGGCCCGACCAGTCCCCCTCCACTGACACCCTCATCCGCTTAGCCGAACTCGTCCTCACCCTCAACAACTTCTCTTTCAATTCCTCCCACTTCCTACAGACAAAGGGGGTAGCCATGGGTACCCGCATGGGCCCAAGCTACGCCTGCCTCTTTGTAGGTTACGTGGAACAATCCCTCTTCCGTACCTACACCGGCCCTAAACCCCACCTCTTCCTCCGTTACATTGATGACTGTATCGGCGCCGCCTCGTGCTCCCACGAGGAGCTCGAACAGTTCATACACTTCACTAACACCTTCCACCCCAACCTTAAGTTTACCTGGACCATCTCTAACACCTCTCTCCCCTTCCTGGACCTCTCTGTCTCCATATCGGGCAACCACCTAGAAACCGATATTCATTTCAAGCCCACCGACTCCCACAGCTACCTAGAATACTCCTCCTCCCACCCACCTTCCTGCAAAAATGCTATCCCCTATTCCCAATTCCTTCGCCTCCGCCGCATCTGCTCCCAGGATGAGGCATTCCACTCCCGTACATCTCAGTTGTCCTCGTTTTTCAAGGACCGTAACTTCCCCTCCTCGGTGGTCGAGAACGCCCTCAACCGTGTCTCCCACATCTCCCGCACCTCATCCCTCACACCCCGTCCACGCAATAAGAACCAAAAAAGAATCCCCCTCGTCCTCACGTACCACCCCACCAACCTCCGGATCCAACGCATCATCCTCCGACACTTCCGCCATCTGCAATCCGACCCCACCACCAAAGACATCTTTCCCTCCCCACCTTTATCTGCTTTCCGGAGGGACAACTCTCTCCGTGACTCCCTTGTCCGCTCCACACTCCCCTCCAGCTCCACCACACCCGGCACTTTTCCCTGCAACCGCAGGAAGTGCTACACCTGCCCCCATACCTCCTCCCTCACCCCCATCCCAGGCCCCAAGAAGACTTTCCACATCAAGCAGATGTTCACCTGCACATCTGCCAATGTGGTATACTGCATCCGCTGTACCCGGTGTGGCTTCCTCTACATCGGGGAAACCAAGCGGAGACTCGGGGACCGCTTTGCAGAACACTTACGCTCGGTTCGCAACAAACAACTGCACCTCCCGGTCGCGAACCATTTCAACTCCCCCTCCCATTCCTCAGACGACATGTCCATCCTGGGCCTCCTGCAGTGCCACAACGATGCCACCCGAAGGTTGCAGGAACAGCAACTCATATTCCGCTTGGGAACCCTGCAGCCCAATGGTATCAATGTGGATTTCACAAGTTTCAAAATCTCCCCTCCCCCCACCGCATCCCAAAACCAGTCCAGCTCGTCCCTGCCTCCCTAACCTGTTCTTCCTCCCACCTATCCCCTCCTCCCACCTCAAGCCGCACCTCCATCTCCTACCGACCAACCTCATCCCGCCCCCTTGACCTGTCCGTCCTCCCTGGACTGACCTATCCCCTTCCTAACTCCCTACCTACACTCACCTTTCCTGGCCCCATCCCCGCCTCTTCGACCTGTTTGTTTCCTCTCCACCTATCCTCTCCTCTATCCCTCTTCTATCCGCCTCCCACTCTCTCCCTATTTATTTCAAAACCCCCTTCCCCTCCCCCTTTTCTGATGAAGGGTCGAGGCCCGAAACGTCAGCCTCTCTGCTCCTATGATGCTGCTTGGCCTGCTGTTATACAGGGTCCTAGTTGGGAAGGGGAAAAACTTGACCTACTCTTGGGAAATAGGGCAGGACAGGTGACTGAGGTGACAGTGGGGGAGCGCTTTGGGGCCAGGGACCATAGTTCTATTAATTTTAAAATAGTTACAGAGAAGGACGAAACTGGTCCACAGGTTCAAGTTCTAAATTGGGGCAAGGCAAATTTTGCTGGAGTTAGACAGGAGCTTGCAAGGGTTGATTGGAGTAGTTTGTTTGCAGGAAAAGGAACTTCTAGCAAATAGGAAGCCTTTAAAAGTGTGATAGCTAGAGTTCAAGGTCTATATGTTCCTGTGAGGGTGAAGGGCAAGGTTGGCAGGACTAGGGAACCCTGGATGACAAGAGATATTGAGGCTTTGACCAGAAAAAAAAGGAGGCATGGCTCAGGAAGAGGCAGCTGGAATCAAGGGAATCCCTGGAGGTAGAAAAGGGGATACAGGAGTTTACTGAAGAAGGAAATCAGGAGGGTAAAAAGGGGGCATAAGATAGCTTTGGCTGAGAAGATTAAGGTGAATCCAAAGAGATTCTTTAAGTATATTAAAGGAAAAAGAATAACAGAGAGAGAATAGGACCCCTCAAGGACCAAAGTGGACATTTACGTGTGGAACTGCAGGAGATGTGCAAGGTCCCCAATGAATATTTCTCCAATGTGTTCACCGTGCCGCAGGACATGAAGACTTGGGAAAGTTAGTGGCGATATCTTGCGGACAGTCCATATCACAGCAGAGGTGGTGTTGGAAGTATTAGAATGTATGAAGGTGGATAATTCTCCTGGTCCTGATCAGATATATGCAAGAACCCTGCAAGAGGCTAGAGAAGAAATTGCAGGGGGCCCTGGCTAATATTCTGCATCATCGTTGGCCATAGTTGAGGTCCTGGAAGACTGGAGGGAAGTGAATGTTGTGCCCTTATTCAAGAAGGGCTGCAAAAAAAAACTGGGAACTATAGACCAGTAAGCTTAACATCTGTGGTAGGTGCTTGAGAAGATTCTGAGAGATAAGATATACATGCATTTAGAAAGACAGGGTTTGATTAGGAGTAGTCAGCATAGCTTCGTGTATGGGAGATCATGCCTCACAAATTTGTTAAGAGTTCTTTGATGAAGTGACCAGGAAGGTTAATGAGGGCAGTAGATGTAGTTGATATGGATTTCAGTAAGGCCTTTGATAAGGTTGCACATGGTGGGTTGCTCTGGAAATTTAGATTGCACAGAATGCAGGGAGAGCTGGAAAACTGGGTACACAATTGGCCTGATGGTAGGAAGCAGAGAGCAATAGTGGAAGGATGCTTGTCGGACTGGAGGCCTGTGACTAGTGTTGTGCCTCAGGGGTCGGTGCTGGCCCATTGCTGTTTGTCATCTACATCAATGATTTGGATGAGAATGCACAAGGCATAATTAGTAAGTTTGCGGATCACACTAAAATAGGTGGTATCGTGGACAGTGAGGAAGGTTATCAGAAATTGCAGCAGGATCTTGATCAGCTGGGGAAGTGGGCCAAGAAATGGCAAATGGAGTTTAATATAGGTATTGCATTTTGGAAAGTCAAACCAAGGTAGGAGTTTCATGGTGAATGGTAGGGCCTTAAGGAGTGCAGTGAAACAGAGAGACCTTGGAATGCAGGTGCACAGTTCTCCAAGAGTGGAGTCACAGGTAGACAGGGCAGTGAAGAGGGTATTTGGCACACTGGCCTTCATCAGTCAGGGCACTGAGTACAGAAGTTGGGAAGTTATGTTGCAGATGTACAGGACATTGGTGAGGCCACACTTGGAGTACTGTGTTCAGTTTTGTCACCTTGCTCTAGGAAGGATGTTAACAAACTGGAAAGAGTGCAGAAGAAATTTACAAGGATGTTGCCAGGACTCAAGGGACTGAGTTATAGGGAGAGGTTGGACAAGATAGGACTTTTTTCTTTAGCATGTAGGAGACTGAGGGGGGAATCTTATCGAAGTGTACAAGATCAAAAGAGGCATGAATTCACCCAGTCTTTGTCCCAGGGTTGAGGAACAGGACTAGAGAGCTTCACTTTAAGGTACAAGGGGAAAGAATACAGGGGAACCTGAGGGGCAACTTTTCTTTTTAACACAGGAGGGTGGTACGCACATGGAATGAGCTGCCAGCGGAAGTGGTTGAGGCAGGTACATTAACAACATTTAAAAGGCACACGGACGAATACATGGATAAGAAAGGTTTAGAAGGATATGTGTCAAGTGCAGAGAAATGGGGTTCGCGTGGATGGACATTTCGGTCGGCTTGGACGCATGTGGACCAAAGGCCTGTTTCCATGCTGTATAACTCTATGTGTCAGTAATGTATTCACCAGAATGTAGACCCAAGTCTAATCTAGATAAAGTATCCACCAGGATAACAGTATCTGAGTTGGTGAAGTGTGCAGGAGACTACATTGCCTGTGCATCCTCTGAGAAGCTGTCACTTGTTCCTCAGAGGCAGAGGAGGAGCTGGTGGCAGGAGGGGCACATCTCTTGCAGCTGGAGGTTGTGGAGGTGCTGCTGCTGCCTGCAGGGAATGAGTTGAGTAACAGAAGTAGCAGTTTGCACATTTTAAGAATTTATTCACATAACTGACAATGGGAGAGCAGCGCAGCTCATCATGATTGATCACACTTTGTTGTCAAGACATAGAGCTCTTACCAGCCCCATATTAATGATCTGTATCTTCTCCTGATAGGTCCAGATTCCTCTCCTAATATGGGAATTGGAGGCAAATATTAGCCCATATCAACCCTACTGTGGGGATTTTCTCCTACAGTGAGACAAAGGGACGCTTTTCAGAGTCAGATATTAGTATTGATGCAGGTATAGGAAAGGTAGTGAAGTTTCTCAAGAGTGCGTAGGAAGTGCAAGGGGAATGAGGGGTTAATAGTTGAGTCAGGGGATGAGATGAGTGCCGTTGAAAGAAGAAGCTGCATGCAATCAGGAGAGTTATGGACTAATAACCTTAGTGGAAGGTGGGTACTGTAGCAGAGTTAGAGTAAGGGTAAGGTAACAGAGAGATGGTGACATGTACCCTTGCAGCATTGCTGCACATTCCTCTGGAACATGGCAATGGCACTGACCAGAATGGAAACTTCTACGGTTTTATGCTGGTGGTCCAGGGAAGGGGAAACATCCCTCCAGTCTACCACCCAATCCACTAGAAACTCCTCCAGGTCCCTATCAGTAAAGCAAAGTGTCAAATGATCTTTCAGCTATCTTATTTTCAGTTCTTCAGAGACAAACCTTGAATGACAATTCCTGGCTTGTAGCATCTGACATGGTGCTCTGTTAGAAGTAACACATGGCACTGGGGGCATAAATGCTGGAAAGCCCCAGCACCACAAGTGCATCTACTGCTTAGATAGCACTACAGCAATGACATGTATGCAGGCTACTTATTTAATGAGGTGAGCAGTGTAAAACTGTGTGAGAAAACTTGTTAGGGTTCACAGAAGGAAACCCGCCATGAAACTTCTCAAAACTGACAGAATTCAGGCACCTGTTCTGAGGTTTGTAAGCATGGGATAGTTGAAGAGAGTCAGCTCTTAATCATTTCTGAGGAAGTTTTCCACAGATAGAGCAAGACCTCAACTCCACAAAGATTCTAAAAAGGTTTACAGTGTACTCATTTTGCTGTTTTTATTTGCTCATCCCTAATTGCCCAAACGGTACTTAAGAGTTGACCACATTACTGAAGGTTAGAAATCAACTGTAGGCCAGAACAGGTTAAGATGACTGAATATGTACCCTAAAAGGACATCAGTGACCCAGATAGGACTTTACACAATGTACACAGTCATTACAAAATCATCAGTAGGCCAGCTTTCTCACTCCTCACTTATTTCTTGTATCAAAAAAAGATTTTTGAATTAAAAATCCAAGGGAGAGTGCAATTCACATCTATGTCACCAGAGGATAACAAAAGCAAAAGTACTATGGATGTTGGAAATCCAAAATGAAAACACAAAATGCTGGAGAAGCTAAGCAGATCTGGCAGCACCTACAGAGAGAGAAAATATTACTCTTCTTCATAAATGAAAAGGAGCTGGAAAATGGTAATTTTCCATGCTGTTGACAGAAGAGAAGCAGGAGCAGGAGCAAGTGGAACAAACAGAGGGTGCCTAGAGCAAAAAACAATAGGATTGCTAATGGTGGTAAAGGAGTAAAGGTTATGTAAAATGAGCATAAAATAAGGTGCAACGGACAAAATAGGTCTGCTGTGCTGAGAGCAAAGGCAACAAATTAGACATGACCACGTGCGTAGGAAGTGTAAGAAAAATGGACAGCGGTCATGCTGTGAACTTGTGGAATTCGATAGAGTCCTAGAGGCAGTAAAGTGCCTACATGGCAAATGAGGTGTCGTTCCTGCAGCTTGTGTTGCGCTTCATTGGAACACTGCAGCATGCCAACGTCAGAAATGCTATTTTGGGAGCAGGGTGGTTTATTGAAATGTCAAGCAACTGGAAGGTTAGGGTCACTCCCCTCAAGACAGCAGAGGTATTCCAAAGAGGTCATTCAGTCTGTATTCAGTCTTGCAAATGTAAAGGAGACCACATTGTGAGCAACAAACGCACTAGACGAGATTGAAAAAAGTACAAATTAAATGCTGCTTCACCTGGAAAGAGTGTTTATGACCTCAGACAATAATGGCAAGTGGACAGATGCTCTACCTTCTGCAATTGCATGCAAAGGTGTCATGGAGGAGTGATGAAGCATTAGACGTGCTCGAGAAGTGGACCAGCGTGTTGCAGAGGGAACACCCCCAGGGAATTCGGACAGTGGGGAGGGGTGTTGGGGGGTATGATGTGTTTGGTGGTAGTATCCTGCTGGAGGTGGCAGAAATGATGGAGTATAATCCTTCAAACACATGGGGTGAAATGTGAGGACAAGGGAAACCCTACTGTTGAGCTGGGATGATGGAAGGGGAAGGGATAAGATAAGTGAGGAGAGATGGGTCAGACAAGTGAGGGTCATGTCAACCAGTTTCTTTATGGAATTGGGGTGGGTGGGCATGGTGGCGGGTGCAGAAGTAGAATCCTCAGCTGAAGCCACAGAAGCACTCCAATGGAAGGTGGAATTGCATATCCATGGTAAAGAAGCAGCAGCTTAGGCCAGAAACCTAGAAATTGTAGAACCCACATAAAACAGCAGAATGATGAATATAGGTGAAAAGAGACTGAACAGGGCAGGAGACCCGGGGGAAAGGTAGAGTCAAGATAGGAAGAAATAAGTTCAGTGGGTCAGAACTGGTCTGAAACAATGGAAATGCCAGGGCAATCCTGTTTGTAGATTTTGGAAGTAGGTTGTTTGGGGGATTGGGGACAGAAAATAAGCCTGGTGTTCTGGATTACTGGACAGTTGACATTGTCACTGTACAGCAACAAACATGGGGTGTATAACACCTACCCACTCCGAGAACTGCAGCAGTTCAAGAAGGCAGCTCACCATCACCTTCTTCAGTGCAAACAGAGAAAGACAAATGCTGGCCTAACTAGTAATGCTCACATTCCCCAAACAAATAAAACCAAAACAATGCCACTAATCAAGCCAAAAACATTCTGCTTCACTACACAATTGTGCAAAGTGGTGCATGAATTTCTGTACCAATGGGATTTCAGGTATGTAGGCCATATATCATGACTGGTGAATTGTATCATATACCACATCCCTTCAGCTATCTGCACTGACCAGACCGAACCAACCGATGCTTGCAAAAGTCAGAATGTAGCATCTAATGGTAAATGTTTGTGATTATCAACCGTGGTGGCCATTGTTCAGCAGATGCAAAGAATTAGACAAACAACCAATTAAGATCAACAATCAAGCTGCAATATGACTCACTTAATACTTTTAAAAGCTACATACATTCCTCCACAGGATCCAGTCCTCTGCAAACAAAATGAACATATCCTGGTATCTATTAAACAAATGCGGGGGGGGTTAACTGTTCGCTGGAGCATTCCCCATGGCATTAACTTGCAATGCAATCAAAAGTGGCAGTGTGAATATGAAATTGGTCAAGTGGCAGGGAGCACATAAAACATTGTTGTGAGCAGCGTTTTTCGGACAGAGGAAGGTATACATAGAGATATGCAAGGGATCAAATACTCATATGTTAATGAGTGAGATTTTGGTGCACAGGTTCAATTTTTCAGATGACAACACTTGGAAGTACTGTAATCTGTGAGAAAGATATTGAAATTTCAAGAGAACAGAGACAGACTAGTCAAACAGGCAGCCACTTGACAGATGAAGTCTAACTCAAACAAGCATATATTCTAACAGGAAGGCTGAAGAAAGGATTTATAAAGAAAACAGCGCAATGCCAAAAGTAGAGGGTATATGTAAATTGTACACAGTTGCAAGACATCTTGAAAAAACAGTTAAGGCAGCATTCAGGATCCTGGGTTTTGTAATTAGAGGCATAGTGCACAAAAGCAAGGATACTATGATGAACCCTGGTCTTCTAGAAGAATATGAAAGCATCAGAAAGGAATTTTAAAAAACAAAAAAAAAATTCAAAAATTCATTCAGGAGATTATGGGCCTCGTTGGCTCGGCCAGCATTTGTTGCCCATCCATAACTGTCCCCGAGAGCAGTGCTTTTTTGAACCAATGCAGTCCTTAGAGTGTTGGTATTCACAGTGCTCTTAGCGAAGAAGTTGTAGAACTTTAACCCAGCTACATAGGAAAAGGAGCAGTGACATCCTCCCAAGTCAGGATGGTGAGTGGCCTGGAGGGGAACTTGCACATTGTAGTACTTACATATGTCTGCTACCCTTATCCTTATATATGGGTTTGGAATTGTGTCATGGGTTTGGAAAGTCCTATCTAAGGACCTTGGTGACTTTCTGCATTGCACCTTTAGGTAGTACACACTGCTGCTACTCTGCTAGTGGTAGAGGAAGTGAATGTTTGTGAATATGCTACCAATCAAGGTAGCTGTTTTATCCTAGGTGAGTCAGACTTCTTGAATGCAGAGGTGTACAAAAGACCAACAAGAATACCTTCAGGGTGACAAACTTCAGTTATATGGATAGATTGAGAAGCTGGGACTTTTTTCCTTACAGAAGAGGAGGAATCATAGAATCCCTGCAGTGCAGAAGCAGGCCCTTCAGCCAATCAAGTCCACACCAACCCTCTGAAGACCATCCCACTCAGACCCATGCCCCTACTCTATCCCCACATTTCCTATGGGGGATCCACCCAAACACACATCCTTGGACACTATGGGCAATTTAGTATGGCCAATCCACCTAACCTGCACATCTTTGGACTGAGAAGAAACCTGAGCACCCAGAGGAAACCACAGACATGGGGAGAATGTGCAAATTCCACACAGTCACCTGAGGGTGGAGTCAAACCCAGGTCCCAGGCGCTGAGGCAGCAGTGCTAACCACTGAGCCACCATGTCGCAAAGGGTGATCCAAGAGAAGTGTTCAAAATAACTATAAAATCTGCATAAAGAGAAACAGTTCCCATTTTCAGAAAGATCAAAAATGAAATGGCTTTGATACAATTTGATTGTTAAAGGAACTAATGCCAATATATTTTTTAAAAGTACAGTGAATGGTTGGGATCTGGAATACGATTAATGTGAAGTCAGCTTAATTTCAAGTTTTCAAAAGGCAGTGGTTAAGTTCTTAAAAAAATATTTGCAGCACGGCCAGAAGAGAGCTGGTTCACAAGACTACTGATTTGGTCTTTCAGAAAGCCAGTACGGGTAATAGGCTAATTGGGTTTTTTTTTGTGCTGTAACCATTCCATGATTCTAAACAGGAACACTAATGCTGGGTACTTTGTTATAGTCTCCCTATTTACTTAGAACTCATGAGATCCTCAAACTCAGTTCACATTAGATTTTTACAATTAGATTTCCAACCCATCAGTATGAACAGGATTTTGATACCAGTTTAGATCCAAGAGGTGAAAGACCAGTAGCTCAGCCCATCCTTTAGTTCATGGTTCAGAGTTTTGAGATACTTTGACTTTCCAACTTATTTTTTGTTGGACTGGGCACTTTCCAGATCTGAAAGTTAGCAGTCTTTAGACCACTTGCAATTTTGCACAATGCACAGCAAACAGATAACTACAGGAGAACTCAAAGTCAGATCAACTTCTACATGAAGTTTACAAGGTATTTACAAGATTAGCATTATCAGCAATCCAAGGCATGAGCTAAAAAAAAAATCTCAAAACCTATTGAGTGAAGATAGATTTGCGTAGAAAGTATTGGAGACCCCCATTAGTAAGCTTCTCAACTAGCAGAAACGGAATGCATTAGACTAGTCTAGCTCAAAATTTGAGCGTGGGATGGAGCTTAAGGCAGAAAAGAAAATCTGTGGGTGGCAATTCAAAGATCAGGATCTTTTCACATTGGAAATGCATACAAGGTAGATTATCTTCAACACCTCTATTGGTGATGAACCACCTGAATCATCTACACAGAGGAAACTTTATTGCAGCCCATTTGTTTATCATAGACAGAAAATCTATTGATGCATGTCTCTGTAATTTGTGGATTCAATACCAATATCTTCAGCTCATAATAGAAAGGTATCACTGGTCACCCAGAATCTAAGACACATTATGGGACAATTACGTAATATAAAGTAAATTCATCATTAGTTACTTCCAGGGAACCCAGCATCTACCTACTTAATTATGTTCTTCCAGTCACATATAACCTAGACATTGAAGGAATAAAAGTCCCCTTGCACTCAATTATTATTAAATTGTTGATGAAAGAAGCCAACCTGGCTACATCAATACAATCAATGGAGACTGCATGTCTGGGAATACAGAGAAGCCTTGCACATTTAAAGAACCCAAACATTCTGAAAAGGGTGCAATGACCCAATTTATAGTTGTTAACCTTTGAAAAAGTAATGAAATATCAAACTCAGCAAACAATGCAATAGGCGACTGGGAAGTGTGCATCAGGGCCAGAGTGGCATCACTTAATTGGTAGACCTTATTGAGGGCAGCTTCAAAAGAAACCAGTAACATTGAAAGTTTAAAACAGCAGTAACTTTTCTGCTGCAGGCAGAGATATTTCAGTCTTTCATGAGTTATGGAGGTTTAACTGAGCTACGGCAAAGTTTCATAATAGCACCTCCAGTGAAGCATAAGGAACAAAGATGAAGCTCCTCAGATGTGACTAAGATGGTGTACTGGATGTCTCATCTTCTGGCTTCTAGCAGGTGAGAATTCTCAAAAAAAAAAAGTAGAGATTGCTGATGAAGAATCACCAGACTTGAAATGTTAACTCTGCTTTCTTCCTAAAGATGCTGCCAGAGCTGCTGAGTTTCTCCAGTAATTTCTAATTTTGTTTCAGATCTCCAGCATCTGCAGTTTTTTTTTTTTTTTTTTTTTAAGAAGAATTCCCATCTATGCAAATGACAAGGCCCTATGATTGTTGCATGAACAGGAAAAAAAAAATGATAACTACAAACTGGGAAAATAAACTTGCTAACTGCAAGACTGCAAATATATCACTATGAATCCCAATTGGGACGATAAGAAAATCATCTTATCACTGCTCCCATTTCCTACTGCAATGTAAGCAAATGACATTGCATTTGAAGAGCAAACATCAGAAAATGTAAGTCAGGGTAACCCTGCATTGAGTACAAATCTTTATTCCATTGAGGTTCATGCATTCTAGTCCCAGGAACTTTCAGCTCAATCCATTTGTCAATATAATGAAATCAGTAGCATTGTCTGATTTACAATTTCAGAAGTGCACTTTGCCACACCCAGACATAAAGTCTTTTCAACAATTAATTTAAACATTTACAGCCATAGATGTTAGATGGTTATCCTGAACGTAATTTTAAGAGTGCAAAAATATTTTAAGATTTTTAAAGTCAATATCTATAGCATAATAGCATAGTGCATACCAGGATTACAGATATATCCACTGCCCTTGGTTGCTAGTTTAATATTCAATGGTATACAATTTCTAAAATGAATAAAATACATGATTTCCAAGTTTTGAACTGAAGCCATAACTATACTGTTAAAAGTAGCAATGGATTTTCCTTTGTTATAAAAAGGTTTAAAGCAAAATCTATTATGTGGATAAATTCTAACCCACCTCAGCTACCTTTATTTCATTACAAGCAACAGAGAGTGCCAATTCCTTTTCCTTTTCAAGTTTCTCAGCTAATCGATTGATATCATTAAGTTCCTTGGAGAGCTCCTGGTTTCTGTTGATCAGTTTCTTCACTTGGTCAGACACATCTTCTTTACTTTGCAACAAGCCATGGATTTGTCTCTCCAAAGTACGATTTGTCTTCTCCAGCTGCTCAACCTGAAAGCATAATTAAGTTAGTTACTTCCTGTTTCTCATGAATTACCTCCCCCCACCTCCAAGATAAATACATGACATGACTTTATACAATGCAACAATTTACTGGTTATAGAAGTTTTTAGTACCTTTAAAGAAGAAATCAGAGTTAACGTTTCAGGTTCAGTCAGGAAGGGTCACTGGACCCAAAATATTAACTCTGATTTCTCTCCACAGATGCTGCCAGACCTGCTGAGCTTTTCCAGCAATCTGTAGTGTTTCTGATTTCCATCATCCACAGTTCTTTTGGTTTTACTTTGTAGTACTTTTGACTACTATCCACTACAGATTCATTCCTACTTGTCCCAACAGGGTAAGGCTATAGACCATAGAATAGGCAGCACAGAAGGCACATCAAGTCTATGCTAACTCTCTGTCAAAAAGGCAACTCAGTTAGTCCCCCTCCCTCAAATCACTGCATTCTCTTTATCCTTCAATTATTTCTCAAATTCTTCTTTGAAGATATTATGGATCAGACCAAACTTCCTCAAAATACAAGACGACAGCCTAAACTCCAATTTTTTTTGAATTTTAAAGGCAAGTGCCAGGCGTTGCATTCCAGATGCAATTTGATTGGTCAAACTACAAGTCTTGAAACAAAACATACTTTATTCATACACTACAGCTATGCTACTAGTGGCATACCTGAGTGGACCTTACTCACACAAGTAAACTTTATTAATGGATTAAAGATATCTAATTAATGCATGGTTAACCTGACTTACATTTTCTGATGTTTGCTCTTCAAATGCAATATTGTCACTTTCATTGCAGTAGCAAATGGTAGCAGCAATAAGCTGATTTCTTTAGCTTCCCAACTCCAATTCATAATTGTATATTTGCAATTTTGCTGTTTGCAAGTTTCTTTTTCCAGTTTAAAGAGACATGGCACTTTCTTCTCAACCAATCCCTGGTCAAGTTGTACATTTTGCAGGTTTTTGCTTCCATTGTAATCTCCTTTTCCAATTCAACAAAACTGATGAGCTTATCCTGTTTTCCCACATCCATCTTCCCAGTGTTTTTTCTAAACTATCAACACTACAACTTCATGTGGCCTACTTTATTACAGTGAAAACACCTGAGCTTTTTTACTTCTTTCCCCTTTGGGTTTCCTTTTCACCTTATGGTAAACTCTCTTTACTATCTTCAATGTTATCTCCTTTTCCTCTACCACCTGAGAATTTCTGTTTTCTCCAATATCTATCCCTCGCAGAGTGAAATCGATGTCCAAAGCCAAACTTTAAATTGGTGTATAAATCAATCATCTGCCATTTATGTTGCTAATCTTGCAGACTCAAGTTTGATATGTTTGTTGAATTAAAATGATAAATTGTTCTTTTTCTCCCCGTGGCAAGTCAGCATGGTACTTAAAAAAGTATTTTACAATGGGATATCATTTTAAAGATGTCAGTTATTTATCAATGAAAGTTGAGCTTATTGAAACATAACATTTTGAGCAGCTTTGACAGGGTAGATGCTGAAAGAAAGTTTTCAATTTCCCCATGAAGGGAAACAAAGGGGGAACAATTTTAAAATAAGGCTTTCCCATTGAGAGGTGGTGATGAGAAGCAATTTCTTCCGAGAACCTTATACAATTAATGGTAGGGCTCTGGGTAGTGTTGTGGAACAGAGAGACCTAGTGGTTCAGGTACTTAATTCTTTGAATTTGCATCACAGGTAGAAGGGGTGGTTAACAAGGTGTTTAGCACACTTGCCTTCATTGGTCAGTGCATTGAGTATAGGACTTGGGACATCATGTTGAGGTTGTAAAGGATGTTGGTGAGGCCTCTTCTGGAGTATTGTATGCAGTTCTGGTTGCCCTGTTATATGAAGGATATTATTATACTGAAGAGGGTGCAGAGAAGATTTACTAGGATGCAGCTGGGGATGGAGGGTTTGAGATATTAAAAAAATAGGCTGGAAAAGGTTGAGGGGTGATCTTTATAGAGGTTTATAAAAATCATGAGGGTTATAGATAAGGTGAATAACAAGGGTCTATTCCTTAGGATGGGTGTGTTCAAAACTAGGGGGTATATTTCTAAGGTGAGAGGAGAAAGACACAAAAAGGACACAAGGGGCAACTTTTTTAAAAAAAAAAGACAGTCTTGGGAATGCCCCCTCATAAGATCGCTGGCTTCATTCATAGGAAAGGCTTCTGTTCAGTCAATGTCCAGGTCATCTGTGATCAGTGAACCTGTATCTTAAAAGTCTGCACCAAGTACCCTGGAAGCTGCCATGATGCTTACATCTTCAATAAATCTCAGATTCCTGCTTACGTTTAAGGGACAGATGCCTCACAAAGATAGCTGCTAGGAGGCGAGGACTATACTTTCCAACCACATCTGATGATTCCTTTAACTAAACCTCTGGCAAAGACAAAGCACAGATACAGTGCAGCCCACTTTGCCAACAGGGCCACAAGGGTCCACAGTTGGACTACAGGTAGCCTGCTCCTTCGTCAAGTGAAGTAGGGTGAAGGAGCTGCACTCTGAAAGCTTGTGATTTCAAATAAACCTTTTCGACTATAACCCGGTGTCATGTGACTTCTGACTGTATCCTTGAGAAGAAGGGGCAGCCGGAGAGACGGCAAAGTTTCTCATCCATTGTTAAATTGCCAGTGATGCTGACGACCAATGGCTACTGCACTGGAGTGAAGGTCTACACGCATCTCCAGATGTCAGTGAACATTCTGCTGGACATGGCTCTTCACTCACAGCCAACAACCTGACCACAGAAGTAGGCAGGTGCATGCATGCCAGAGGCAGCATGGAAGAGATAGCGTTGGTGGATTCTTTCAACTCTCTCCAACAAAATTGCTTGCTGCATTTTAACTAAATTATTAATAGCCAACATCACAGCACTCCTCCTTCCTGGGCTGAACAGACACTTAGTCTCTGATAGTCCTAAATGCCAGAGATCAACGTTATTTCTTCCTTGGCCAGCTGTAGAGATGCGCTGGTGATGTGCTCATTAGAATACAGTCCAGAGTCTAATCTTGATAAAGTATCCTCTGAGGTGAAAGATTCTGAGCTAGTGGAGGGTGCAGGAGACAGCCTTGCTAATGCACCCTCTGAGCGATCAGAGGTTTCTTCCTCATAGGAGGAGGAGAAACTGTTTGCTGGAGGTGCAGTCCCCTTGCAGAAGGATGATACTTGGAAGTTGTGATACCTGCTTGCAAAAGACAATAGAGGGAATGATTTGTGCAATAAGATTGGAAGCTTGAATGTGTTAAGTATATGTTCAAAGTGGTGGCAATAAAAGATCTCTGTAGCTCATCACAATAAATCTTTAACTCTGGAACGCAGACGACTTGGCATCCCCATGTGAGCGGTCTAGAGTTCAAGGATCCAACAATGGGTTGAGGAGAAAAAAACGTCATCCACCTCACCAATTGTCTTGGACATTTCAGCCATATTGTGGACTGTCTTCGTCTGGAATTAGATAAGGACACCAATTGAGTGAGACACAATTATACCTGTAAGTGTTGATGCTACCAGGTGTGAGAAAAGTGATGTGTTCGAACTGAGTGAGAAGGGAGCACAAATTAGGACAACTTGTTGGTTTGGGGAGATAGAGTGGGTGAGAGCCACTGAAGGAAGATGATGTATACAGCTTAAAACCACGTGGTTAAACTCACTACAGTTCATTGAAAAAAAAAGACAGACACTCACTCAATGAAACTCCCTGAAATTAACACATAGCCGAAGTTTAGGAATATTCAGCCCTATGAAAGGAAGGGAGATACAAGAATTATTCCAGAAATAGCTGTACATCAAGGGGAACTACGAAAGCAAGAGGAAAACCTGCTGAAATTACAGTCACGTGGGAAGTGGTACTGGGCAAACTGATGGAGCTGTAGGCTGACAGGTCCCAGATCCAGGGGAGCGAAGTTTAAAATAAATGACGTGAGGTTTTACGGCCTGTGCCAGCTCTTTGAAATAAGTATTCACTTGTCTCAGAGACACAGAGACACACAGAGACACACAGAGACACACAGAGACACACAGA
>NC_063337.1:19592011-19624015 GCF_021869965.1 Rhincodon typus
ACAGAGACACACAGAGACACACAGAGACACACAGAGACACACAGAGAAATTTGCATTTGAAATCTAAACTCACTGCATGAAAAAGTTTCATCGCCTCACTAGTTATTTTGCCAGCGAACTTAATTTATATTCTGTGGGTTTTCAACTTTCCTGCTGCTGGACATAGTTTCTCCCAATCTAATGAGCAAAGCCCTCCAAAAGGGCTTTGAACTCAAGCAAATTTCACTTTAAATTTTTTCTGCTGTAAGAAACAAAGGAGGAAACAATGCAACCATGTCCAGAATGATTTGCAACTGTTGTTAAGTAACATTGTGTATAACATCAGATACCAGTCAACATGCACGTGTGCAAATCTAATTAGACAACAGTATTTTTAAAGTGTGGACGAATGCAGATTTGGATTTGCCACTGGTAAATTTCACCTATTTAGAGTAAGATTGCCGCTCCACCATTTAATTGGATCATAGCATATTAATTCTATTTACTCCCCTTTGTTCTATAATTACTCAATATTTTAAAAACTATAATCTAATTAATCGTAATCCTAAAAACTCCAGTTGTCTTAGCAGTGTGTGTGTTGTTGGGTAGGAAATTCCATTATCCTTTATGAGAAAACTGGTCCCCAATTTCCTTCCTGAAGAGTGAAGTTAAAATTTTAAGATTTGGATTCTGCTTTTCCACATTTGAGGAAATGGCTTTTGAGTATCTACTCAACTGAATCTTTTTATTCTTTTTAAACACCCAACCTAGTTTCCCTTTTCAAGATGGAAGATTAATATAACTCAGGTTTATGCAGTCTTAAATAATTGGAGGGGTAGCCTCTGAAATTCTGTCTCTCCTACATGCTAGGTCATTTTTTTTCTCCAATTGGTTGCACCCATGATTAAATGCTAACTAGATCTTTGAGGGTTTCCGGGCGAATTTTCCTGTCACCCGTTTGTATTGAGGGTTGTATTTGATCATTCATCACCAGAGGCTATTTTTCTATTAGAATTAATGAACCCCATCTCCTTACACAGTAATAGATCCAAAAATGCCTGCATTCTATTTGATTCTTTAACATGCCATTCTTGAAAACTGCCTCAAATGCATTCCATGAACTTGTCCTCCAAGTTAAATTCTGCCAATTTGATTCTTCGAATCTTTCTTAAAGCTGGAAGTGCTCAAAATTATTCCATAATTTGAGTGAAAAACAACTTGCTGGACAAAGCTTTCGTTCAGGGAAAACTTCTCATAAACGCAATCACCTGATAATTTAGCTGAAGGTTACGATCTTGTCTAGTTTTATTTCTGTCTTTAACTCCTGTGATTTCAAGGGCTGCCTCGGATGAAATGTTGTGACTCAGAAGGTCTCTCCCCTTTCCTGCACTCTCCTGTAGATGAGAAGGAGGGAGAAGAGAAAAGAAAACAAGTCACCCTGATAACTTAGAGATAGTAAGAACTGCCGATGCTGGAGTCAGAGATAACAGCGTGGAGCTGGAGGAACACAACAGGTCAGGCAGCATCAGAGGAGCAGGAAAGCTGACGTTTCGGTAACTTAATGTAATTATAAATAAAGTAGTTGTATTAAAAAAGGTCTTCATTTGCTTTTAAAACAATATTTAAGAATGTTACAGCACTTCAACAGCTCTTGCCAAACTCAGGATTTCTACCACTGAAAAGAACAAGGGCAACATGTATACGGGAACACCTGCAAACTCCCCTCCAGTTCTCACACTAACTCCCCTTGGAAATAAATTGTCATTTCTTCTGTCAGTGGGATCAAAATCCTGGAACTCATATCCTAACAGCATTGAATGTGTATCTACACCACCGTAGATTGTAGCATTCCCAGAAGGCAGCTCACCACCACCACCTTCAAGGGGAATTAGAGTTGGACTGTCTGCTGGCCTAGCTACATCCTGTGAAAGAATAAAAAAGGGATTTGATGGTGTTCTTTGTAATAGCTGTAAATTAGAGAAAATACCAATAAGGAATTTTTTTGGTAATTTGCACGTTATTGCAATTTATAAAATGACAAATAGTGGTGAATTAATTTAAATGTTATTTGTGGAGACAATACTACTGAATCTTGTGGAAATTCTGAGTAGGATAGATATGCAAGATAGGACCTATTGCGGCCATGAGAATAGTTTGTGAATGATAACCACTGTAACAGGTTTCTATTTTGAAAATTACAGAAGAATAAAAAGAGACGTATGATGCACGAAGCTATTCAGCCGATCATGTTCACACAGGCTTTTCAAATGAGCACCATTACTAGTACAATCTCCTGCTTTATTCCATTTCCTTGCACATTATTTCTATCCAAATAAACATCCAATGTCCTCTTGGATACATCAATTGTACTTGCCTCAACCATATTTCCAAGCAGTGCATTCTATATACTAGCTATTCACTGTGTGAAAACATTTTTAACCTCACATCACATTTCCTCCTTTTGCAAATCAGTTTTAATCTCTGCTGTCTCATTTCTGTTACTTTTACAAATGCGAACAATTCCTGTCTATTCACTTTCAAGATGCTCATGATTTTGAAAGCCCTTGAACAGATCCCCTCTTAGCCTCCTTCTCAAAGAAAAAAGGTCCTAACTTCTTCAATCTATCCTCATAACTGAAGTTCCTCATCCCTGGAACAATTCATGTAAATTGCTTCTGCATTCACATCCTTCCTATATTGCAGCACCAAGAATTGTACAAGATGGTCCAGCTGAGGTCTAACAAGCACCTTACATTAGAGTTCAACATAATTTCCTTACTCTAAGGTTTTGGAGTAGATTTGTAGCTTGGGTTGTGGGTGTTGTGATTGGTTGGCTCGCCGAGATGGTTTGTTGTGCTGCAGACGTTTCATTACCCTGCTGGGTAACATCATCAGTGCAGTCTCCGATGAAGAGCCGATGTGTTTTCCCACCTGGTTTTTAAACTCTGGGGTCCGTTGAGCTGGAACATATCGGAACTAACCACAAGACTCCTATGACCGCTGGGCATCAGAGTGGCACACAAACCCACATCAACCCTACGACAACTGCTCACCCGAACCAAAGACCCACTTCTCACTATGGACGGGACCAATGTCATCTACAAGATTCCCTGCAGAGACTATGACAAACACTACATTGGAAAAATAGGAAGGAAATTAACAAAGGTACACAAACACCAATTGGCTACAAAAAGACACAACCAATACTCACTCATCTCAATCCAGATGGAGAAGGAGAACCACCAATTCGACTGGGGCAACACCAAAATCCTGCGACAAGCAAAGCAGAGACAGACATGGGAATTCCTAGAAGCCTGGTACTCCACGAAGAAAGCCATCAACAAACACATAGAACTCGACCCCATATACACTCCACTATGAAGGAAAACCAGAAGCGAGGCAATCCAGCTCAACGGACTCCAGAGTTTAAAAACCAGGTGGAAAAACACATCGGCGCTTCATCAGAGGCTGCACTGATGAGGTTACCCAGCAGGGTAATGAAACGTCTGCAGAACAACAAACCAGCTCAGCGAGCCAACCAATCACACTTTCCTTACTCTTGTACTACGCTCCTATTAATATAGCTCATGATACTGAATGCTTGTGTTTAAAAAAAAGCTGCTCTTTTCACTTCTCCTGCCACCTTCAATGATCTATGCACATATAAACCTAGGTCTCTCTGCCCCTGCATCCCCTATTTCATATTGTCTTTCAACATTCTTCCTAACAAAATGCATTGTCTCTCAGTTCTCTGCTCTGAACCGGATTTGCCACCCTTCTGCCCACCCACCAGCTTAACTATATTCTTTCAGAATTCTACACTGCCCTCTTCACAGTTTATAATTCTTCCAAGTTTGATCTCATTTGTAAACTTTCAAATTATGCCCTGCACACCAAGAGAGAGATAGAGATACAGATACAGATATATTTAAAAAAAATCTAGGTTACACATACATACACATGACAAACGTTCCTCCTGCCCCAAAAATATTCACTGATAATGACTGCATTTCCCACTCAGCCAGTTTTGTATCCACATTGCTACTGTCCCTTTATTCCATGGCTTATAATTTTCCTCAAAAGTCTGTCATGTGTCACTGACTCAAATGCTTTCTAGAAGTCCATGTATACCACATCAACAGCAGTACCCTCAATCAGGCCTTTGTTGTTGTCTCCTCAAAACTTTCCAGCAAGTTAGTCAAGCACATTTCCTTTTCATAATTCCATGCAGGTTCTCCAAAGCAATCTATTTTCTATGTGACTACTAATTCCAGAGCAAATAATTGTTTCTAGAAGCCTCCCCATCACTGAAATTAAACCAATTGGCCTGTGATTCTCCTTACAAGCTTTCGTGAAATCAGCCATAATTTTGTAATTCTCTAGTCTTCTGCCATCTCCCCAAAACTATAACAGAGTAAAAGATGATCAGTACACCTGAAATTTCCAGTCACTTCCTTCCATCTCATCTGGTCCTGGTACCTTGTCAATTTGGAGTACCAACAGTCTATCCAACACTTCGTCCTTATCAATTTTGAACATTTCTGGTGATATTCATTCCTCATCGGTCACTGCGATAGTGACGACCTGAGGACATCACCCTCATTGATAAAGATAGATGCAAATATTGTACAATTCTTCATTACATATCCTTCAATATGCCAAATGCAGATGTTTTATCCAAAAAAAAAGAACATTAGCCTTCTCCCTTATATTTTCCAATTACCCACTCTGCCTACCAACAATTTAGAGTTTAAAATTCCAGTTCAAAACATCAATACTTCCTCCATTAATAACACATTATAATAGACAGAATCTGCTGATAACAGCACAGTTCAAACAATTGATTGTTTTGACAAATGGTTTTGCTTCTTAGTCCAATAGATCCATTTCCATGTTTTAAAGAAAAAGTGATACTCAGAGTTTGCACTTGAGAAGGGTATATACAGAATCATTTTTGAAAGTTGGATTTTGAAATAGAGGCAGCGAGTTCTCTTAAAAGAAGAAGTCAGACAGTTATTCTGGAACAGTGACCTAAACATATCGCAATTAAAAAAGCTGTACGGCTTCAGCCAATGCCTAGCCAAGCCCTGTAAGTGTCAATGGATAAGTTGTTTATACTGTTGGGTTATGACAAGCAAAAATAACGGAATAAAGCCATTAGTTTTATTTTCAGTTCAGTTCAAAATAAAATGTTTCTTTTCCCCCTAGGAGTAGAGTTCAGTTCAGGGGTACCAGTTACTTCAACATTTAGAACCTCAGAATTATGAAAATGTGCATTTGTTCCACATAAAAGATGCTGAAAGGAATCTGTTGAGTATAAATTTAACTTGTCAAGATAACTTTTCTTGGATTGAGTCACTTAAATCAATGGTGTTGGGAAAGTGGTTGAAACCTTTTTGATGTGTGTTAAAATCTTTCTAAACTCTATTCTATATCTAAATTGCTTGGTTTTTCTCCCCTTTTTGTCTAAAACCTCTGTTGTTTACGAACACCCATCACCTTGTGTGAATATACAGGTACTTCTACTAAAGCATACATGTTTTGTTAATGGGAATTGGCTGTAACACAATTGCTGAATAGTGATGCTGTTTGGATAACGCAAACTTTCTGCTGTACAGGTATAGCGATTTTCCTATAGCGCGAGGTCACACAAGAACGCAACTAAGTATTTCATTAAGTCCCACACCAATTGACTACAACAATTAAACCCATGATCTATCAAGCCAGATTTCATTTTTGTATCTGACTTGCTCAGTCAATGTTCACAGAGCTGGTATAGACGAGAGGCTGAATGGCTTCTTTCCAAATCATAACAATGCTGTCATGGATCATTTAAATGATTACTTGACTCCTATTCATTATTGTAAAACCAAATAAATGCATGCCTCACAAATACTTGAGCCACTGTTTACATAGAAATTTAGACAAATTAACCATCTTTTATATGCACTTTGCATATACATATGATTTTTTGGCAGTATAATCCATTTCTCCTGCAGTTTTCCACCTTTCTTCCTTTACTACATGCTTTCAACAGGTAAGTGGACAATCAATAACGTCAAGCCTTCCTTGTCAGCAGATACCAAAGGATCATATAATTATGAACAACCACCAAAAATAGGTTTTCCAAGGAGCCTTGGAAAGTATCTTCAAACTCCACAACTGCTAACCTCTAGAAATACAAAGGCAGCAGATACATGTGAACTTCATTACCTGAAAGTTCTTACCCAAGTCAGACATCAGCTTGACTTGGAAATAGATCACTACAGATATTTCTCCTATAATGCAATTGTTGCATTCTTGCGTAACCTCATGCTATAGAAAATTGCTATACTGTACAGTAGCAAGTTTGCATTATCCAAACAGCATCCACTGTTCATCAATTGCGTTACAGCCAATTTGCGTTAACGAAATACGCGTTATAGCAGAAATACCTGTTTTCCTTCACTATCATTGAGTTAAAATCATGGAATTCTGTCCCTAATAACACAATGGGTGTATGGACATCAAGTGTGAAAGCAACAAGGTCGTGGATTTATCAACAGACTGGTAACATTGAGACCCAAGTAAGGTTCTGGGGACGCAGGTCCAAACCCCATCACAGCAATAAAAATCTAAAGTTAAAAGTCTAATGATGGCCATGACCTTACACACAATAATCACAATTGTCAGAAAAACTCATCTGGTTCACTAAGGTCCTTAGTGAAGAAAATCTGTCAACCTTACCTGGTCTGGTCTACATATGGCCCTAGACCCACAGTAATATGGCTGACTCTTAGCTACCCTAGCAAACAACTCAAGTGTATCAACAACTAGGTCTCAAAGCAAAAAAAAACAGAATGGGAGCTGCAGGCTCTTCTTGTGGATTTATGATTATTATACATCAAAAACAAAGTTTTACTTTACGTCATTTTTTGGAATGTCATAGTTCAAAAAAAAATACGAAGGAGAGATTTCTTTCCCCTGCCACACTGTTTGTAGGAGAGGCCTCCACGTGTTTGTCAAGTGTCAATCTGGAGGGGGATTTTTTTTTACCCTGCTTGAAACTTTTATAGTTCATAGTTCAAAAAAAACACAAAGGAGATGGTTTTACACACACAGCTTGTAGAAGAGGCCTGTCGACCTGTTTGTTCAGTGGCTCTGAAGATTAGAAAGCTAACAAACGGAGGGCTTTTTTGGGTTGATGAGGGTTTCATGAACTGCCAGAGGAAGTGGTGGATTCAGGTAGTTACAACATTTAAAAGACATTTGGATAAGTAATGAATAGGAAAGGGTTATGGGCCAGATGCAGGAAAGTGGGACTAATTTAGATTGGGAACATGGTCGGCATGGACTAGTTGGAACAAAGGGTCTGTTTCCATGCTGTATGACTCTATGAAGCCAGACAGCCCACCTGACATCAATTATGGCAAACACAGCCCTGGTGATCCTGCAAAGGCCCTCTTACTAACAACTGGGGGTAACTGCCAAAATTGGGGGAGACATCTTACAGACTAGTCAAGCACCAACCCAAAAAGTACACAATAAAGAATCATATCTTACAGACAACGTCCCCAACACCACTATCACCATCCCTGGATATAACATGTCCCAGCAGAAGTGAAGACAGGTTGGCATTCAGTTGAGTGGAAGCTGCCCAGAGTCCTCAACATGGGGTTTGAAAACCGCGAAGCCTCATGACACCAGGTCAAACATGAGCAAGGAAACCTCCTGGTTACCAAATAATGCCCGCCATTGGCTGATGAATCAGTGCTTCTCCATATTGAATACTACTAGGAGGAAGTGCTGAAGGTGGCAAGTGCACAGAAGGTACTCCAGATGGGGGACTTCAATGTCCACCACCAGGAGAGATTCAACAGAACCCTACCAATTGAGCTGATCAAGTCTTAAGAATATTGCAGTATCCAGGCTTGAGCTGAAAAGTGGCAAGTGACATTTGTGCTACACAAATGCCAGTGCCTTGACAGTCAATGGCACTACTATCACTGAAACCCCCACTATCAATGTCCTTGAGGTTATCATGGACGAGAAACTGAACTGCACCAGCCATATAAATACAGTGGCTACAACAGCAGGTCAAAGGGTAGGAGTCCTGCAGTGTCTAACTCACATCCTGTCTCCCCAAAGCCTGTCCATCACCTACAAAGGCACAAGTCAGGAGTGTGATGAAATACCCCCCACTTGCCTGGATACGTGCACCTCCAACAAGACTCAAGAAGCATCCAGGACAAAGCAGTCCGCTTCATCGACACCACATCCACAAACATCTCTTCACTACACCACTAACACTATCTACAAAATGCACTGCAGAAATTTATCAAAGCTCCTTCATCAGCACCTTCCAAATCCACAACCATTTCTATCTGGAAGGAATAGGGACAACAGATGCATAGGAACACCACAACCTGCAAGTTCTCCTCCAAGCCACTCAGCATCCTGACCTGGAAACATATTGTTCCTTCAAAGATTAAAATCCTATCATTCCTTCCCTAACAGCATTGCGAGTATACCTACAGCCCATGTACTGCAGCAGTTCAAGGAGAAAGTGGTGGTGAGCTGTCACAAGGACAATTAGGAAAAGGCAATAAATGCTGGCCCAGCCAGTGGCACCGATATCCCATGAACATACAATCAAGGAACAAGAGTAAGCCAGTAGGCCCTTCAAGCTTATTCTGCCAATCAATAAGATCACGGCTGATCCAGTTTTAACCTCAACTGTGCATTCCTGCATATCCCCAATAAGCTTTCACCTGCTTCATAATCAAGAATCTATCTCCCTCTGCCTTAGAAATATATGAAGATTCTATATCCAATCCCTTTTGAGGAAAGGATAGCCAAAGACACTACACTCAAATTTAAAAAAAATACGCTTTCCTAATCTGTTTTAAACGGGTACCCTCTTACTTTTAAACTATGATCCCTAGTTCTACAGTAAATATAAAACAAACAGTTCAAGATGGCAGCTCACTACCATCTTCTAAAGGATAATTAGAATGGGCAACGCTGGTCCAGCCAGCAAAAGTCATGACCTGGAATTAATTGAGGAAAAAAATGCAGGCCTCCTTTTAACATCTCTATGCAATTGTACAACTAATATCAAGAATTCAGTACAGGCTCTTAAACCATTTTTGCACTCAGACTCATTTAGTTTGGACTTAACATAGATTGGGAAAGGCAAACAACCACCTGTCAGAAAAATAGTAACTTTCTGGAGTGTGCCTGGGAGAGTTTCTGGCAGTAATATGTCCTGGATGCAAAGGAACAAGAAATATTGAATTTAGTAATGAGTCTTGAGCCGGAATTAATTAGTAACCTAATTCTGCGATTGAATTTAGCGTAATGTTTGAAAGCAAAAAGCACAAATCAGCTACTAGAATTTTACATTTAGGCAAGACTGATTTTAATGAAATGAGACAGAGACTGTTCACATTAAACAGGGAAAATCTGCTAGTGGGTAAAATAACTGAAGAACAGTGGAGCATGTGTAAAAAAATTTAATGCAATACTGAAAACCAATTTATACCCTTAGGACGGTAAAACTCCCCCTTCACAAAAAAAACCACAGGAATGGATAACCAAAGAGTTAAGGGAGAGCATAAAACTAAAAGAAAGGGTTTGCAAGATGTAAAACAAAACATGCACAGACCCTGCCAAATAATGAAGATACAAAGACCAGCAGAGGGCCACAAAGCAGCTGAAAAGAGCTACTACAACAGGCTATGAAACAAAACTTTCAAGGGACATCAAAATCAATGAAAAAAATTTTATAGTTACATAAATGGAAAGCAGGTAGTCAGGAGCAAGGTTGGTCCACTAAAGACTTCAAGTGGGGCTATTGTCAATGACTATGGAAAAATGCAGACATGTTGAATAATTACTTCACCTCGGAACTTACAGTAGAAAGGGAGAAAAGCTTGCCAGAAGTGCTGAGGAAATTAGTAGAGTATTAGGGAGACTGGGACTAAATGAAAATAGTACAAGTAAAACATCAATAATGAGGAAATTAATGAACCTAAACAGTGATTAATCCACAGAACCTGGCAGTTTCTATTTGAGGATATTAAAGGAAGTAGGGGAGCAGACTGTAGACTATACTAACTACAATCAGAGTTCTCTAGATTTAGCAGTCAGCCCTCAAGATTGGAAAATCGTACATCACTCTGCTGTTTAAGGGTTAAAGAGGAACACCAGGGAATTACAGACCAGTTAGCATAACATTTGTAGTGGGGAAATTGTTGGGAGTCTATAATCAAGGATAAGGTAACTTAACAGCTCAAATTTTTTCTACTTAATTAGGGAGAGGCAGCATGGATCTGGGACAGGTAGGAAATGCCTGATGAACCTCATTTAATTTTTTTTGAAAAAGTGACTGTGGACAGGGGAACATCTATGGATGCTGTTTATACAGACTTCCAGAAGGCATTTGATAAAATCCCATAAGAGATTGTTAACTAAGGTAGAAATCCACAGAGTTGTGGGCAAAATTACACATAAAACTTGGAAATTGGTTGAAATGAAAAGTAGGAATAATGGGGAGATACTTAAATTGGTAGGATGTGATGAGTGGTCTTCCACAAGGATTGGCGTTAGGGCTTCAATTGTTCACATAGTTATTAACAACTTGGATAATCGTATAAACTCATATTGAAGTTTGATCTTGACAAAGTTAGTCAGCACTGTAGAGTGTAAATGATAGCATTAAATTACAAAAGGGATGCAGGTAGATGACTACAGGCTAACTGCTCTGTAATTCCCTGATTTTCCTTTTTCACCCTTCTTAAAAAACAAAGTGGGCAAAACTGTGGCAGATGGAGTCCAACATAACTAACTAGGAGGACCCAAATCAGGATAGATCAGTGTACTTTCTACGTGGCATGAAATTAAACACAGTGGACATCCAGGGACTCGAGGTTCAGATTCATAGACTTTGAAAATGCCTCTGACAGGTGCAGAAAATAATGAAGGCTGTTTATAGAAGACTGGCCTTTATACCTGCAGAACTGGAGTATAAGGATGCAGAAGTTATGTCTAACCATGGTTAGACTCCACTTAGAGTACTGAGAGCAGATTTGGGCACCACATATTAGGAAGGATACTTTGGCATTGCAGGGAGTAGACTATAGATTTACGATAATGATAGCCAGACTTGCCCGCTTACATTAGCAGAGATTATACAAATTATTTGATCTCATTTGTTTTCACATGTACCGAGTTATGATGAAAATAGTTGTTTTCCATGCTATACAGCATACAAAGTGCAACAGATGGGGGGTGAGAGCAAGAGAGAGCGAGCGACCCATTCAGACATCTGATAACAATACGGAAGGAGCTGTTCTTGACTAGGTTTGTACATATATTCAAACTTTCATATCTTCGGCCCGACGAAAGAGAGTGGAAGAGAGTATAAGCAGGATGAGAGGGGTCTTTGATTATGTTGATTGCTTTCCCAAGGCAAAAGGAAGTATAGATGGAGTCAATGGATGGAAGGCTGGTCTGCATTGACGACTGTGGGTTCTTGCGGTTTTGGGAAGAGCAGTTGCCATACCACACTGTGAAGCATCCAGATAGAATGCTCTAGAATTTAGAAAGTTAAAGGGTGATCTCATCAAGTTCAAGGGATGTTCAAGATTTAACCGGAAAAGAAAGGGTAAATTAAAATGAACTATTTGCGCTGGTTGAAGAGTCTAGAATTAAGGGACATAATCTAGTAGTTTCATCTATTTCGAGGAGGTGATTCAAACCATCTTCTCTAGAGCAATTATGAAAAAGCATAGATTTCCCTGGCAAGATCTTTTTTTTTTCTATGACAAAAAACTTCTCACTGCCAGAATATAGGCCATCCTTCAGCACATGCAATTTTTAAAACTTACATTTTAACTTTACCTCAGTTTGGGCAAAAATACTTTCAATAAAAATCTGACAAACACAAACCAGAGTTGCAGAGAAGAGCTCAACATCCAGTGAACCGTCATTCAAGGAGCTATCTTGTGTATATTCACAAATTTAAAATTACAGAACTCAAGTGCTACATGGTCACCATCACTAGTTTTGTCCTTTCCAGGATATTAAATTGCCATGGGATTTGACTTCAGATGAATTACTAATCCAGCAATATAATCCCTAAAACTACTTTTGCACCCTTTTTCACATCCAAATGTGTACTTTTTTTTCCTCCTAATCTGTAGCCTAACCTTTATTTTTAAAATAGGCCTAACATTGCTTCTGCACTTATGCATCTTAGTATCCTATACATTAGACATTCATTTACATAAAAAGGAGCATTTTAATTACATTGGAAATTCTGTTAACCATAGTAATTAATTAGGATCGCCATTTAAAACAGTGAGGATAAAGTTCCCCTACCTGCTTGATACTGGAGAAACAACCAGAGGGGTAAGCGGTTGCTATAGCAACCAGTTGCTTTTACGATTGTTTCAATTGATGCTGTGCAAACTCTGTTGTTGATTTTTTTTAAAAATGTTGGTTCATATTTACGCATGAATGGTTATACCGCATTTCTTGAGACACGGAGGGGTGTGTGTGAATAACACGGTTTTCGGAGACTATTTTTGAAAGAAGCAAGGGTCTTGCAGAAACGATTTTTTAAAAAAAAAAATCAATTCACTTCCTAAAGCACGCTTTTTTCGTTGATTCGAAGTAGTAAAGGATTCACGTGGAAGCGAATTCCGACAGCCTTGTTTTGTTTATCCTCTCTACATACAGTTTTACCTTGAAGTCAGAGGCTGCCCAACTCCATCTGCGCGTTGGCAACTCTGAAGACATGATGGTGGGAGAGCGGTGAGGCTTGGTCGTGTGTCCTCCAGGTTGGGTGAGTTTTTTGGTTGTGTGGCACCGTGGGTATATATGTATATATATTTAAACGAATTCACCCCTTCCTTATATCATATATAATACATATATTTAAAATATCTGGTTATTTCCAGGAAATATTAAAAAGCACCCCCCCCTCAATTTAACACTCTGCTCGCTGCTGTCACACGTACCAGAGGCTGCGTAGCATTATGACATCAAGGAGTGAAGATGGAGAGAAACACCAGGAGCAGGAGACTTACGCAAAATATTATAAAACTATTATTACACAGAAACTACTTTGCGCGCACACACACAGCAACAACTTGAACAAATAACATCTCCGCGGTGAACACCGGTACAGCAAGTCTAAAGGGGTTGAGAGGCTTTCGGGACAGGTGGGGGTACTACATGCTTTAAACTGAGACTGATCATCGGCGGTTCTTACTATCTCATTTAAAACGAATACCGGCACAAACCTCGAGCCTCCTTTCACAGGTACAAACTAGTCGACACTCAGGTAAAGCGACAGCTCCTGAGTGATGGACAAAAGCCGGCAAGCGGCTTAACGTGCGGCACCTCCGCCTAAAGCGATCCCGTTTCACTGGGGTTGGGGTTAGGGGAAAGGAGAGAGGGGGGGAGGGAAAGGGGTGGGGATGGACAAGTAGCCAATCAGCGATGCTCACTGGCCGCCGTTGCCGTGTCGATCTAACCAATCAGCGATATTCTCCGACGGCAGTCGTCGGGCCGTTCTAACCAATCACAATCCTGCCTGATTGTTGTGGTGGAGGGGGCGAATGATGGGGAAAATCCCGCGCTTTTGGTGTAGGGGTTTGAGAAGAGGGCTGAAAGCCCTAACGGTTTCGGTTATTTTCTTTATGTTTTGTTTGCCTTCTTCCTAACCCACCCTCTTCCTGGGTCTTCTTTCGGGTCAGTACTTTGATTTCTCTCGGCCGCTTGAATCGGGGATTGTAGTTGTAAACCGCAACAACGAAAGGACGCGGCCGTTAGCTCCGCCCACTAGCGGCACCAGTCGCCTAGTAACGCCGCGTGCTTAACAACGGACAAACAATGTAGGTTAGAGGTCATTCATGGCGTCGCCGCCTCAGTGTAAGTCGTGCCCCGTTTCTGATTTATGTCTGGCACTGAATGAATAATGTATTTTATTTTAAAAATGAATAAAACTTATTAGCGATTAATTAGTAATAATGCATCTGCTGCAACAAGAGGCATCAATGAATGGGACTAGGTAGACAAACAGGAGGCTGGAAGAACACAGCAAACCAGGCAGCATCTGGAGGAAAGGAGCAGCTAACATTTCGGCTATTACCCTTCTTCAGGACTGAGGAAGCGTAATGCCCGAAATGATCACTGCTTCTTTCCTCCAGATGCTGCCTGACTTGCTGTGTTCTTCCAGCCTCCTATTTGTCTACCTTGGATTCCAGCATCTGCAGTTTTTTTTTGTTTCTAATTGAATGGGACTAATTGGCTTGTGTTTTGAAAGAGCTGGCAGAGGCTTAAATGGGGTGAATGGCCTCCTATGCTATACTATTATATCTTCCCAAGCATTAACTTTGACAACATACAATATTTCCTACAGCAGCGCATGATTGAAGGGCATGAAAAAGACTTGTGCTAGGAGTTAACTCTTCAAACTATTGTAGTCCATGTGTTGCAGGTACACCCACACCACTATTAGGATTTGAATGTGAAGATTTTCACCCAACACCCACAAAGTACTTCCAAGTCAAATAACCACATGACTTGAAGGAGATAGTGGGAACTGCCAATGCTGGAGTCTGAGATAACAAGGTGTAGAGCCCTCTCTCTATTTATTTCAGAGCCCCCATCCCCTCCCCCATTTCTGAAGAAGGGTCCAGACCCGAAACATCAGCTCTCCTGCTCCTTTGATGCTGCCTGGCCTGACTTGGAGGTGATCTTTGTAAGTGAGGATGCTCCCTGGCACTTTTTTTTGTTTCTGGACGGTAGTATTGTATTGTGTGGTTGAAGAGTTAGTGATTTGGTGCAGTATATTTGCAGATGGCACACCCTGCAGCCACAAGTCTGTCAATGGTGAAGGTAGTTCAGGTTTAAAGGTGGCAGAGACATGCCGAGCAATCAAGCAAGCTGAATTCATCATACAATCACTACAGTGTAGAAGCAGGCCATTTGGCGCATCGAGTCCACACTGATCCTCCGAATAGCATCCCACCCAGGCTCACCCCTTTACTCTATCCCTATAACCCTGTATTTCCCATGGCTAATCCACCTAGACTGCACATCTCTGGATACTATGGGCACTGTGGCCAATTTAGCATGGCCAATACACTTAACCTGCACATGTTTGGACTGGAATACCTGGATGGTGTTTAGCTTCTGAAATGTTATTGAAGCTGTATCCATCCAGACAAGTGGGGAATATTCCTTTGTAGATGGTGGACAGGTTTTGGGAAAATGGGAGGTGAGTTACTTACGACATAAGTCTTAGCATCTGACCTGTTCTTGGAAGCACAGTTCAATTTCTGATCAATAGTAATCTTCAGGATATAGATCATGGTGTTTCAATGATAATAATGCCATTGAATGTCAAGTGGTGATGGTTAGATGCTCTCTTTTTGGAGTTCGTCTGTGCCTGGCACTTGTATGGTGCGAATGTTATTTGCCACTTATAGAGGTCAGCTCAGGTAGTCAGCTGATTTGCAATGTACAGTGATGCCAATGGTGTGTGTTCAATTCCTGCACTGGCTGAGGTTACCACGAAGGTCTCTCCTTCTCAACTTCGCCCCATGCCTAAGGCATGGTTACCCTCGGGTTAAACTACCCCCATCATCTTTCTGTAAAGGGAGAGCAGCCCTATGGTCCAGTAGGACTATGGCACCCTCACATTTATTCCTTGTCAGCCAAAGCCTGGATATTGTCCAGGTCTTGCTGCATAGGGACACTGCTTCAATATCTGAGCAGTCAAGAATGGTGCCGAACATTATGCAAAAATCAGGAAACATCCCTACTTCTGACGTTATGATGAAGGGAAGATTCTTTGCTTAAGCAGCTGAAGATTTTTGGAAGAAGGAAATTACCTTTTGAAAATCCTGCAGTGATGTCCAGGATTGAGGTTTGGTCAAGAAAAAGAAAGAGGAATATGTCAGGTATAGACAGCAGAGATCAAGCGAATCCCTTGAAGAGTACAAGGGCAGTAGGAGTATACTTAAGAAGGAAATTAGGAGGGCAAATAGGATTAAGGAGAATTCAAAGGGATTCTACAAATACATTAAGGACAAAGGGATAGAATAGGACCCCTTAAAGATCAGCAGGTCGGCATATGTGTGGATCTCGCAGAAGATGGGTGAGGTACAAAACGAGTATTTTGCATCAGTGTTTATTGTGGAGAAGGATATAGAAGATAGAGAACCTGGGGAAATAAATAGCAATATCTTGAAAGAGCGTCCATATTACAGAGGAGGAGGTGCTGGACGTAAAGGTGCATAAAGGTGGATAAATCTCTGGGACCTGATCAGGTGTATGCTAGAACTTTGTGGGAAGCTACGGAAGTGATTGCTGGGTCCTTTGCTGAGATAATTGTATTATCAACAGCCATAGTTGAGCTGCCATTATTTAAGAAATGTGGTAAGGAGAAGCCAGGGAACTATAAACTCGTGAGCCTGACATCAGCAGTGGGCAAATTATTGGAGAGAATTCTGAGGGGCAGGATTTACAAGAATTTTGAAAGGCCAAGATTGATTAGGGATAGTCAACATGACTTTGTGTGTGGGAAATCATGTCTCACTAACTTGATTGAGTGTTTTGAAGAAGAGACAAAGAGATTTGATGAAGGCAGAGCGGTTGACTTTGTGTATATGGACTTCAGGAATGTGTTCGACAAAGTTCCTCATGGTAGACTGGTTAACAAGGTTAGATCATATGGAATACAGGGAGAACTAGCCATTTGGATACATAACTAGCTCAAAGGTAGAAGACCTTTAGGTGGTGGTGAAGAGTTGCTTTTTCGATGGATGCCTGTGACGAGCAGTGTGCTGCAGGGATTGGTGCTGGGTCCACTGCTTTTTGTCATTTATATAAATGATTTGGATATGAGTATAGAACATATGTTAGTAAGTTTGCAGATGACACCAAAATTGGTGGTGCAGTAGACAACCACTAAGATTACCTCAGAGTACAGCAGGACCTTGACTTGATGGGCTGAGGAGTGGCAGATGGAGTTTAATTTAGATAAGTGTGAGGGGCTGCATTTTGGTAGGGCAAATCAGGGCAGGACTTATAATACACTTGGTGGTAAATTCCTGGGGAGTGTTGCCAAACAAAGAGACTTTGGAGTGCAGGTTCACAGTTCCTTGAAATTGGAGTTACAGGTAGACGGGATAGTGAAGAAGGCGTTTGGTATGCTTGCTGTTATTGGTCAGTGCATTGGGTATAGGAGTTGAGAGGTCATGTTGGGGTTGTACAGGACATTGGTTAGGCCACTTTTGGAATACTGCGTTCAATTCTGCTCTCCCTGCGATTGGAAAGATGTTGTGAAATTTGAAAGGGTTCAGAATAGATTTACAAGGATGTTGCCGGGGGGTCATGGAGGGTTTGAGCTAAAGGGAGAGGCTGGGGTTATTTTCCATGGTGCATTGGAGGCTAAGGGATGACCTCATAGAAGTTTATAAAATCATGAGGGGCATGGATAGGGTGAATAGCCAAGGTCTTTTCCTCAGCGTAGGGGAGTCCAAAACTAGAGGGCACAGGTTTAATGTGAGGGGGGAAAGATTTAAAAGGGACCTAAGGGGCAACTTTTTCATGCAGAGGGTGGTGCATGTGTGGAATGAACTGCTAGAGGAAGTGTTGGAGGCGGTACAATTACAACATTTAAAAGGCATCTAGATGGGTATATGAATAGGAACAGTTTAGAAGGATATGGGTCAAATGCAGGCAAATGGAACTAGATTAATTAAGGATATCTGGTCAGCACGGGCAATTTGGACTGAAGGATCTGTTTCTATGCTGTACATCTCTATGACTCTCAGTGACTTTATGAGTGAATTGATTAACCTCCAATAACCACAAGCATCTTCCTTTGTGACTCTGACTAGCAGAGAGATTTCCCCCAATTCTCATTAATTCTAGTTTGCTAGAGCTCGTTGGTGCCTTACTCAGTCAAATACCACCTTGATTGTCTTGATGTTCAATCTTGTGTTCTATCTGGCCCATCTCTAAAGTTACTACCAACCATTTTCCTCAGCATATGAATCATTTCACTTCTACGGTATACACCACTTGGAGCAAGCACTGAGGATGGCAAGGGCACAAATGGACTCTGGCTGGGGAACTTCAATGTTCATCACCAGCAGTAGTTTGGTAGCACTATTACTGACCGATCTGGCAGAGTCCCAAAATACATAGCAACTGGACTGGGTCTGTGATAAGTGTTGAGGGAGCCAATTAGAGGGAAAAACACTAATCTACTATCACAGATATGTCTGTCCACAACATTATCGGTAGGAGTAACCACCACACATTGTCTTCACATTGAGGAGACTCTCCATTATATTGTGTGGTACTACTACTATGCTAAATGGAACAGGCTATGAAATGATCTAACAACTCAAAACTGGGCATCTCTGAGGTGTTGTGGGCTATCAGCAACAGTAATCCAGTATTCAACTACAATCTATAACCTCATGGCACAGTATATGCCCATCCTACCTTTACCATCAAGCCACCAGATCAATTTGCTTCAATGAAGGGGAAGAGTATGCCAGAACAGCACCAGGCCTACTTAAAATTGAGGTGTCAACCTAGTGAAGCTACAATACATTGCTACTTGTTTGGCAAACAGTAGAAGCAGAAATACAATAGTTGGGCCAAACAATCAGATCTGAGCTCTACACTTCAGCCACGTTCAGTCATGTTTAGAGGTGGATAAATTAAATGACTAGTAGAAGGAAAAAGTTCCACAATACCCACATCATCAATGAAGGGGATTTGGTATCCTGAAGAAAACAGTTTTTGAGGTATATAAATTCTTCTAAATTGCATATTAAGAAATTAAACAAACACTTTTTCCTACACATTTGGGAGTATAGCAGATGATATTATTACTTTCACAATTTCAAAAAGGCAATGGGCACACTGAAATAGGTCATAAAAGTCGTTGACAATTACTTCAACTTCAGAATGAACAAAATTCTTGAAACAACAAGAATTGACAGAGGAATACAGCATCCAGAGCAATCCAGAGATGACTTCATTAATTATGTCTACAGACAAGTGGAGAGATTTGACTATGATTGAAAGTTAGATTTCATAAGATATCAAATTGTAGGAACTGTTGATGAGTCTTTGTCAGGTTTATTACAGTCCAAGGAAGACTAGAATCTAGAGAAAGTCATTCAGATGGTGAGTGAAGTAGAAATCCAGAAACAAAACAGATAATCATAAGTGATGATGATCATGACTAGTCCAAGAGATCTTTGGAATCTGCTGAATTCTTAAGGTACAGAACTATAACAGATGTAAGCGATAGGCTGACGCAGTGGGTAAGACAAATACCAGACACAAAAATCCCTTGCCGATGTTGTGGAATAAAGAAAGTCCACAGGCATGAACAGTACCCAGTAAACAAAACCAAATGCATTTGTTGTAAAATAGAAGATCACTTTCAGAAAATGTGCTGAAGAAAGACACAACAACCAAACAAAATACCAAAAAACTGCCCAAATGAAGAGGTAAGTGAGGTAAGACAGTCTCAGCTGAAACATGTGGTACATACAACTACATGCAAGACATCACTAACAAACAAGCAAAACCCAAAGGCTCGAGATACTGCAAATAAAAAGTGCCTGCTCAAACAGAGATGACATCCTGCACAAAATAAATACAAGCGATTACAGGTCCTCTAATTCACAGGAAAACCTCATTGGGAAGACAATCAAAGACAACTACCTTCTACCCAACAAATTATCACTTCTCCAAGTCTAACGAGAACACATTCAGGAAAAATTGGCAAATCTCCAGATTATCCGAATTTGTGGTGTTGGAGAATGGGGTAGCGGTAAATGTAATTATATAAATAAAGGTATAGCAGTAATAGTTATCAGAAAAATAAGTCTTGGAGGAAAAGTGTTGTAAATGGGTCTAGAAGGATCTGAAAGAGTTAATACTTATTTGAATGTAATAAAAGAATCTCTTACTTTGGTGATGTCATGAGAACATTCTGATAGAGTAGAGTAGAACCATCTCTAGCAAAGTCAAACCCAAAGCCATATTTGTGACACTGTAACCATCTATTCTCATGACTTGTAAATAGTTGCAGAGGTGGAATAAACTATGACTTATTTACTCCTGAAGAATCTTCTCATTAGACCAGAAAGTGGCTACCTTCACACATGCTCTAGGCCACGTAAACCTCTAACAAACCCACACACTTAGATAATATGGATGGCGGCACACATGACAGGAGTCTGTAAACAAATATGATATGATTAAATAAATAGGCAAAAAAGACAAAACAATAGCAGATGGAAAATAATGTGGGAAAAAGTGAACTTGTCCAATTTTGCAGGAAGAATTTAAAAGCAGCATATTATTTAAATAGAAGGCAATTGCAAAATTCTCCGATGTTCACAGGGATCCAGTTGTCCTGGTACATGATACACATAATATGCAGATGCATAAAGTGATCATAAATGCAAATAGAGAATTTTCATTTATTGCATGGGGAGTGAAATTTAAAAGGGATGGTGTAATGCAGTTGTATAAGGTGTTAGCGAGACGACATCTGGAATACTGTGTACAGTTTTAGTCGTGTTATTTAAAAAGGATATAAATACATTAGAAGCAGTTCAGAGAAAGTTCACTTGACTGATAACTGGGATGGTGGGGTGATGGTGGTTATCCCATGAGGAAATTTTGGATAGGCTGGGCCTGTGTCCATTGGAGTTCATAAGAATGAGTGGTGGTTGGGATGTTTATGATCCTGAGACGACATGACAGGATGGATGCCGAAAGGATTCCTCTTATGGGAAAGACTAGAACTAAGAGACTTTTTTAAAGTGAGTGGAGGTAGATACAGGGGAGACGTCAGAGGTAGGTTCTTTACTCAGAGAGTGGTAGGGGCTTGGAATGCATTGCCGGAGAGGGTAGTGGAGTTGGCCTCATTAGGTGCATTTAAGCAGCTATTAGGTAGGCACATGGATAGACCTTAGGTTTTAGGGTAAAAGTTCGGCACAACATCGTGGGCCAAAGGGCCTGTACTGTGCTGTACTGTTCTATGTTCTAAGAGACCTAGTTTAAAAATCTTCCATTGAGACAGAGATGAAGAGAAATATTTGGATTATTTGGGAGTTCTTCAGAGAATGGTGAAGCAAAACCATTAAATATTTTATAATGAAGAAGTAGATAGATTCACAACTAACGAGGCAGTCAAAAGTTTGGAATGGGAGTGGTTAATGGGAATGTAGAATCAAGATCACAATTTGATCAGGCATAATCTTATTGAATGACCAAATAGGTTTGGGGTCAAACAGTCTAATCCTGTTCTTAATTTATACATTCATAAATGCCGCCTTGCTGTCAAAGGCAGTCATTTTAATATTACCTCCAGCATTCAGCACTTTTGTCCATACATGAAAAAGGCTGGCAGTAGTTGCTGCTGGCTGAATCTAAACTGAATGTTGGGAGCGACTCATTGATCAGTAGGTGCAGCTTATTAGCACAATCAACAATCTCCTTCGATAAGTTAGACATTGATTAAGAACACAGATGTTTTCTAATCAACCTGCTCAGAGATGTTATGATGCACCTCTGGAGCAGGTGGAACTTGAACCCAAGCCTCATGTAGGGACACTACCACTGCTCCACCAGAGCCTCCATGGTTGAGAATATATTGAAGGATCAGTAATTAGTTGCATTGAATTTGTCCTGCTTTTGTTGAACAGATACCAGATTTGTAACACTACTGCGACTGTTTGGCTACAGGTGTGCAATACGATTCTTTACCCATGCTATGCTCATGGTCTTTGTTGTGTGTTCAACAGTTCTTAATATCTACTGAAGTGAAACAAGTTGGCTAAAGACAGATCGGCTATCTGTAATAGATGGGATCTTAGCAAGCACTTCTGGCTGAAGATGCCTGCAAGTACTTTAGTTTTGTCTTTGACATTCAAGTGCTGGCCTCTGCCAATATTGAGGATCAGTTGTTCATGATGAGGGCTCCTCCTCATAGTTGTTTAACTCTCTATCGCTATTCATGACTGGTTTAACAGAACCTCCAGCAGAAGGTGGCATTGGTGAGGGAGGGCACCTGGAGCAGTCAAGTAGATCTATCATGGTGGGAGGGTGATTTTGGTGGATTCCTCACCCCAATATAAACCACAGGCTTCATTCCATGAATACATGTACATACTTTCTTGTTTAAGCTTAATTTCCCTTTACATTTGTAATGACCAAATACAGAGACAAAAGTACAGTACCTTAGGAATTTAGTTACTGAGGAAGGAATTACTCCTGACAGGAGAAAATCCGCACAGTAGAGGAGTGATCCCAGCCTAAGATAAAAAGGGAATTGCATGGGTTCCTTAGTCTAGATGATTAATAGGAGGTTTGTGCAAGACTGGCAGTTGGTCGCCCACTCCATAAATTATTGAGGAAATCAGAGAATGCCGAATGTAAGCGTCTGTTTCCATGCTATATGACTCTATGAGTGGTTTAGATAGGCTAAATGAGGCATGATACCTCATGGAACATCACAGGGAGTTAGACCCCTTTTGCACCCCATTGAAACTTGTTTTATCAAATGTCTTAATCGTCTGCCACCTGGATTTCCAAATCCCTTTCATACTGGAAATCGACACCAGATTCCTTGGCCCAAAAGCAGTGCTGTCATAGTTCATGGGCAGAAGACAGTGCTTATTGCTTGTGACCACCAGAGTCACAAGTTGAATGAGAGAAATATGGCAATTACTGAACTGTGAAACTGAAACTGCTCGCATTGAGGTAAGCTACATCCCAAGTTGAGAGACCGGTGGACAGTTTGAAATGTTTACCGACAATAACCCACTCAGCTACTTTCAAATTTCCATTAAGCTTGGAGCAATAGAGACCCATTGGGCTACTGAACTCAAGCTGTTTCGATTCCAGATCTGGTACAGGTCAGGCAAAAGCTGACTCACTTGTTCAGAGGAACTGACAATGGTAGGGAACCTACACCTGCCCAGCTGGAGGGACTGTGGCTGACATCGCACCCATGCCTTCACTCCAAGTAAAAGGCAACATTCTGACCCTGATTCCCTAAGTCGTTTGGATTAAGATTCAGTGGAGTGTCATCGATGTACTTATGAGTGAAATCCAAATCAGGTCCAGACAGGTATTTACACCTTTGCCATCCACCTTGAAAGAGAACCACAGACAGCTTCAGTTGATTGGTGCAGCCATCAATGACTACTGGTCCAAAATCCACCAACCCAGTGCCTTCTGATGAGGGGAGGATGAAATCCTCTAACAGCTGGTGCTTCATGAAAATGAAATGGAAATGAAGCATTTCATCTCTCTCTTATCCAGCCTCAAGTGTCAAGAAAACCAAAGAACTGCGGATGCTGGAAATCAGAAACAAAAATAGAAATTGCTGGAAAATCTCAGCAGGCCTGACAGCATTGGTGGAAAGAAAGTAGAGTTAATATTTTAGATCCAGTGACCCGAAACGTTAACTCTGCTTTCTCTGCACAAATACTGCCAGACCTGCTGAGATTTTCCAGCAATTTCTGTTTTTGTTTCTCAAGTGTCAAGTGTTGGTAGTAATTCATGATCAAGCAGGACACCGAGCTACAGAGAAAATGATTGCCCTAACCAGGGAATGATGCTTTTGAACCGAGATGGCTGCTGATATTAATGACTACTGTTGAAATTGTGAGAGGTGTACTTTGGCCAAAACAAGGAAGTGACTCCACTCCAGTGTTGGATCTCTGGTCGTTAAGGGACTTCAAGAAGTACACGCAACAAATCTTAGAGTCCTTGACACCAGCAGTAATCAGATTGAGCATGTTCTCATACTCACAATTGTCTTTACCAGGTTCTCCCATGACCACCCATGACCAAAAGGCAGCAAGTATAGCCAGAGTTTTAATACATAAGTACTTTATTCACTTTGGTGTTTCATGTTGCATTCTCAGTGATCAAGGAGCAACTTCGAGAGCAAGATCCTAAAAGATCTTTGTATGGTCTATGGCATTGCCAAGAGCCACAATACCCCCTTATCATCCAAAAAGCAATAGATATTGTGAACGATATAACCATAATCTGTGTGACTGTCTGTGTGCCTTGCCTCCTGAGAGTAAACAAAAATGGTATGAGTACCATATGGGGCTGAAAATAGCACTCCATACTCATCTATAGGTTAGTTTTCACACTATATCTTCTTTGGACCATAAGCAGTCCTTCAAGTGCACCATCGCCTTAGGTTCACCTCACCATCTAATGGAAATGGCCAGGTAAATGAGTGGATAGCCAAGTATCACACAAGGCTGAGCTAGAGATTTGAGATGGTGTCCAAGAGGGCTGAAAGAGAGCTGAGAAGAAAAACAATGAATGGTTGCAAAGACATCAGCACAAAGTTTTCCTCCAAATTTGGAATGTCACGAGTTGGAATAAAATACAGAATGTGTAGGTCCCTGAATCCCATAGAGTCAGCAAGCAGCTAATCACAAGTGACCAAACCTATGTTTTTAACCAATACCTAGATGACAGCCTCAGAAAATGATTTACAGAGGGGAACCCAGAAGTATAGTGAATGATGTGGAAGCAAGCAGGTCATTCAGTGGTTTTAGAGAACCTGATGCATTGGAGTGTGATTGCTTGAGTGAAGTCAGACAGCAATTTGAAATCCTGGAATAATTTATGTATTGTAAATCCAGCAAGTGCATCCAGCTTAGGGAGGCCTCCTGCCATCCTGGGAAAACACTGCAGGGGGCACTTGCTCAGTGATCGACCACAGAACCTCAATCCTTTAGATGTTGCCAGTACAAATAAGAGTCTGAGAAGGTCTTTACCCCAATCCTCACTATTTGCCCAGTGAAACCACAAATGTGAATTTAATGTTCTAATCATCATGGGGCAATTGAACCTGCTAATCATGCAACTGCTTAGCAAATGGTAACTATGTGCTCTGTGTAGTTGCAGGGAAAGCAGGTTTCAAGCAGGGAAGTGTGCAACGGAATCTCCAGCAGCAGATGGTGATGGTGAGGGACGGAACTGAGCAGGGGCACACAAACAGTTATTCTGGGATCTCCAACAGCAGGTAGTGATCATGAAGAAGTGCAGCTAAAAGTGTCAAATAGAGCCTCTCCGGGGAAAAGAAAGAGTGTCTTTTGGGGAAGGAAGACTCATGGAAAGAAGGAACAGACAAAAGATTCCTCAATCCAATGTGAAGGGCAGTCTTTATTACTTGTAACACATTGTAAATGCTTAAATGCCTTTTTGTTTAACCTTAATTTACTTTTATGTTTGTATTGGCTTGAAGTCCTGCTTCATGATCTTTGGGCAATCCAAGTTTTCAAATCCCATGTTACATCATTAAGACAGGATTGGTTTCCTGGCTTGATAATCATGACACGGCAGGATAAGGAAACTGTCAGATTACAGATTGTGGTTGAATACAATTCTGTGCCTGCTGATGTTTCAATGGACCTCGTGAGTAAACAGACTGAGCTGATTATCAGTTGTGAATCTATCTCATTTAGCACAGTTTTATCGCTACACAGCGCATTGGAAGGGGTCATTGGTATGACCATTGGACTTTGTCTCATTAAAGACTGTGCTGCAGTCTATCTTCTAAATACCGTCATAGTTTGACTTATCTGTGAGAGGTGGATTGATGAGGATGAGATCAAATAGATTTTTCCATCCTGTTAGTTCTCTCATCACATGCCAAAAGTCCAGGCTTGGTTCTGCCAGTTTAGTCGATAATGGTGCTGGTGATGGAAACTAAAGTTTGTTTTATTTATTCTTGAGGTATGAGCACTGCTAGCAAGGGGTCATTGTTATTTCCAGTCCTTAAGTGTTATTTAGAAAGTGATGGTAAGCTGTCTTCTTGAACTGCTGAAGTTCTTATGGTATAAGTACAGTCAATATGCAGTTAGATAAAGAGTTCCAGAATCTTTGATCTGGAGGAATGGTGATTCTTGTTACCTGTCAGGATACAGCACTATACTTTTAGGGATACAGCATTACTTGGAGGTAAATTTGCAGGTGATAGCCTTCCCTTACATCTGCTGCTCTTGGCTTTTCAGTGAATCGAGCTTGTGGGTTTGGAATATGTTGTCAAAGGACTCTTAGTAAACTTCTGCAGTGGTTAGCATTATGTGCACTGTAGGGTGTAAATTTTGAGGTGTTAGATGAGTGCTGATGAGGTTATCTGCTTTGTCTTGAGTGTTTCTGCAATTGCATCCATCCAGGCAAGTAGGGAGTATCCTGTCACACTCCTAACTTGTGCCTTCTCAATTATTAAAGCCAAGATGTGAGTCAGTCATTGCAAAATTCCTAGCCTGTTCTGTAGGTACAATATTCGTATGCTTGGTCCACTTAAGTTCTTGGTCAATGGTAACTCCTAAGATGTTAATAGTGGGGAGTCAGCGATGGCAATGCAAGTGAATGTCAAATCAAGTTGGTGTGGTGTTAATCTCACTTGCCAGTGTATTTCTTTCTGTATGCAAGCATAGACTGCTTCAGAATCTGAATAGTTACAACGGCACTGAATATTGCATAGAAATGAGCAAACATCCCCATTTCTGATGTTATGATGGACATGATTAAGCAAAGATAGGGGTAGGGACAGAAATCACAAGCCCCCAGTGTTGCTACTGGCCAAAGCCCTGGCCCTTCCCCAACTCATGTACAGTGGCCCTGTCCCCAAACCAAATATAGCAGACCCCCAAGAGTCCCAGAATCCAATTAGTGGGCTCCAATGTGCTATAAACATAGAGAAAAAATGCAGAAAACTGCAACACAAAGGGACTTAGGTGTACTTGTGCACAAAACATAAGAAACTAGCACAAAAGGTGCAGCAGGTAATCAGGAAAGCCAATGGACTGTTGGCTCTTATTTCCAGGGGTTTGGAGCATAAGAGTAGGGAAGTCTTACTGCAACTGTACAAGGTGCTGGTGAAACCAAATCTGGGGTACGTCAGTAGTTTTAGTCCTCCTATTTAAAGAAAGATATTATTTAATTGGAGGCAGTTCATACAGAGTCATACAGTTATGCAGCATGGAAACAAACCCTTCAGCCCAACTCGTCCCTGCCAACCAGATATCCTATATAAACCTAGTCCAATTTGCCAGCATTTGGCCCATATCCCTCTTAACCCTTCCTATTCATATACCCATCCAAATGCTTTTTACATGCTGTAATTGTACCAGCCTCCACCACTTCCCCTGGCAGCTCACTCCATGTATGCACATCCTCTGCATGAAAAACTTGTCCCTTAGGTCCCTTTAATATCTTTCCGCTCTCACCTTAATCCTATGTCCTGTAGTTTTGGACTCCCTACCCCAGGGAAAAGATCTTGCCTATTTACCCTATCCATGCCCCTAATGATTTTATAAACCTCTATAAGGTCACCCCTCAGCCTCCGACGCACCAGGGAAAATAGTCCCAGTCTACTCAGCCTCTCCCAATACCTCAAACCCACCAACCCTGGCAACATCTTCGTAAATCTTTTCTGAACCATTTCTAGTTTCACAACATTCTTCCTTTAGCAAGGAGGCCAGAACTGCAAGCAAATGGTTACAGCTGGGGAGGTGATTGCTGAGTGGTATTATCACTGGGCTGTTAATCCAGACACCCAGGTAATGTTCTGGGGACCTGGGTTCGAATCCCACCATAGCAGATGGTGGAATTTGAATTCATTAAAAAAAAGTCTGGAATTAAGAGTCTAATGATGACCATGAATCCATTGTCGATTTTGGGGGGTAAAGCCCATCTGGTTCATTAATGAATGAATGAACTTGCATTCAGTAATGTCTTTTGGTGAAGGAAACTGCCATCCTTGCTGGATCTGGCTACATGTGATTCTAGACCTCTATTGAGACAGCAGTTGAGCTTTAGAGAAGGTTCACTAGGATGATCCCTGATATGAAGGGATTGTCTTATGAGCAAAGGCTAAACAGGTTGGAACTCTGATCACTGGAGTTTAGAAGACTGAGAACTGATCTCATTGAAACATATAGAATTCTTAAGGGGCTTGACAGGGTAAATGCTGAGAGGATGTTTCCCTTCCTGGGAGAATCTAAGAGCGGAGGGCATAGTCTCAGAATAAAGTGGCACCAATTTAAAACTGAGACTGAGAGGAATTTCTTCACTCAGACAGTCGAGAGTCTTTGGAACACCTTGCCACAGAGAGCTGTGGGGGCAGGGTCCTTGTGTATATTTAAGGCTGAAATAAATTGATTCTCAATCAGTGGGAAATCAATGGTCACAGGGAATATACAAGATAGTGAACATGAGGAATCTCGGATCAGCTCTGATCCTATTGAATGGCTGAGCAGGCTTAAGGGACCAAATAGTCATTCTGTTCCTATTGCTTATGTTCTTATGGTCTTATGATGTGCTCGAACCTCCACCCTCCCATTCCCTGGACAAGACACTATCCTCAGAAACCTCTTGAGCTTAACATGCTGAGGTTAACATGATTGGCCTCCAACAATCACAACCTTTGTGCCAGACACCAGCAGAGACCTTCCACCCATTCCTGATCTGATTCCTTTCTGTTGCCTTGATATCAACGGTGGTCACTCCTATTACACACTGAGGTACGATCTGTGCCTCTGCTACCCTCAGTGCTTCCTCCAATTAGGAAGGCAGGATGCCAAGTGAGTACGGGTTGTTGATTTTCAATTCTGAATGTTAGTTTGCACTTACTGACATCAGTGCATGTGTTTTATGCAATGCTTAAATCAGTGCATGCACATTAAACAGGTTCGGGGGGTGCAGGACACAGCCTCAGACCTGGAAGGGGAATGTAGCCCAAGACAAACAATCTAAACAGTTTTGAATACCAATCTATAATCTGCTGATAGCAGGTTGAATTCTTCAGAGCAGTACAGGTGACTATCAATATTTTCTGTCAAAACAGAGTTTTTCTTTAATTAGGTGCTCTACTATCCAACTAAGCGTTAAAGAAAATAACAAAACTAAGACAAATTAGATCATGATATCAAGCAATCCTAGCACTCAAACTCATATCACAGGTTGGAAATGAATGACATTTAAATTACTGGATTTCTACTTTGTATATTTTTATATTTGAATTTTTGCTGTCTCCTGCTGCATGTAATTTTCATCTTCAGTAGTTGTCACACAGTTTGTCACATTAGAAAAGCATATCAGTGTTTCAAACTTGTGTTCCTCCATGAGATAACAAGATGTAGAGCTGGATGAACACAGCAGGCCAAGCAGCATTAGAGGAGCAGGAAAGCTGACGTTTCGGGTCTGACCCTTCTTCAGAAATACTATCTCTTTCCCCACGAGAACAGTTTTTCCTCCAGTAAAAATAATGGAGAGAAAACTATAGGAGTCATGCATCTGAACTTGTGAAAGCTTCACATAAGGAGGACCAAATACTATTTTATGATATTTTGCAGCGAAGTTACTGCTCATGCAAAACAAATAATGCTGCACCATTGTGCACCAGTAATGTCTCACAGTCAGTCATAAGGTAAATGGCCAACTAATCTTTTAAGTAGCATTTGTTTTATGTGAAATAGTGGCTATGACAGTGGGAATAGTGTCATGAGATTCTCAAAATCCACTTAACTAGATAGATAGTTTAACATCATCTGAGGGTTAACATGTCCAATAAAACCAAGTCCCGTCAGTTCTGTATTGGAATCTCAGCTTAACTATGCATTCAGTACTGTTGAGGAACTTACAATCAGGTCTTTAATTTCAAAGCAGACTGCTACCAACAAAGCTGAGTTGATCTCAGATCTACAAAATTAAAATAGCATTCAAACTTATTTTAGAAACCAACTTCCAGAAATTATCTTGCAATGTTTTGTGTTTTTTGCACAAAATACAGCTTTCACAATTTTATGTACATATAAAATATAATTTTAATCAATATCTATAATCTCTAAACCATCATTTTCATTCACATAGGGCGCTGATTCCACCAACTTTTCTCCAAATGCTCCTGAATATAATTTGCTGTTCGGATTAATAATGCTTGATTCTGCATTGGTAGTAACACCTGACATGCTTTTGTCATCTGTTTTTAAAAGATTTTCTTCAGCAAAACTTTCCACAAGCTTTGCATTTTCTACATCCTCCACATTTACATCCTCTTTGTTCAAGCTTGAAGCAACAGTACAGGTTGACTTCCCAGAACACAGCCCCATCAGGTAACCACACAGAACCACAGTTTGTTGCCTCTTCTGTTCAAATGAGTTTCTTTGAAAAATGGAGTGTTGTTTTTCCAATGAAATCCCACAAGAAAATCTATGTTTGGAATGAAAGAAAATCACAGTGCATAAGATGTGTCTTTTTTACAACTATTAAATTGTGTATTGTGCATAAAATGAGATTACTGACATCTAAAGCAGCAAAATGACATCAGATACATTCTTGAATGTAATATCTATCTTCCTGTCACTGGCTGATAGATAACCACTGAAAGAAACAAATTGCCAAACCATGGATGCATGACCACTTAATGTTTTGTTCTGTTGGAGACTTTTTGCACTTCTCACCATGATGTTGTTGGTATAAATCTAATCAAGTAGGCAAACATGGATTTAATGGACTAAATTTTGCCACAAGCTTTAGTACCCCAACATCAAGAACAATTAGGGACTATGAGTGAAACTACAATCTTGACAGATGTGACTTCCTAATTGGCTGTCTACAAGCTGAAAATCTAATTAAAGATGGCATGGTGCTGAGTTAGCCAAGGGGAGGCAGCTCTGGATTGTCAGCAGCCCCATAAGTAAAGAAGGGAATTGCTGAGGCAGTTTGAGGACTGTGATGGACCCTCAAATATACTGGTGCTTGCAATGGCTTCAAAGACATAAAAAATAATCAGATTTCAAAGCTGTGAGTCCTTCAGAAAGGAAGGGACACTCCAGCAGCTGGATCAGACCTTATTATCCATGTCTATATTATACCTGCTGCTGATAGATGGCCTCCATCTTGCTGGCAACCTAAAGGCCAGAATGCAATATGACTATGTAATCATCTCAACTCGGTATATTAACTGTATTAATAGGTTGTCCACCTTACATGCAGCAGACAACAGAGCTGCTTTCCAGGTTGCCCCAGAAGGCTCCCTGGCACCAGAATACATATGGGGCAATCAACGCAGCTCACTTCTATTTTCCCCCCTACCTCCACCTTCCATAAATACCAATATAGCCTCCAAGGCTTGGCAAAATTGTCTTTGAACAAGTAGCTGAATTTGTACTTGTATTTCTGGTTTATTGCCTGGATCTTTTTGACCTAGAGTTATGGAAGGAGTTGATTTTACTGGTGTCATTTTGGTAGATAAATCCTAAATCAGAAAAATCTATAACTTCTCTGATCTGGCAAGCCTGGGATCAAGTCATTTCTGTATTATAATAAAATGTTAAAATCCTTAACCACAACTGTGAGTTTAGCTGGAAATATGTTCCTGGATCCAAAATTGTTAGCCAAAAATAAGAAGCATGTGTATTTGCAAATCAGACTATATATGTATATAAATACATATGGATGTACCTGACAAGGTGGATTTCTTCATCCAAGCTCTAGTTAGTAGAAACATTTTCACTAACTTGGTTCCTTCATAACCTTCATTTCTTTGCCCAAAAACTTGCTGTATCAACCAGTTCATGAGAAGTCGTGGTCAATACAGTGTGGAGCTGGAGGAACACAGCAGGCCAAGCAGCATCAGAGGAGCAGGACAGTCGATGTTTCGGGCCTAGACTCCAGCTCCACACAGTATTGACTCTGACTCCAGCAACTACATTTCTTGCTATCTCTGAGCTCATGAGAAGTCTCTGCCTGGCTTCTTGTTGTTAATCTTTTACAGTATAAGGGTTGAAGACTGACTAGGCCTGGCATGACCAGTAAGGTAGTCATGCTATTTATTACCAGCAAACCTGACCAGAGCAGACAAAGGGGAATTCAACTGAAAAGGATTCTTAAAAAGAGTCTGAAAGGGGGCTCAAATGATAAGGGATAAAAACCAAAAGA
>NC_063337.1:19624415-19643251 GCF_021869965.1 Rhincodon typus
CTGTGTTCATCCAGCTTTACACCTTGTTATCTCAGATTCTCCAGCATCTGCAGTTCCTATCTCTGAATCTATTTGTAGATAAAATTGTGTCAGGGCAGTGGGAAGCATTCAAGGAGGAATTAGCAAGCAAACAGGAGGGTGAGACCAATACTGGAAAACTCCAATGTCAAGAGACATTAAGATTAAGATTAAGGAAAAAAGAAGTTATGGCAAATACCAATGGCTCAATACTGCAGAGTCTCTGGACCGGTATAAAAAGTGCCAGAGGGACCATAAGAAGGAAATTAGAAAAGCATAGAGAGTGTATGTAAAAGCATGGCAGGTAGAATGAAGGACAATTCAAAGAGTTTTTAAAAAGAAAGATAAGGAGCAAGAGATAGGTAAAGGTAAAGTTGCCGTAGTCTGGGCCGCTCTCTCATTTGAGAGAGACAACTGATGGTCGTTTAATCTGAGGCTCACCGCACCTCAAGCAAGGGACGATGTCAATAAGGTGGGACCTTCATGGCAACCTCAGCCAGAATGCAAATTGAACCTGAGCTGTTGGCATCACTTTGAATTGCAAGCCAGCCGTCAAGCCAACAGAGCTAGAGAATAATTCGGGAAAGAGTAGGCTCCATTAGAGACCAATGGGCCAATTTATGTGTAGACCCAGAAAATGTGGGCACAGTCCTCAATGAATACAGTCTTCACAATGGAAAATAATGACACAGGTATAGACATTAGAGTGGAGGTCTGTGAACTATTAGAAAAAATGAACACAAATAGAGGAGGTAACATGGAGTTTAGCCGACTTAAAAGTTGATAAATCTGTAGGCCTGTATTAGACATATCCCAGAATAATAAGGGCATGAAGCAATGAATAGATAGTGATACCTAACCTGGTGGAGTGCAACAAGTGTTTCATCCCTTTGCAGCACTGGAGTCAGGTTCCCTTGAGGGCGCTGACCTCTGTAGCCATCTCTGTCCAGGCTGCATTTGTCATTTGGGAAGGTTTTGTATACCACCTATAGGGGAAAAAAAAATTCCCTCCTGGACAGCTTTCAGAAGAACCTCTAGAAAGACATTGTTTAACAGTGGTGCTGCTTTTTCCCAGGTCTCTTAAAGTTCCAGGAGTGGGTGGGTTGAGTGATATTTCTGAATTGCAGAGAGTGAAGTACTGTCTGGTGCCTTTTAAATATAATGCCTGGAATTTGGAACCAAGAAGGTTCCAGTGGAGGCCAGAACTTCCTGCTGCCTGCCCAAAAATTTGATATTTCGCTTGAACACACATATACAATGAGCTAAGCAGAATATAATCAAGTGAGAAAACTCAACCCGCTCTCCAAGTGGAAGTACCTCCCACTTTTAGGCTGTCTCCATACTGTCTCAAAGAACAATATTGCACCACTGCATCTTCCATGCTACCATTCCAAAAGTACTGCACTAAAATGATGCTTAGGACATCAAGCAAACATATGATTCATATTATTTCATCTTTATTTCATCTATTGTCAGGACAAAGAAGAAAGTGGTTGATCATCAACAGTTCATTCTGAATCCTGTGTTTCATCCAGTGTTCTGGTTGATGGAAGAGGGCTCAGTCATAGTCAGTGTGCACAAGATTTTCCCACCTACTATCTTGATTTTTTGTAGTGTTCGTACAGCTAAATGATAGATCTATGAATTAGCTCTGCTCAAAGAATTTACAGACTACTGATGTTTCAGAACAACAGATTTATGGACTTCAGAGGTTACGGTATATAAAGATTGAAAATTTAAGATGTACGCAAATTACAAGAAGATTGGATTTGTATTTTGCATTTATAGCAGTAAACCTCTGACAAAACCTCCAATGAAACCTCTGATAAAAGGTGTGCAAATCCATAGTTATATGTACAAATTTAAATTTTCAACCAAGGTGACCACAGAGTGTCTGGTGCAACATCAACAGCCTGGAATTCTGCTAAGTCCTCCTTTTATCCTTCCATAAAGGAGGTTTCCCAATGGTAAGCCCATTTTTTTCAACAATTGGTGTTAGCTAAACAAATAGTCACACCACAACAATTATCACAATAACTCCAGGGAACAACAAAAAAAGGATAATTTGAGGCCGTAAACACTGTAGGATATATTTTGACAAAGGTCTTGAAATATATTTTGCAATCTCTCTTGGGCACCTATTTTTAATGGATGCAAACATAAATCAATATCATAACATCAAATCGGATCTTCATCGAAGTATTCAAATCAAATTCTGATGAAATCCAGAACAATAAACATGATACACTGAGCTTTAGCTTTTTGACTTTATTTTTTCCTGTTCAGAGATTATTAGAGTTACTACTCATCTCTGGATTTTTCCTAACCACAACCAAATCACCCATGTTACTAATTAAAAGAACAATTAACAAGCACTATCCACCAGGGTCAGTGCAATAGTAATAATAATAATGAGGGTACGGAATGCAGGAGGGAACTAAATTAAGATAGAGTTGAAGAAGGCAGGATTTAGTTTTTTTTAAAAATCAGCCTGTTCAGAGATGTTATTACATGCTTCTGGAGCAGGTGAAACTTGAGCCTAGGCCTCTTGGTTTAGGGGTAGGAATGCGAACTCTGCTTCATAAGAACCCTCATTGGATTTAGCTTTTATTTTTTTAAAAGGGGTTTTGGTAAGGAGAGAGGGAGGGGACCAGTCAGGTTTTTTTTTTAAATTCAATTTATTTTTCTAATCAATGTGTTTAGAGATGTCATTACATGCCTCTGGATTAGGTGAGGATTGAACCCTGGCCTCCTGGTCTAAGAGGTAGGGATACTACCACTGCACCACAAGAGGGCCCTAAAAGAGAATCATTACTAATGCTGTTGAGGGGAGAAGCCATGTAAGGCTCTAGCAAAACTTGAACTCATAACCCCTGATTAACAAAGCCGGTGCTCTAATTACTGAGCTATTGCACCCGAGACAGGACTTAACTTTGTTTCTTTCTTTCTTAAACTCAGAGTCCGTCCCTGAACTGAGGAGATTCTGAATCCCCTTTCATTTTGTAATTTTTTTTACTCCTACACTGCCATTACACAGTAGTAGTGCTTATTTTAGGGTTTAGCTTTTATTGATAATTGTCCTATTTTCTAATTGGATTTGACTAATTCATCCCATTTGTTCATCAAGTGGACCCAATCAGAAAATCTGGGCTTCTGAGCCAGGTTTCACTTTTATCAAATTTTGAAAACACGTTAGATAAGGCTGAACCAGACTCTGAATGCAATGAAGATAATTCTGTCGGAATTGCTAGAGGTTTCTTTTCAAAGGAATGTTTTGTCAGGGATTAAATGGACTGTTGAAAAGTTCACAATTTCAATGTTAATTGCAAATTGAGAGCTCAGTTCCACCAGAGGGAACAGGTCGCTGTAATACAAATATTCAATCCCATACCTGGAACTATTGACATTTTGTATTGACCTCTGAGTGAATATGTTGAACAATTTATTAATTTTAGGTGGTGTTGTTTTTCAGAATTTATTTATTTTTACATTTTACTTTTCATAATAATATTTGGTTAAAACAATCTTGTAATTTTTGGGGTTAAAATAACCCACAAGCAATTATAAATTGCAGGCATAAAATATATGTATCTAATTTTTGTTAATGTTTTGTGTTTTTAAAAATGGAGGGAGCTGAATATTTGAAAGAAATGAAATCTCTGCAATTTCAGATAAAGCTGCTAGAGTAGACATTTAACAAACAACGTTCCTTTTGAATGGATCCAGCAAAGATTTAGCCAATTAGGATGTCAGTAGTTCAGTCTTATGGAACTGAGAGCTCAGCAGTGCTTAAAGGGTTACTAACGATGGATTTCTGGACATGAATGTCTTAAACACGTAGAGTAAGAAGGGACAATTAATTTAAGGATTTACAGCAACACAATATTGAAAATGAGATCTGTAATTAGGGGTGTCACATTTTAAGTAATTTTCTTTCACATATGAAAGACTTTAATGTTTCATCTTATTGGGGTGATGGGACTGATTATCTTTCAAATGACTGTACTACGGTCAAATGTTCATTTCAGCAAGAACCTTTAATTTGCAGAGTTTCCAAATATGCAGTAATACTTCTACACCAACTTACAATGTCTCCACCACTGGTCACGTATGTTACAGACTTAGTCTCTGACTCAACGTTACAATTTGCCCTGATCTCGGTAAGATGGTGTCGAAGGTTGATGGCGTCGAAGGTTGATGGCCAGTTACAATCTGCCTTCTCTTGACTTGAGTGCATTTCTTGTGTTTCTGTAAAGCCATCAGTGAGCTGTATTCTTTTTCAAAGTCAGTAGTATGTACATGGTTGCTTTTTTTTGTTTCACAGATACCAGGGGATGTCCAATTTATCCTTATACCTTGAGGTGTTTCCATGAATATGATCTCAGCTGTTCAGTTTTTTCAACAATGGTTCCTTCTTGCTGTCAGTCTTGGAATCGTATTCTTTCCCCGGCTGAAAAGTTGGTAACTGCGTCACTCACTTGTGGTGACTGAACTTCCTGGTATGCTTTTCTGTTTGGACTTACTCATGATTTCCCAATAAAACCATAAGATATAGGAGCAGAAGTAGGCTGTTTATCCCATTGAGTCCGCTGTGCCATTTAATGACAGCATGGTTGATCTGATAATCCTCAATTCCACTTTCTTGCCTTATCTGTATAACCCTTGATTCCGTTAATGATTAGAAATCCATCTATCTCAGCCTTGAACATAGTTAACAATCCAGCTTCGACAGCCCTCTGGAGTAAAGAATTTCAGAGATTCACCACTCTCCGAGATATTAAATTCCTCTTCATCTATGTCTTAAATTGTTAACCCCTTACTCTGAGATTATGATGTCTAGTCCTAGAGTCTCCCACAAAAATAGAAACAACCTCTCCTCATCTGCCTCGCTATGCCCCTTAAAAATCTTATGATTCAGTAATGTATCCTCTCATTCTTCTAAACTCCAATGAGTACAAGTCCAACCTACTACTCTTCACATAAGAAAAATCCCTCATATTTGGGCTCAACCTAGTCAATCCCATTCTATGATCTTGGCAATATTGAGATCTTTCTTTTCCTGACAAAATAGAAGCTGCATTCATGGTATTTTCTCCATCAACAATTCTGCTGGATATGATTAATCCATTTTGTGGTGGTGATCCATAACTCAATAGAGTCAAATCAATGTCAAAAATTCTCTTTTGAAATTCTTTTTATACATTGAACTCCACTTTCTGCTTCACCATTTGCTTGAGGGTAATAGGGTAAATGATTATGAATGGAGCCATATTCTTTGGCTAATTTACTAAACTGTTCAGTTGTGAAGCTGTGGTCCATTACCAGATACCACCCTGTTTTAATGATTTTATTGCGGTACCCATTGTGATACAGTGTAAATGATTTATCTCAAACCATCTTCAATAATGATTGACGATAATTATAAATATTTTCCTTTTAAACTCAAACAAGTCAACCTTTCCCAACGTTTTGATAGAAATATTGGTGACACAGATTCTTTCTATTCCTGACTGTTGATAGTGAAGATTTGCCAGTCGGATACAATTTCATCAATTGAATAGGTAATCCCTGGCCAGCAAACTGACCTGTTGGGCTCCTGCTCAACATTTCAATATTCCAAGATGACCTTATGTAGTCTCTGGAAAAGTAGTTCTGTATGTTTTGGGTATTACCAATCTTTCATTAAAGATTAACAAATCATTTATAATTGTGAAATGTTCTTGTTACTTCAAAGTATTGTCTGAAAATCAATAAGGAGATATTCTTTATCTTGGTTTAGAGCTTCTCTAATCTATTCCGATTTTTTCTCTGGTGCTGGTAAGCATTTTGTTACCAATAACATGCATACTTCTACTTCTGCTACAAACTCCAAACCTTGTTTTTGAATCTCTTCAGATGATAAACTGCATGCCATTGTTTGGCATTTCTCTTGTATGTACTCAGTGGTGGAGCCATAACTCATCAAACACAGTCTGAAGTGTTGAATGTGAGTTGGCATCTTCATAAGTTCCTCCACATTGAAAAGAGAAATCAGTACTTGTGACCTACTTCAATCTTAAAACTTAGCCCCAAAACATAGCCTGAGAGCTTCTCACATGCACACATAGTCACTGAGGCTCTTTTTAATTTTGGCATATCATTTCTCTGTTATTCATTTTGGCAGCAAAAGCAGAAGGGCAGATTATGATCTGAATTGCAATAGATTGGGAAATGAGCAGGTGTAATGAGACCTGGAAGTCCTTGTACATCAATCTCTGAAAGTAAGCAGGCAGATGCAGCAGGCACTGAAGGTGGCAAATAGTATGTTGGCCTACATAGCCTTCATTTGAGTACAGCAGCAGAGGTGTCTTGGTGCAATTGTTCAGGGCATTGGTGAGATCACACCTGGAGAGTGTGCAGTTTTGATCTCATTATCTGAGGAAGGATATTTTGACTATGGAGGGAGTGCAGCAAAGGTTTACCAGATTGATTCCTGGAATGGCAGTGCTGATATATGAAGAGAAATTGGATTTGTTACGACGATATTCATTAGAGTTCAAGAATAATGAGAGGGGGATTGCATAGACGCCTTTAAAATTCTAACAGGACTAGACTGAGTAAATGCAGGAAGGGTATTCCTGATATCCTGGGAGTCCAAAACCAGGTGTCACAGTTTAAGGATTTGGGGTAGCATTGTGTGTATAGTTGGGTCTGTCGCATCTTAAAGAGAGTGGGTCGGGTGACCCGGAAGCGGGAGCTAGGGGAGGCAGTCTAAAACTGACGATGAAGCTGAGACACCTACAATAAAGCATTCCCTGGTCAAGTTTACTCTCTGTCTACCCTGTGTTCCATTTATGGTTCTAGTGAACCATAAACATAATAGATAGGCCAGTCAGGACTGAGGAGGAGAGAAAGTTCTTCACCCAGATAGTGGCAAGCCTATGTAATTCTCTGCCACAAACAGTGGTTGAGGCCAAATCATTGAATGTTTTCAAGAAGGAAATTGATACAGTTCTTTGGGCTAAAGAGATCAAAAGGTATGGGGAGTAAGTAGGAACAGAGTTGGATGATCGGCTATGATCCCTCCCATATTGAGCAGCACAGCAGGCTCAGAGGGTCAAATCATACTCCTGCTCCTATTTTCTAAGTTTTGGTTAGAGACCTTAAAGCATAATTTATTGTCCTACATTTTCATTCTTCTTGAACTTGTAGCGACACTGTAGCAAGACTTTTGGATTACAAGTCTGCAGCTATTATTGTTGATACCTTAGAATTGCAGTGTCCAAATATTTCAGAAAATAAAACAATTTCTTAACATTTGTGAAATCATTTCTCTGACCTTCCAGCAATACTGTTGGTATCACCTTAACAGCTCTCTGAACAGTTCATCAATTGCTGATAGATTGTGTATGAATTTCCCTAAGTGGTTAGCCATCCTTAAGGATCCTTGCAGCTGTTTTATGTTCTTGGGTTGTAGAAATTCTCTGGTCATCTTCCGAGGATCAACATTTATTCCTGTGGCTTATACTATGTAACCTAGGAATTAAATCACAGGCTTTGCAAATTCACAGTTCTTATTTAGTTTTAGGCCAGTATTCTGCAATGTTTTCAAGACTGCAGTGGTTCAAGAAGGCAGCTCATCACTGCCTTCTCAAGGGCCAATTAGGGGCAGCCAATAAAACTATGTCCTGGTTGTTCGTTAGCTCGCCAAGCTGGTTGTGCTCTGGTGTGCAGATGTTTTGTTACCCTTCCAGGCAACATCATCAGTGCGACCTCTAATTGAAGCGTTGGTGCTCTGGTTCCTTCCAGATTTATATGATCCTCCGGTGTGATGGTCTTGTCACTTCCGCTTCTGTTATTTTAGCAGTGGTCTGTATACGGGGTCTATTTCTATGTGTTTGTTAATGGAGTCCCGTGTTGAGAAACAAGCTTCCAGAAATACCCTTGCATGTCTGGTGTTCGCCTGTCCTAGTATGGTCACTTTGTTCCAGTTGAACTGATGGCCCTCATTGTTTGTGTGTATTGAGACAAGTGAATATTGGTCATGTCTTTTTACTACCAGTTGGTGTTCATGTATCCTGGTCATCAGTTTCCTCCCTGTTTGCCCAATGTAATGTTTATTGCACACGCTGCATGGTATTTTGCATATCACGTTGGTCTTGTTTACTGTCAGTAAGGGGTCTTTAGTCTTTGATAACATTTGGTGCAGTGTTGCTGTAGGTTTGTGTGCAATCATGATCTTATGTGATTTTAGGAGTCTGGTAGTCATTTCTGATATATTTTTGATTGTAGGGTAGTGTTGCTAGTGTCTTCTGTTATACCGTGTCCTCTGACTGTCATTTGTTTATAGGCATCTGTGGATAAAACATCCTAGGTATCAGTTGTTGCTGAAAACTTTGTGTAGACTTTCCTCTTCCATTCTCTGGATGTCTGGGGTGTTGCAGTGCGATGCAGCTCGTTTACATAGTGTCTTGATGCAGCTCTGTTTGTGTATGATGGGGTGGTTGCTATTAAAGTTAAGGATTTGGTCAGTGTGTGTGGCCTTCCTGTATGCTCGGGATGGGAATTTGCACTGCTGGTAACTTAGAAGGGTATCAAAATGTCTACAGACCACAGAACAACCGGCTCGGCGAGCTAACGAACAACTGCATCCACAGCCCGAGCTACAAATTTTCACTAAGACCTTAAAAACTATAGCCCAGCCACAGAAGCCCACATCCCATGAATGAATAAAAAAATCTAATCTTTACCATGGATTAAATTGGACATTCCATAATGTTTTAGAAACAGAGACTTCCAAAAGGAAACCCGTTGAAGCAATCATGTCCAATGGGCATTACAAAGTAATTGGCAACTTTGATTCCTGGCCATAGGTATACACCAAAATTCACTGTAAGCATCTAATTTCGTTAACAGTATACTTTTTGCCAATTTAGCTAGGCTATCATCAACTCAAGACATTGGATGGATTTTACATTGTACTGCTTCGTTCAATTAGATCAGGTTCACGTAGATATTGGTATCATCATTTGGCTTAATGGGTACCGTGATCAGTGAAATTACCCCATGTTCAACGTTCCCTCTAAGCAGAATAGCTGCTCACAAGGTTTTGTGTCTGGTGATCAGCACACCAATCGTGGCCTTGACTTTACTGTTCAGACACCACTGCTGCGCACAGATTGTGGAGGCCAGTGCAGCCAGAAAGAAAATTAACAGTAACATTGCCCCAGTTGTATTTTTTCAATATTTACCTCCACTTTATCCATTACTGGGTGCAGTAGCCTTCTTGAAGTTAAAAAAACAAATTGATTTTGTATTTGCCTGTAATATACTTGGTACACTTTATTTAATGTACACATTCCTGAAAATAATTTAGGAATTCTTCCCTAAATTCTGCACTGCTTTCTTCTTCAACAACTTCGAACTGAAGGGTTTCAATCTTGAGTACGTTTTCCTGCTGACAAGTGTGATGATTCTTGATTTTGTAAAATATGAAAGTTGTACCTTTGTCTTTATATATTTGAATCTTGCCACATTTGGAGCTTCTGCTTTTAAATGTGTTCCTCCTGTGCCTTGTAGTTTGATTGAAGAAAACTTAAAAGGGTCAAAACAGATGAGCTTGTAAGAAAATATATTAATACCTTCTCCATTACGGTGTACCTAGTTTATATTCAGCAGAATGCCCCTGAACATCAGGGTGTACAGCCCACATCCCCCTAAACCCTTCCTATTTGTATATCCATCCAGGTGCCTTTTAAATGTTGTAATTGTATGAGCTTCCACCACCTCCTCTGGCAGCTCATTCCATACACACACCACCCTCTGCGTGAAAAAGTTGCCCCTTAGGTTGCTTTTAAATCTTTCCCATCTCACCTTAAACCTATGCCCTCTAGTTTTGTACTTCCCCACCCGAGCAAGAAGTCCTTGACTAGTCACCCTATCCCATGCCCCTCATGATTTTATAAACTTCCATAAGGTAACTCCTCAGCCTCCAATGCTCCGGGGAAAAAAGCCCCAGCCTATTCAGTTTCTCCCTGTAGCTCAATCCTTCCAGTCCCAGCAACATCCTAGTAAATCTTTTCTGCACTCTTTAACATTTAATAACATCTTTCCTACGGAAAGGTGATCAAAACTACACATGGTATTCTAAAAGTGGCCTCACCAATGTCCTGTACAGCCTCAAAATGACATCCCAACTCCTATACTCAATATTCTGACCAATGAAGGCAAGCGTGCCAAATGCATTCTTCACTATCCTGCGACTGCACTTTCAAGTAACTATGTACCTACACCTCTAAGTCTCTATGTTCAGCAAAAGTCCCAGGGCCCTACCATTAATTGTATAAGTCCTGCGCTGGTTTGCCTTACCAAAATCCAACACCTAACATTTATCTAAATTAAAATCCATCTGCTACTCCTCAGTCCATTGGCCCATCTGATCTTGGTCCAGTTGTACTCTGAGATAATGTTTTTCACTGTCTACTACGCCACCTATTTTGGTGTCATCTGCAAACTTACTAACCATGCCTCCTATATTCAGTCAAATCATTTATATAAACAATGAAACGCAGAGGATCCAGCACTGATTCTTGTGACACACCCTTGGTCATAGGCCTCCAGTCTGAAAAGCAACCCTCCACTACCACCTTCTATCCCCTACCTTCAAGCCAATTTTATATCAAATTGGCTTGCTCCCTTGCAGTCCATGTGATCTAACCTGACTAACCAGTCTACCATGCGGAACCTTACTGAATGCTTTGCTGAAGCCCATATAAACAACATCTACTGCTCTGCTTTAATCAATCTTCTTTGTCACTTCTTCAAAAACATCAATCAAGTTAGTAAGACACAAATTCTCACACACATAGCCATGTTTACTATCCCTAATCAGTCCTTGTCTTTCCAAATGCATGTAAATCCTGTCCTTCAGACTCCCTTCCAACAACTTACCCACCACTGACATAAGGTTCACCAGTCGATAGTTCTCTGGCTTTTCCTAACAGTCTTTCTTAAATAATGGCACACATTAGCCAACCTCAGGTTTTCCAGCGCATAACCCATGACTGTTGATGATCCAAGTATCTCAGCAAGGGACCCAGCAATCACTTCCCTAGCTTCCCACAAAGTTCTGGGAAACACTTGATAAAATTCCCAGGATTTACATTTTAATTCATCCTTTAGTTCACCATGTGCCCAATTTCTAGCTAACGTGTGAATATCATTGAATAAGAAATCAATGGAGTCCCTTGATCTCTTCTGTTTTGCTAAATTTAGGCTATTCAGTTATATTAAAACATGCATCAAAGATTTTCTGGAATTCCAGCACAGATGGTAGAAACAAATACAAAAGCAACATTTAAGAGGCATCTTGACAGATACATGAAAAGGCAGGGAATAGAGGGATATAGACCGTATAGAGGCAAAAGCTTTTTAGTTTGGAAAAGCATCATGTGACAGCACAGGCTTGGTTGGGCCAAAGGGCCTGTTCCTACACAGTACTGTTCTTTCTTTTTCTTGTCAGAAGAGAAGTCTCACCCACCCCTTGTCTGGTTAGTGCATCATCACTGATGGCTCTAATTGCATAGAGTAGGGTACTAACCTGATCTTTCTGGTCCTTTTTGTTTAATCCTGAGGATGTTCAATAACAACAAAACACTTCCTCCATTCATCCTACTTCTGGACCTTGAGTGGACTGCCAGCATTTGAGAATGGCTCTGGAAGTGGTGGTGATGATTCCATTTTCCTGTGGAGTCTTGGAATGATGCCTGCTTGAAGCTCTGCCGCTGTTTTCCATTTTGGGATTCAGATTCTGTTAAATAGTTCACATTGGCTGCTCCCTGGTGAGTTTAAATACTTTTCATTCTTCCACATTGATCCATCCCAGTACATCCGAGATTTGCTACCTCTGTGGTTTTTAATTCAAAACTTGCTGCTGTTGGATTCTTCGCCACTGCTCCTAACTTCTATGTGCTGCTACCATGTTTCTTCTTATTGTATGATAGATGCCCGTTTGCCTTTCAAATGATTCAACTGCAATCTACAATCATTTCAACAAGAACCTTTTCATTTTGAGTTTTTCTATTTACTGGTTTACCAGTTGTCCACTAGCTTAAAATGTCTCCTCCATGAAATTTCTCACCAGATTCTCCCTAGTCATGTGATCTTACATCATCATTACATCACGATACCTTTGACTCATGTTATTAACCCGTTATTCCATATTTAATTTGTGATACATGTTTATGTTTTAAACTCAAATAAGTAGAGAGATCATTATCTCCAGACTATACATCATCTTTTCCAATGCAAGACTTCTGGATCATAATTTGTTATTTAGTTTCTCTTTATGCTTATTAAGAATATAAATAGTTGTTCATTAATCATTATAGGTAAAGGCAGTTTACCTTATTTTCACAGAATCCTAAATCATATGTGATAGATCATTGAAGTGCAGTACATGAAGGAGGCCATTTTGCCCATTGTGCCTTTTCTCAGTCCTTCACCTAACTCAATCTGATTTCACATTCCTGCTTTTTGCCTCTATGCTTCTAGGTGTGTAAAACAGCTGTCTATACTTACTGATCCATGTTAGCCCTCTATTATCTGCGTGTTTTCAAACAGTTGGTAAGCTGCAGCCTAGGAGCAGACATTTTGTGTAGAATCTTCTCTCTGATGACATCAGCATCTCCATTCATGATGTCACTGAGTGAAGAACTTGTTTGCAAATTCATCGGAAACTAAACAATCAATACAGGATTGAGAGACTCTAATCACTTTCCCTTGTCTGTGTTCTTCTTGCAGGCTTTGTATTCTCTCCAATTCCAACAGAAGACTGAGTGCTGTTGTGGTGCAGGGGTAGGAATCCCAGGTTCAAGTCCCACCTCTAGGTGTGCCATAACATCTCTGAACAGGTTTTTTTTTTTTAACTGATTCACAGGATATGGATATCACTGGCTAGACCAGCATTCATTGTCCATTCCTAATTGCCCAGAGGGCAGTTGAGAGTCAACCACATTGCTGTGGCTCTGGAGTCACATGTACACCAGATCAGGTAGGGCAGATTTCCTTACAATAGTGAACCAGATGGACTTTTCCCAACAACTGGCAGTGGTTTTATGGTAATCAGTAGATTCTTAATTCTAGATTTGTCTTTATTGAATTCAAATTCCGCAATCTGTTATGGGTTTTGAATCTGTGTCCCCAGAACATTAGCTAGCTAGCTAGCACTAATAGTCTAGTGATATTACCACTAGGCCATTGCTTCCGTCTAATTAGAAGAAACCTAAAAGACTGTCATGAAATTCCTTCTGAAAACTACATTTGTTTGCTGTTTATCTTTCTGCATTAAATATGCTCAAAAAAGTCTAGTGGTTGCCATCATTAACTTTTCTGTGTTTGCTTGGTGTCCATCTCCGTCTCCTTTAAACCGCTGCCCTACTTTGATTTCTGCTTGGAGCTCCCACTCAAGGCATGTTGGTGCTTCCTTGACAGTGATTCTATTTGTTCCCAGCCTTCTATTCAGTCAAAAAACAGCACAGGCAGAATTTTATGATCCCCAACATCAGGTCTGCAAGCAGGTAAGCAAGCTGTAAAATTCCTTGGTTGGCCTTACCACCATCCTCTCACACGCACCAACTTTTCTCTGATTTCTCTCCACAGATGCTGCCAGACTTGCTGAGCTTTTCGAGCAATTTCTGTTTTTGTCCCCAACTTTTCCACATTGCTATGGTAGGGTAGGTGAGGCCAATTTGGCCTCATATGGAGGCCCTTAAGTGGCCAAATGATGACTATATAAGAGTAATCATTGCACTAAAAGTGTTGTGTAGACTTTAATTGCATTATGAGGAGATAGTGACAGCATGAAGGCAATGTCATTTAAATAGTAATCCAGAGGTCCAGGTTATTGCTCTCAGTACATGGGTTCAAATTCGACCATGAACTTAAATTCAATTAATAAGTATGGAATGTAAACCTAGTTTTATTAAAGTTGACTATAAAATTATCGTTGCTTTTTTGTAAAATAAAAAAGCACCTGGGTTGACTGTCTGAGATAACAAGATGTAGAGCTGAATGAACACAGCAGGCCAGGCAGCATCAGAGGAGCAGGAAAGCTGATGTTTTGGATCTGGACCCTTCTTCAGAAATGGGGGAGGGGAATGGGACTCTGAAATAAATAGAGAGGGGGGAGCAGGCAGATAAAGGAGCAGATAGGTGGAGAGGAGACGGACAGGTTAAGGAGGCAGGGATGGAGCCAGTAAAGGTGAGTGTAGGTGGGGAGTTAGGATGGGGGTTGGTCAGTCAAGGGAAGACGGACAGGTAAAGGAGGCGGGGATGAGGCTGGTAGGTAGGAGGTGAGGGTGGGTGTTGGTCAGTGAGGTGGGAGGAGTGGATAGTTGGGAGAAAAGACGGACAGGTCAAGGAGGCAGGGAATGAGCTGGGCTGGTTTTGGGATGAGGTCGGGGGTGAGGAGCTTTTGAAGCTTGTGAAGTCCACATTGAGACCATTGGGCTGCAGTGTTCCCAAGCAAAATATGAGGTGCTGTTCTTGCAACTTTCCGGTGGCATCATTGTGGCACTGGAGGAAGCCCAGGATGGACATGTCGTCCAAGGAGTGGGAGGGGGAGTTGAAGTGGTTCGCGACTGGGAGGTGCAGTCATTTGTCACGAACCGTGCGTACATGTTCCACAGAAGCCTCTGCTTGGTTTCCCCGATGTAGAGGACGCCACAACGGGTACAGCGGATGCAGTATACCACATTGGCAGATGTGCAGGTGAACATCTGCTTGATGTGGAAAGTCTTCTTGGGGCCTGGGATGGGGGTGAGGGAGGAGGTATGGGGGCAGGTGTAGCACTTCCTGCGGTTGCAGGGAAAAGTACCAGGGGTGGTGGGGCTGGTGGGGAGTGTGGAGCGGACAAGGAAGTCACAGAGAGAGCGGTCCCTCCAGAAGGCAGATAAGAATGGAGAGGGAAAAATGTCCTTGGTAGTGGGGTCAGATTGCAGGTGGCGGAAGTGGGGGAGGATGATGCGTTGAATCCAGAGGTTGGTGGGGTGGTACGTGAGGACGAGGGGGATTCTGTCTTTGCTGTTATTGTGGGGAGGGGGTGTGAGGGATGGGTTGCGGGAAACGCGAGAGATGCAGTCGAGGGCGTTTTCGACCACTGTGGAGGGGAAGTTGCGGTCCGGGAGTGGAATGCCCCATCTCGGGACTGGACATCCATGGTGAAAATGAGGTGTTGAGGACCAGGGAATCGGAAGTTTTGGAGGCAGTGGAGGGCGTGGGTGGTGTCACGGATATAGGTGGGGAGTTCCTGGACCAGGGGGGAGAAAATGGAGTCGAGATAAGTTCGGTGGGGCAGGAGCAAGCAGAGACAATGGGTTGATCGGGGCAGTCGGGTTTGTGGATTTTGGGAAGGAGATAGAACTCCTCCAGTGCCATAACGATGCCACCCGAAGGTTGCAGGAACAGCACCTCATATTTCGCTTGGGAACCCTGCAGCCCAATGGTCTCAATGTGGACTTCACAAGCTTCAAAATCTCCCCACCCCCGACCTCATCCCAAAACCAGGCCAGCTCATCCCCGCCTCCTTGACCTGTCCGTCTTTTCTCCCACCTATCCGCTCCTCCCACCTCACTGACCAACCCCCATCCCCACCCCCGACCTACCAGCCTCATCCCTGCCTCCTTGACCTGTCCATCTTCCTTTGACTGACCAACCCCCATCCTAACTCTCCACCTACACTCACCTTTACTGGCTCCATCCCTGCCTCCTTGACCTGTCCATCTCCTCTCCACCTATCTGCTCCTTTATCCACCTTCCATACGCCTCCTCCCATCTCTCTATTTATTTCAGAACCCTCTTCCCCTCCCCCATTTCTGAAGAAGGGTCCAGGCCCAAAACGTCAGCTTTCCTGCTCCTCTGATGCTGCCTGGCCTGCTGTGTTCATCCAGCTCTACATCTTGTTATCTCAGATTCTCCAGCATCGGCAGTTCCTACTATCTCTGGGTTGACTGTCTGTTAGAGAAGGCATCTTGCTGCCCTTATATGGTCTATATGACATGCAAGTCCAGATCCACAGCAATTTGGTGAATTCTTAACCCACGTACCAGAACAGCATACAAATATCAAAGTATTACTTAGGAGAGCTAAGGAGGATTTTGCATGTGATGAACATTAGATGGGTACAGCATGGCATAAGTATGATTTGGCTCCAGTTAATTGGAACAACTGCTTAATTTTCTGGGCCTGAGCTAAACCATAGACATCCTTGACAGAACCTTAGTCACTGGTAGAAACACAAATGCATGATCCAATCATGATAGTACATACAAAACAACTGAAACTAAACACCTGATTAAGGAATTGAACATCAGGTAGAGGGGTGTAGTGAGACACCACCCTACCCTCCCTCTGCAACCTTTAATCCATGAATCCCCGAGACGTACATTACTCACCTGTGTCCTGGATCAGTCCACAATCCTGGGACTTTACTGGGTGTTTCCTTCAGCAGCTACTGGATAACCTGTGGCAGAACATGTTAACTACTGCCAGAAAAAAAGTGCCATGAGTCTCTCACCTGTTCTCAAGCTGACAGACACCCCAGCCGCCTAAACAAGGTGCTGCCCAGACTTTCCAATGCAGTACTGAAGGAGCATTGAACTGTTAGAGGTTCTGACATTCCGATGAAACATGATATCAAGGTCCCATGTGCCAGCTTGAATGGATGTAAACAATTCCATGACACAAACTCAAAGAAGAGCAGGAAAAATATCTCAGGTATCCTGGCTGATATTTAGCCCTCAGTCAAGAAACAGATGGTGGGAGTTTGCTAAATATATACTGACTGCCACATCTCCCACTTTACAACAGTGACTATTGAACTTCAATAACTATTTCATTGGCTGTTAAGGGTTTTTGAGACATCTAGTATTTGTGAAAAATAAATGCAAGTGTTTATTTCTTTTAAATCTTTACTCCTTCCAAGTGGGAGGAGGAAGTCAGGTGGATAGCTGCTTTTCAGTGTATGTTTCTAAAGAAGGATGTGGTCGGGACTTCCTTGCACTGGATTAAAAGGTGAGTGGGCATCTTTTTGTTTATTTATTCAGACAATGTAGGTTTCACTTGCTAAGCCAACATTTATTGCCCGTCCTGAGTTATCCTTGAGAAGGTGGTGGTGAGCTGACTTCTTGGACCACTGCAGTTCATTTGATATAGGCACACCCACAATGCTGTTAGGGAGGATTTCGAACAAGGCACGGTAACAGAATGTCAGTATATTTCCAAGTCAGAATGCTGAGTCCTCAGAGAGGAATTTGCACATGATGGCCTTCCCATGTAATTGCTGTTCTTGTCCTCCTAGATGCTTGTGGGTCAAAGGAGGCCTAGTGAATTTCTGCAGTGCATCTTGTTGATGGTATACACTGCTGTTACTGCGTATTGGTTGTGGAAGGAATGAATGTTGTGGGTGTGATGTCAATCAAGAAGGCTGCTTGATCGTGTCAAGTGTTATTGGAAGTGCCAAAGTAATGATGCAGTGGCCAATAAGGCCTCTATGTTACAACTGTATTCATTTGACCAGGAACTTCTTATTGAAATGGGTGTAATCTGAGCAACATCTTCATGATCTGTGCTAATACTGTCAGTCCTCTGCTGCCAGACATCATAAGACATTAAAACATAGAAGCAGAAGTAGAACATCTCTAGACACTACATTTCATTTCCTAATAGCTCTCTGCTGGAACAAAAAATCCAATGTCTTCTTAGTATTTTAAATATTTTTATCATTAATCAAGAATTTATTCCCCCATTTTCCTAATTACGAGCCAATAATATGACATTTTTGCTCTGTAAAACCCTTTATAGTTTTGATGATTCCACCCTCGGGCAACTGTCTGTGTGGAGTTTGCACTTTCTCCCCTTGTCTGCATGGGTTTCCTCCGGGTGCTCCGGTTTCCTCACACAGTCCAAAGATGCGCAGGTTAGGTGGATTGGCCATGCTGAATAGTGTTCAGGGATGTGTGGATGAGGTGGGCTATAGACGAATGGGTTTGCGTGAGTGCTCTGAGGGTTGGTGTGGACTTGTTGGGCTGAAGGGCCTGTTTCCACACTGTAGCGATTCTATGATCTATGATCTATGATCAAATCAAATTAGTAACAATACCATATGGTGGAATTCCTAGAATGTATAAGGAATGGTTTTTAGGACCATATGTTGGGGAACTGGAGAACAGGCCATCCTGGATTGGGTATTGTGTAACGAGAAAGAAATAAATGGTAATCTACTTGTGCAAGGCCCCTTGGGGATTGTGATGATACTATGGCTTTAAGAGGTGTATTTTGTCCTTTTTTTTAAAGAACAGAGTTAAGGCGGAGGTCATGAGCAGTCTTCAAGAGCCAATAGAGTAAACAGCTGGTGAGGCCTTCAGTTGTTTTTAAAGTTGGAACAAAAGTAGCAGCCTGAATGGTTGTGTTCAAGCTCCTATAGAACCAGGATTTTTAGTTATAATTTTCAGCAGTTGCTGTTGGGGTCTTGAAGAAGTGGAAGCTATTTTTCTCTCACTGTTATAGCCAAAATTTGGGAGGTTCTCTTCCTGCTACTGGGGTTGCATGTGAAACAATCTGTTTTCTGAATTTACCTTTTGCCAAGGGTGTGTTTATGGGATGTTACTATATTGGAATAATTAATTAGTAATAGTCACTGTATGTATTATTCTGTTAATTTTTACAATAGAGCTGTTATTCCAATTCCTTCTTTCTTTTGAGACAACAAGGTGCAGAGCTGGATGAACACAGCAGGCCAAGCAGCATCATAGGAGCAGAAAGGCTGACGTTTCGGGTTTCTG
>NC_063337.1:19643651-19660684 GCF_021869965.1 Rhincodon typus
CCCTCCGGACAAACCTCAGGGAATCTCTCTCCCACTGCAACTCTCTGCATTTCTGATGAAGGGTCTAGGCCCGAAACGTCAGCCTTTCTGCTCCTATGATGCTGCTTGGCCTGCTGTGTTCATCCAGCTCTGCACCTTGTTGTCTCGGATTCTCCAGCATCTGCAGTTCCTACTACCTCTCCTTCTTTCTTTTGTTGTATTTTAACTATTATGGATGAATAAAGTGTGTTTTGCTTTAAATCCAGTAGTTTAACCAATCAAATTGCATCTGGAATGCAACACCTTATGTTTACCTTTAAAATAAAAAGAAGTTAGGATCTAGATTATCTTCTGAATATTTTAAGGGGCTTTGATCTGGTCCATAACAGGATGAATGACCATAATTTCATAGAATTACTTATCAAGATAGAGAGTGATGTAGTTGATTTTGAGAATAAGATCCTGAATCTAAAAGAGAAAATTACGCTGGTAGGATGTGCAAGTTGGCTATGAGATTGAGGAACATTACTTAAAGGGGTGATGGTGGAAAGGCAATGGCAAACATTCAAAGATCGCATAGGTGAACTGTGACAATTGTTTATTCCTGCCTGGCACAGAAGTAAAATGGGAAAGGTGGCCAAACCGTGGCTTACAAGGGAAATTACAGATAGTATTAGATCCAAGGAAGTGGCATACAAATTGGCCTAGAAGAAACAACCTAGCTGAGCAGTGGGAGCAATTCAGAATTCCACAAAGGAAAACAAAGCAATCGATCAACAAAGGGAAAATAGAGTATGAGAGTAACTGGAGAGGACATAAAAACTGATTGTAAATGTTTCTGTAGGTATGGAAAGGAAAAAAGATGGGTGAAGACAAATGTAGGTCCCTTACAATCTGAAACAGAAAATTAAAATGGAGAACAAAGAAAAGGCTGACCAACTAAATGCATATTTTGGTTCCATGTTCACAAAGGAGACAACAATAACATACCAGAAATGTTGGGAGAATACGAAGGAACCGAAGGAAATTAATATTAATAGGGAAATGATGTTGGGAAAATTGAAGGCTGATAAATCCCCAGGGCCTGATAATCTACATCCCAAAGTACCTAAGGAAGTAGCCCTAGAAGTAATGGATGCATTGTTGGTCATCTTTCAAGATTCTATAGACTCTGGAATAGTTCCTACAGATTGTAGGGTAGCTGATGTAACCCCTCTATTTAACAAGGGTGAAAGAGAGGAACCTGGGAATTACAGAGCAATCAGCCTGACATTGGCAGTGGAGAAAATGCTAGAGTCCATTATGAAAGATTTAATAGCAGAGTACTGGAAAACAGTGGTAGGATCAGACACAGTCAGCATGGATTTAGAAAAAGGAAATCCTGTTTGATAAATCCACTGGAATTCTTTGAGATGTAACTGGTAGAGTTGATGAGGTAGAGCCAGTGCATTTGGTTTATTTGCACTTTCAGAAGGCTTTCAACAAAGTCCCAAATAAGAGATTAGGGTGTACAGTTATAGTGTATAGGATTGGGTGTAGTGTATTAAGATGGATAGAAAACTGATTGGCAGACAAGAAAAAAAAAAGTTAGAATAAATGAGGAGGAACACAGCAGACCAGGCAGCATCAGGGGAGCAGGAAAGTTGATGTTTTGAGTCAGGACCCTTCTTTAGAAATGAGGACGGGGAAGGAAGCTGGGAAGTAAACAGAGAGAAGAGAGGTGGGCCTGGGGAAAGTAGGTGGGATGGTGATAGGTGAGTGCAGGTAGGGAGTGGTGGGATTGATCAGTGGGAAGGGAGGGGCAGATAGGTGGGAGAGAAGATGGACAGTTTGTGTCAGGTCAAGGAGGCGGGGATGAGATGGAGGCTTGAACACGGGATGAGGCCGTGGGTGGGGAGATTTTAAAACTGGTGAATTCCATGTTTAGGCCATCGGGCTGTAGGCTCCCGAGGCAGAATATGAGGTGTTGCTCCTCCAGTTTGCGGGTGGTGTCATTGTGACACTGGAGGAGGCCCAGGATGGACATCACCCAGGGGGTGGGAGGTGGAGTTAAAATGATTGGCGACTGGAAGGTGTTGTTGTTTGTCTCGTACAGAGCGCAGATGCTCTACGAAATGGCCTACGAGTCTACGCTTGGTCTCACCGATGTAGAGGAGGCCACATCGGGAGCAGCGGATACAGTAGACCAAGTTGAAGGATGTGCAGGTGAACCCCTGTTTGATATGGAAAGTTTGTTTTGTGCCTTGAATGGAGGTGAGGGTGCAGGTGTAGCACATCCTGCGGCTGCAGGGAAAGGTGGTGGAGCTAGTGGGGAGTGTGGAGCAGACGAGGGAGTTGTGGAGAGAGTGGTCCCTACAAAAGGCAGATAGGAGTGGGGAAGAAAATATCTCTTTGGTTGTGAAGTCGGATTGTAGGTGGCAGAAGTGGTAGAGGATGATACATTGGATGTGGAGGTTGGTGGGGTAATATGTGAGGACAAGGGGAATTCTGGCTTTATTTTTGTTGGGCGGAGGGGATGTGAGGGCAGAAGTGCAGGAAATGCAGGAGATGCAGTTGAGGGCATTTTCGATCACCGGAGGGGGGATGTTACGGTCCTTCAAATAGGAGGATATCTGGGATGTGCGGGAGTGGAACATCCCATCTTGGGAGTAGACACAGCAGAGGCAGAGGAACTGGGAGTAGGGGATCGCATTCTTGCAGGAAGGTGGGTGAGAAGAGGTGTAGTCCAGGTAGCTGTGGGAGTCAGTGGGCTTGAAATAGATGTCAGTTTTGAGGTGGTCACCAGAGATGGAGATGGAGAGGTCCAGGAAGGAGAGGGAGGTATTGGAGATGGTCCAGGTGAATTTGAGGTTGGGGTGAAAGGTGTTAGTAAATTTGATGAACTGTTCAAGCTCCTCGTGGGAGCATGAGGCAGCGCCGATACAGTCATCAATGTAGCAGAGGAAGAGGTGGGGGATAGTGCCAGTATAACAGCAGAAAAGGGACTGTTCCACATATTCTATGAAGAGGCAGGCATAACTTGAGCCCATGCGGGTGCGCGTGGCCACCCCCTTAGTCTGTAGGAAGTTGGGGGAGTTAAAGGAGCAGTTGTTAAGGGTAAGGACAAGTTCCGTTAAGCAGATGAGGGTGTTGATGGAGGGGGACTGGTTGGGCCTGCGGGAGAGGAAGAAGTGGAGGGCTTTTAGGCCATCCGTGTGGGGAAGACAAGTGTACAGGGATTGGATGTCCATAGTGAAGATGAGGTGTTGGGGGACAGGGAAATGGAAGTCTTGGAGGAGGTGGAGGGCATGGGTGGTGTCCCAGACATAAGTGGGGAGTTCCTGGACCGGGGGAAAAAAAACCGAGTCAAGGTAAGCGGAGATGAGTTCAGTGGAGCAGGAGCAGGCAGAGACAATGGGTCGGCTGGGGCTGTCAGGTTTGTGGATTTTGGGAAGGAGATAGAAACGGGCAGTGCAGGGTTGGGAAGCGATGAGGTTGGAGGCTGTGGGTGGGAGGTCACCTGAGGTGATGAGGTTATGAATGATAAAACCTTGAAGAAGTTAGAACAAATGAGTGTTTTTTTCCAAATGGCAGGGAGCAACTTGTAGGGGTATTGCAAGGATCAGTAGTAGGACCCCAGCATTTCATAATATATACTAATGATTTAGATGAGGAAACTAAATGTAATATCTCCAAATTCACAGATGACACAAAGCAGGCAGGAGGGTGAGCTGCAAGGACAGTGCGAAGATGCTTCAGTATGATTTGGACAAGCTGAGCAAGTGGACAAATAAATTGCAGATGTAGCATAATGTGTATAAATCTGTGAGGTAATCTACTTTAGTAGCAAAAACAGGAGGGCAGATTATTGTTGAAATGGCGATAAATTGAAAGAGGGGAATGTGCAATGAGACTTGGGTGTCCTTGTTCATCAGTGTCTGAAAGCAATCATATAGGTGCAGCAGATGGTAAAATAGGCAAATGGTATGTCATCCTTCATAGCGATAGGTTTCGAGTACAGGAGCAGGGATGTCTTGCTGTAATTATACACCTGGAATATTGTGTGTAGTTGTGGTCTACTTATCTGAGAAAGGATGTTCTTGCTATAGAGGGAATGCAGCAAAGATTTACTAGTCTGATTCCTGAGATGGCAGGACTTAGGTATGAGAAGAGATTGAATTGGTTAGGATTATATTCCCTGCAGTTCAGATGAATGAGGAGGGATCTTATAAAAACCTATAAAATTCTAACAGATTGGACAGGGCAGATGCAGGAAGTAAAAATCTCCAAATTTGCAGATGACACAAAACTGGTGAGGGGTTGAGCGGTGAGTAGAATGCAACGATGCTTCAGTGTGTTTTGGACAAGCTGGATGAGTAATATAGGGGAGTCCAGACCAAGAGGTCACAGTCTAGGAACCAAGATAAATCATTTAGGACTGACATGGGGAGAAAGTTCTTTCCCACAGAGTGGTGAACCTGTGGAACTTACCACCACAGAAAGCAGTCAAGGCCAAAATATTGTGTGATTTCAAAGAGTTGGATATATCACTCAAAGCTAAAGGAATCAAAGGATATGGGTAGAAACCAGGAACATGCTACTAAGTTGGATGTTGTGCCAAACATGACACCAAATTAAACTAATTAAATTAATTAGAGCAGGCTTGAAGGGCAGAATGGCCTATTCCTGTTCCTATTTTTCTGTGTTTCTATTGGTTGTGATAGATCTCTGTCATTCTTTTTACATTCACATGCAAAATATTTATTTGTATGAAGACCAAGATGGATTTTAATTCAGTATATCTTCTCAATCCAAGAAACATGCATTTTGCCCTACTTTCTGGACCCTGCCATTCAAACAACCTTCTACCAATGCTATTCACTTTTAGAGTCTATGAGCTTAGGTAATGTTATACTGTGCATTAAGAATTAGTGAACAGACAGAAAAAAGAGTTATGGGTTATTCTCAGTATGGTAAGCTATTACTAGTAGGGTAAACAAGACTCAGTTCCTGGACCACAGCTGTTCACAATGTATATAAATGATTTGGATGTGCAGACCACATGTGATATTTCCAAAAATGGAGATGACACAAAACTAGTGGGAATGTGAGCGGATGCAGGTTTGAAATGTTGATGAGCAGAGGAACCTGAGTATTCTTGTTCATAAGTGTGTATAAGCTAGCATGCAGGTGCAGTAAGCAATTAGGAAGAAATTAGGAATAGTATGTTGGCCTTCATTGCAATGGTGTTTGCATACAGAAATAAAGATATCTTGCTCCAAGTTGCCTGGTGAGAACACACCTGGCAGACTGGGCAATTGCTTTGCAGCACACTTATGTTCTGTCCACAAAAATGATCCTGAGCTTCCTGTTGCCTGCCATTTCAACACACCACCATGTTCCCTGGCCAGCATCTCTGTCTCGGGCTTGCTACAGTGCTCCAGCAAATCTCAGTACAAGCCGGAAGAACAACACCTCATTTTCTGCTTGGTACCTGCAGCCTTCAGGACTCAATAATGCATTCAAAACTATTCGTCCTCCCAGGCTGACTTCCTGCTCAACTGTTTATTTCTCTCTCTGGGCTCCATCTCCACCTATCATTTTACCCCCCATCCCAACCTCCCCCCCTCCCCCAGCCCATCTTCAGCATATATATCAACCTTTTTCCAGCTCTAAGGGTCAATGGACCTGAAATGTTAACGCTGCTTTCTCTCCCCAGATGCTGCCAGACCTGCTGAGCTTTTTTCAGTAATTTCTGATTTTGTTTCTGGCTTATTGTCCACAGTTTTGGAACCCTTAACTGAGGACTGATGTATTTGCCATAGAGGCAGTGTAACAAGTGGTCACCAAACTAATCACTAGAATGGTGGGATTTTATTATGAAGAGAAAATAAAGAAACTGTATCTGTATCCTCCATAATTTCGAAGAATGAGAGGTGATATCATTGAAACTTATAAAACTCCGACAAGGCATGATAGAATAGTGGTGGATAGGATGTTCCCTTGCTTGGTGAGTCTAGAACTAGGGCCATAATCTCATTATAAGGGGTAAACCATTTAAGACTGGGATGAAGAGAAATTTCCTCTCTGAAACTAATGAATCTTATGAATTCTGTACCCAAGAAGGCTAGCATGTTTAAGACAGAAATCAGTAGATTTCTGGATACTAATGACATTAAGGCATATGTGAGCATGGGATAAAATGGTGCAGAAGTAATTATTAGTCAAAGAAAGTAAGAACTGAAGAAGGGTCCTGACTTGAAACATCAACTTTACTGCTCCTCTGATGCCGCCTGGCCTGCTGTGTTCCTCCAGCTCCACACTGTGTTATCTCTAAATATCAGTCAAGATCTGTTTGAATGGTGCAGCAGGCTTAACAGGCCTACTCCTGCTCGTATTTGTTATATTCCTTCATGTAAATAACAAGCTGCCCACTAAGTCCCTCACCATCCTGAGTTGGAAATACATTGCTGTTTCTTCAGTTTCACTGGGTCAAAATCTTGAAATTTCCTCCCCAATAGCATTTGTTGTAGCATTGTGGTTGTACCTGTACCATATAGACCACAAAGTTCAAGGCAGCAGCCCACTACCACATTCTGATCAGCAACTAGGAAAGGCCATTAAATGATGGTCCAGCCATTGATGCCCATGAATGAATTAAAGAAAATATTTGGTAGTATGGAATTTGAGTATCACTTCTTTGTGCAAGAAGAGGATACTAAATGGTTAACAAGTAGACAGATATTGGTGGAGGCATTGCCATTGGAAACTTTGCCAGTTAGATGTTGTGTTGGTTAACCACCGAACTTTTTCTCAATTTAAACAAGGCAGGCTGACACTGATGTGTCAAGACACTGCCTTGTGGAATGAAGCAGAGAATGGCTGTTACCTACATTGTTTAGTGAAATAGGCGCAGTTGGTGTACATGTTCTTTCCACACAGTGTCCTTCTATTTAGCACAGTCTTCTCATATAGCTTTAAATTGTTGTTTACATTGGTACTCTTGTGAATTATTCTGATGAATGCAAGTTGAAAAGTTGACAAATGTGTCTTTTCCAGCAATACCTATATGCCTTAACTTTGTGACAAATTTCTTATTTGAGATTGTCTGTTGCACAATTTCCTCAAGACCATCAAAATTGTCTATGTCTTTGTCTATGTATTGGTAACTTCTTGAAAAATGTCATTGAATTAGTCGAGCTCAACCTTCTTGAAAATGTGTTCTCGATTTACATACTTCTCCAAGTGTTCATTGATATAATCCCTTTTCATAATCACGGGTAAATATGTGATGCAATGTTAAAATAATAATGGTTTTCAGCAACATAGATGTATTGTGGCAATCTGAGAGTGGGGAAATTGAACTGAGGGTATGATTATAACCTCATAAAAAAAACTACTTCCAATTGAACGTATAACTTCTTCACAATTATCAATGTGTGAAATTGACTGCCACCTAGTGTACTAAGATGTCACAGCTAAACCCATTATATCTGGTAAATACTCACCAGATTATTTACAATTAAGTGAAAGACAGAAACAAAATGTAAAATATTATGTGATATTAGTTGCAGTTTTAAATACTTACAGCTAGAATGTGTGTTTAGACGAATCTATGACTCTCAGCTTCTTCTATTAGACTCTTCATAATGACACGATTTCTGTTGATGAGACAGAAGCATCAATTTACATGAATATATATACGCTGAACATTTATCCAAACAATGAACACCGCTGAAAACTGCATTCAGTCTTGGGATTTTTTTTTCCCATTTGATCTCTGTTATATGGGACGAATCTTTTATGAAGGTACCTTTAGCAGAAAGAATCTTACTGGATTAATATTACAGCAAACAATGCAATGAAAATCTGGAATCTTCTTGTTTCATGCCTGTGGCTCGCATATACCTCAATCATAGTTTCTTCAATTGCGGCAACAATAAGAAATATCTCGGAGCAGCGGAATAATTGTATCTATGATATTCTTCATGCTATCTGTTCTTAACTTGTTAATTGTTAGCCATGACAAGTTACGATATTTAAACCTGTTAGCTTCAAAAGGATTAAATAAATTATGCAAATTCGTAATAAATGGGTTAGACCTTTGAAATATAAAAACAATCTGCTGATTTGCTGGCTGTTTCTGTGTAAAACATTAAAGAATACCAGTAATGATTTTCCTAATTCATAGCAAGGATTTTAAAATTAATTTTAAGCATAATCTGTTTAGTGCCTAATATCAATATTTTAAAGTGGTTTCACATTTTTAGGTCAATGTCGTCTTAATGCTAAGTGTGTGTGAACTCAGTCATACGTTGAGAAAACAACAAGAATTACCATTCTAAAGAGTCACCGGACTCAAAATGTTAACTCTGCTTTCTCCTCAGAGATGCTGCAAGATCTTTTGAATTTCACCAGCAATTTCTGTTATTGTTTCAGATCTTCAGCATCCGCAGTTGTTTATTTTTATTAAAGATTTACCAATTACTTAGACAGCCTAAAGATTCTGGGTTGCACTAGCATCTTAACTTTGTCATCAAATCTCACAAAATTTAATGTATAATATAAAATGAAAGGATATATCCCTTGCTTCTTTGTTACACTATAACTTCTATTAATTGACAATCTAGTTATTGCTGTCCATAAGGATTATTGTTGTGTGATTTGTTTTAGAAAGGCTGTCATAAACTGTATTGTTGAGGCAGATTAAAGGCAGCTTTACTTTGCAGCCAGTTGATTTATACCTATTCTGGTAGTGCCAAAGTCCTCTTTCTGATATTCTTCATTGTGGCAAGCATCCAGCATGGAATTAAATTAGCTCATTGAGTATGTTTGCAATACACTTCTGAAAGAGGATCTTGTATAATTCCATAAAACATAAAGGAAATGCAATCATTTTCTATCCATTACCTGAACCTAAAAATAAGATGTTAATGTTAAAATAATTCACATTTACATGTACTTTATTCTGCCTCCACAAATGCTGCCGGAATGATCAGATGGTTTTACATCATTGATTTTGGTTGTCATAGAAGCCACTAGCAGTTACTATGTATCAGAGATAGTAGGAACTGCAGATGCTGGAAAATCTGAGATAACAAGGTGTAGAGCTGGAAGAACACAGCAGGCCAAGCAGCAGTTATAGCAGTTACTATGTTCCTTGCAGTCTAAATGAAGGATTGGTAATTCTGGTCTAATCACTGCATGTTTATAGTTCAGTCATTCAAAAGTGATTACTATAGATAGCAATGATCAAAACCTGGCTTATGTCATAAAATAATTGCTTATGCATAACATAGGCATATCCACAGCTTTTGTGCAGTTCTGAATATCAAGCAAACAATATCATTGTTAAGGTTCAGTCAGCAAGTTGTAAAGGAATAGTTTCAAAGCAGGCTGTTTTGTAAGTATTCAACTCCTCATTTAAACAGTACTGCTGCAGCCTTAGAAAACAGCGTCATAGAATCATAGACGTCTACAGCACAGAAAAAGGCCCTTCAGCCCATTGAGTCTGCACCAGTCAAAAACAACTACCCAACTATTCTAATCCTCATTTTGGTGATACTGTAGCAGTTGATGGTAATCTTGTCTCTGAGTCAAGAGTGCTCTGACTTCTAGTCCCACACTTGAGACCTGAAGACAAAATTCTAGGTTAATATTCTAATGCAGCACCATAAAGAGTTGCCACCTTTCAGGTGAGATGGTAAACTAAAGCACTATCTGCTTTCTCATTTAAATGTGGAAGATTCCTTTGGACTATTTTGCAAAACAGCAGTGATGGTATTCCTGATTTCTTGGCCAATATTGATCTTTCAATGGATGTTATAAAAAATGACTATTTAGTGATTGTCAAATTGCTGTTTGTGAGAGTTGCTGTTCATAAATTGACAGCTGTTTCCTACATAACAATAGTGACTATAATTCTGAAGTTCTTTATTAGCTTTAAAGTACTTTAAGACATCATATAAGGTGCAATAAAAATGGAAATATTTTCCTCCTCCTTTCTATATCTACTGCAGTGGGAAATTTTAGCAGTTCTAATTAAGTATTTTATAAATCCATTCAGTTGTATTTATTTTCATCTGTGCACCACATTTAAAATGCCGATTTTTGCACTTTCTTTTATTTTAACCTATTTTTCTAATCAACCTGTTCAGAGATTTTTTTCCATACCTCTGGAGCAGGTGGTACTTGAACCCAGGTTTCTTGGTCCAGGGGTCCACACTATCACTGCACCACAAGAGACCCTTTTTTTTGTGCTTGTTAAATTATTGTCTAATGTAAAGCACTTGATAAATAATTTATTTTAAATAAATCACAACAAAACAATGCAAAAAAATCAACAATGTATTAAATATAGCTCACTTAAGGAATTAAATCCTAACATACCGATGTGAACTAATGTGCTTCTAAAAATTAATTTTCATAACAACTTGAACTATCCTTTGCCTCTACCTATGAATATTAAAATCCTCCACTTTGTTTTACAACATATTGCTCTAATGTATTTATATGTCTATATTTCTTCAACCCTATTATCAGGAGATATGTAGTAAATTCCTAGCAGTGACTTGCACTTTTCATTTTCTATTAACAAGGATAATCCATTTACTGGAGAATCTTCCAGTCACATCAAAATTAAACTAAAATTCCACAGATGTCATTTCAAAAGTATTGCTTGGTGTATTTGTATAAAGAAAGTAATTTGGACTGTTATAAGTTGCACAAAACAGATGGAAAAACCATGTGCTGACACCAGTAAAATTACCATAAGACCATATGAATTTTAAGACACACAGATTTTTTTTTCTAATATTCACTGAGGGGGAAGAGATCTACTATTTCTACCTGATCCAGTTTATGTAACACTAATCCTATACTGTTCTTGAATCTTAATGTTCGCTGAAGTAGCCCGGGAAACTACCCAATTGTAAAAAAAGAGACAGAAGATTGTGAGCCATCTTCTCAGGCCAACTAAATACGAGAAATAAATTTGATTGTGGAAGAACTGCCTGTGTCCATATAACTTATTTTATCAATGTTGCTATTTAATCAGTCTACTTTCTAACCTTGACAGTTAGATAAAAGCCATTCTATAAACTATATCTGCACAAGCTAATAACAAGTTTTTCAGTTTTCTCAGTTATAGCACACAGCAGCTTGTGTTAATCTCAGACATTGCTGGAGACTTGTCGCCATTCCATTCTTCAATTTAATCCTCATAAATTATACTGAACATGCTCACTCACCTTGGGGCCATGCTTTTTTTTCTTTGGAAGACATTGAAATGTCATTCCTCTTTCTTAAACAAGTTTGACATCAGAGTTATGTTATTAATTTTAATTCTAATTCAGAAGGAGTAATGTTTCTTTTACTGGATGAGCTCTTACGTCTGCAAAATGATAATGTCTGTACTGGTGGCAGGATAGTCTGTGTTCCTTAATAAGGTTTGTTTGGATTCCATGGATACAGTAATAACCTTTTGTGATTAACCTTGCTAAGGGGAAAATTACTTTTACCATATCCTGGCTGCTCTCTCTTTCTGAGCATTTAATGGTTTATCATTAACTGAAGCATTCTGTAAAAGTCTGATGCACATAGCACACTCAGCCAATGAAAAGAATAATTTGTTCTGTGGCTTTCATCTAGCCTCTGATATTTCTGGCACATGACACCACATGTCAAGTGAAAGACAGTGAGCGTTGCATATGCATGAGATTAACTTTGGCATATTTGGCCAGAAATAAGCAGGAGATGGTTACGTATAGTAACATGGACTGCATAGTAAGCCATTTAGTCTACCCAGTCCACTTGTCTTCATTTACTTAATTAGTATCACCTTCTGTGCTTCTCTCCTTGTGTTTCAGAAACTGAAATAAAATAAGAAAATACTGGAAATACTCAGAAGATCAGAATTAATGCTTCAAAGCCTGGTGAAAGGTCATAGGCTTGTTCTGTGTCTCTATTTGAAGCACTTTGAAAATGGACTGGAACTGAATAGACTTCAGCCTGAATAAAAAAAGGAAGAAATGGAACAAGCATTTCACAGAGGGCAAAAGGCACAAGAAAGAGAATTTAAGAGGAAGGAAGTAGTGATTCAGCTGAGAGAGAAGGAGAAAATAAAGGAATAAAGACGTCAGATACCAACTTAAACAGAAGCAGTTAAAAAAGGGATTTCAGATTTCAAAGAAGGCTCTTATAAGGAAGGTTTTAGTTGTAATCTAAAGTCCAATAAGGAAATGTTGAAATTTGGACAGGCCCTACCAAAATTTGAGGAAAGTGATGTGGAAGCTTTCTTTCTCATTTGAGAAAGTAGCAAAACAAATGAAGTGACTGAAGAAAAACTGGACATTATCCATTCAGAACCAATTAGCAAATACTGCACATGAAATTTAGTCATTACTATCAGAGGAGGTTTCTATGGATTATGACATTGTAAAAGTATACAGACACATGAACAAGGAAGGTAGTAGGCCACTCGGTTCTTTGTCCCTGCACTGGCCCTCCTGTATTTCCTGCGCACTCTGAGGGAACCTCCAGCTGTGACCTCTTCATGTCTAGGTGCTTGCCATATGCTGCAGGTTGCTTGCTAGTATGTCTGTTCCTCGTCTATTTCTCTGTGACGATAACACCTGCTGTGTCTGGATCCATCAGGCACGTTTGCAATGAATCTGTGTGGGGAACATAAGAAATAGAACAGGTGCTTAGTAATGTGAGCAGTCAGTATTCGCATCACTCACAACCGGTGGCTTTGCCTACTGCTCCATACGGTGGGACGTAGAGCATTCCAACAAGTAGGGTCATGGAATGACTCAATGTGGAACTTTGACATTGTTCCTTATTCAGCTGACAGCACCACCAGTCATATCGCAAAGGAACATTAGGACATTGCAAGTTCTGTGTGAGTACTGAACCCTTCTCCTATCAGCCCTTCACCCACAAAAAGAATCATTGCTTGTAAGAATGTCTTACATTATACTCACAAATCAAGTTGAGAGTGAATCAGTTTCATGCCCCTATGTAGCTTATATTTGGCCCGCAGATGCCTCTCTTAAAGTCATCTAGGTTTATTTCTAATTTACAGAATTGTTTATTTTTAATCTGTAAGGATCAGTGACATGGAAGAGATTGCTTGTGACCAGCATTTGCACTCCAAACAGTGGTAAACTGCATACATTTCACGTGCACGATGATATAATTGCAAACGACTTCAACTTGTACTCTGCAATTGCATGATTCATATATGTGAGTGACAGGAACCCCTTTGAAGGGGTTCCTGTCACTCACAAATGAAGCCTCTGTTCTGGTGTATAAAAATAGCACTGACTCTGGGTATGGTCATATATAGGAATTGAGAGATCGAACAAGGTAATGCAGATCGTGCTAGGCACAGTGTGTCCTAGGGTCAGCTTGGTCATCAGCTAATCACCCACCCTCCACCCCTCCCAGAATCTCCATAACCCCTTTCTACCTGATACTCCCTGAGCCCACCACTACTGATGCCCCAGATGTTCCTACCCACCACCTAGAGTTACAACTACAACTCTAACTGTCACCTCCTGAACCCATCCATACAGTTTAGTTCTGCCCACCATCATGATGCACACTCCCCGCATCAAGGCCACAGTAGTGATGACTACCTATAAAACTCCCCTTCCCACAATAGCCCATGTCCTCCCCTTCACTACCGACCCCCACTCCCGATACGTTGAATTTTCCACTTTCACCACCCTTTGTCCCTTCGGCAAGTAGGGTTCACATTTCCAATCCCCAGCATTGATTTTTCCCACTTCCCGAACACAACAGTGTCCCCTAATATCACTCCCCCATCCATTGATGTTCATTGGTTAAGAAAGGCCTCGCTCAACATATTACCCAATTCTCCCACATTTCTCATGATAACCAATGTTGTTCAGGACTTTGGAAGATTCTGACTGCAGATTTTCCTCCTGAGAGTGCAATGAAAGTCAAAAAATGCCAATGAAAAGGAAAAGTGGAGAACATATCCTAGTTAAATTGAACAAAGTATAATAACAGTGTGGCTTGACATCCGGAACTATGGTAGTAGGAGCTATTAAGAAATTATCCATGGATAGAATTGTCTTACTCCTGGATAATGACTTGGCTGGAGTGAAAATTATAGCTTTGCTTATAATGACAAAGTCCGAATGAGGTTAAAGAGACCAAACTATGCTTCCATCTTAAGTGGTGACTTGAGAAATGGCTAAACAAAATCCATCACCAGAGGTCAAATTAATAATCAAATATAGCTTTTTTTAAGGATGGGGATAATTCAGAAGAAGTGATTAGGACAATAGAGGCTCAAAATAAATCCAGCATGAAGTAGGTTAACATAGCCAGCTCACACTGAAGCTGGGGCTGAAGGAATTATTATGTTAGAAACAAAGTTCGGGGAAGGATATGGAGACCAGCCTCACAGATCTGCTGAAGAGGTTGTTCATCAGATAATGGTACTGTCTAAATATCATAAGGAAATATTGTGAGTAGGAAATGAAATTCCTATGGCAGGTAATGTAGGAGTACTGAAAGGTCAAACATTGATAAAGAGGCATTTTATCTGGTGAATACTTCATAAGGATGTAGTGTGGTTCTGTGAAACATGTCATACTGGATGGGTAGTGGGAAAATCTCAACATTCAATCAAACTAGCACATTTAAAACTGAGACCAGATTTTGAAGAACCATTCAGTACAGTATTATTGATTGTGTAGGAACATGTCTGAAAATAGAATTGGGATACCAGCATTTATCCTCAAAGTTGAATCAGAGGTTGTAATTTTCTAAAAATCTTTGGATTCTAGAGTAATACTGTAGGATTGGTAGACTGCCAATGTGACACCCCGATTCAAAAAGGAAGGGAGGCAAAAAGCAGGTAACAATAAGCTGATTAGTCTGACATCTATTACTGGAAAACTGTTGGAGTCAATTATTAAGGAAGTACAAGCAGCACATAATCTAATCAAGCCGAATCAGCTTGGCTTCATGAAGGGGAAATCGTATCTGACTAATTTATTAGAGTTTTTTTGAGAAAGTCTCAACAAGAGTGAAAGAGGGGAACCAGTAGGTGTGTTATATCTGGACTTCCAGGGGCATTTGACAAAGTACCTCACAAAAGGTTAAGTCAAAAAATATAAGCCCATGGTGTTGGAAGTAGTATATTGTGTGGATAGAGAATTGGTGATGGGCAATAAACAGCAAATGGGAATAAGGCGATGTTTTTCACCTTAGCAACCTGTAACCAGTGAGGTTCCACATGGATCAGCACTGGGACCATAACTGTTTACAAATATATTAATTACTTAGAGAAAGGAAATGAATGCACTGTGGCCAAATTTGCAGACAACATAAAAGTAAGTGGAAAAGCAAATTGCAAGAGGAGTATAAACAGTTTATATTGATTGGTTAAGTAAGTGGGCAAAAAGTTGGCAAACGTGTATAAGTTGCAAATGTGTATAAGTTACCAAATGAATATGATGTGGGGAAATGTGAAGTTGTTAATTTTGGAAGAGAGAACAGAAGAACAGAGCAAAATTTAAATGGTCAAAAACTGTAAATAGCTGCAACACAAAGGGAATTAGGTGTAATTGTAAACAGAACGAAATGAAAGCTAGCACACAGGTGCAGCAAGTAACCAGGAAGACTAATGGAATGTTGGTCCTTATTCATGAAGCTAGAATATAAGAATCAGGAAATCTGACTGCAATTGTGCAAGGTGATAATGAGACCACATCTGGAGTTGTGGATAGTTTTGGTCATGTCGTTCTAGGCAGTTCAAAGAAGGTTCACTGGGATGATCCTCGGTAAGAAGGGATTGTCTTCTGAGCAAAGGCTAAACAGGTTGGAACTCTACTCACTAGGGTATAGAAGAATGAGAGATGAATTCATTGAAACACATGGGATTCTTAAAGGTCTTGACAAAGTAAATACTGCGAGGGTGTTTCCCCTCAAAAGACAGTCTAGGACCACAGGGCATACTCTCAAAATTAAGGATGTCAATTTGAGACTAAGATGAGGAAGAATTTCTTCTCTCAGAAGACTGTGAGCCTTTGGAACTCCTTGCCGCATAGAGCTGTGGGGCCAGAGTTCTCATGTAAATTTAAGACTGAGAAAAATAGATTCTTGATCGGTGAGGAAATCAAGGATTATGGAGAAAGGGCAGGACTGTGGATGTGAGGAATGGCACATCAGCGATAATCCTTTTGAATGGTAGAGCAGGCTCAAGGTACCAAATGATGTACTCATTTCCTATTTCTTATTCTTTTATAGTTATAAATATAACAACCTGATTTCCAGAAGCAGCCACTTTTCAGAATAATTACAGCTAAGGTATTTTGGAAAATTAATATTTTTTGTGCATTATAGACTCCCAATTAAAACACATTTAGAACATTGGTCTGATTGTATGTCTGAATTTTTTCAGGGCATAATCAGCAATTTTGGTATCAAACAATTGATGTTCACCAGCTATCATCCATAAGTGTGAGGAAGTTTGGAGAGATATCATTAGACTCGCAAAACAATGATTAAGGTGTATTGCTATGAATATCCACAGCATTGAGACAAAGAATAAGATATTTTGTTATTTGTTAACAATGTTAACCAAATAAATCTACCTGGTTAAGTCCATTTTATTTGATCTATAGACAAAATAAGAAGCCGATTAAAATTAAGGAAAGGTTTTTAATGCAAAAAGATGAATCCTCAGTGTTTGATAGCACCCATGACATAGTAGCAACCAAAAACTTCACAGGCAAAGATGAAAGAAATGACAGAGAGACATGCTGCAACTAGAACATTTCAAAAAGAAGACAAAGTTTTAGTGTTATTACCAATGCAGGAGCGACCTCTAAAAATGAGATTCAGTGATCCATACATGGTAGCTAGTAGGCTTAATAAAGTGACTTATCCGGTAAACACCTTTCAGAGATAGTAGGAACTGCAGATGCTGGAGAACCTGAGATAACAGGGTGTAGACCTGGATGAACACAGCAGGCCAAGCAGCATCAGAGGAGCAGGAAGGCTGACGTTTCGGGCCTAGACCCTTCTTCAGAATT
>NC_063337.1:19665684-19683589 GCF_021869965.1 Rhincodon typus
GCTGACGTTTCGGGTCGAGACCCGAAACGTCAGCTTTCCTGCTCCTCTGATGCTGCTTGGCCTGCTGTGTTCATCCAGCTCTACACCTTGTTAACTCTGTAGGATGAAGCTTTTTTTTAAAAAAAAGTTTACATTCTATCAGTAGTTCACTGATTTTACTTGTATGTGTCAGTGAGAAATCAAGATCAGGAAGGCCCTAGGGTTTGCCCTGCTTAATACTAACTGATGAGTCCAGCTCTGGTAGATGATGAGTGAAAGTTCGATGAAACCTCAGTAATTCTCTCACCACTTGTCAGCAAGAAGGACTCGCAGCACAAAATTGTTCTGAATTAGGCACTAAATGGTAGTAGTATCCCTTAAATACCAAAAAGGGAAATGGAAAGTCATGCTGCCTTTGTAATGAGTGTTTAGTGCTGAGGCTCACCAAGCTGTAGGTAATTAAACCATAACATAACAAGGAGTCTTTGCTAGTTTCTCAACTAATAACTAACATTACTTTTTTTTAAAAAATACATAAAAGGCTTAAGAGACTGAATGGCCTTCTCCTGATCCTATTTTTTTTTTGTTTCTTTACATGATTCAAGATTATTGCTGCCAGGATGGAATAGATGATTTTTGAAAGATGCCCTTTCTTTACAGGATTCCATATTATACTCTTTATTTTACTTACAGGGATTAAGTTCAGGATTTCACCATGTCTGAACCAATAACACTGAATGTAGGGGGAATGTTATACACCACTTCCCTCATGACTTTAACTCACTATCCAGAATCGATGCTTGGTTCAATGTTTATTGGGACTCTGCCGACCAGTAAGGATCAGCAAGGAAACTACTTCATAGACAGAGATGGAAAAATGTTTCGACACATCCTTAATTTCCTTCGAACATCGCACTTGGACCTTCCAGCTGATTTCCGAGAGCTGGATCTTCTAAGCAGAGAAGCTGATTTTTTCCAGATCCAACCTCTGCTGCAGGCTTTGCAGACCATCAAGTCCCCAGTTACTCAAATAAAAAACAATGCAATGCTTAACATCTTTCATGACTCACAGTCACATAATGTTGGCTCCTATACTGTAAAACTTGTTAATGTTCAAGTATTTTCTACATCTTGTGCCTTATTGAAGCTTCTCAATTCCAAATTCTACTATATCTTCAAAGGTGACAATTTATCTGTCGACAGTGATCTGGAAGATTTGAAATTCATTCCACTAGAATGGGTTCAAAGTGGCAGAACTAGCATAGAAAGACAGTATGTAATGGAGAATTGGAAAAGCCTGTATGCTTCACCATCTCATCGGCAAATCCAAAGTCTGGATATGTTTGTCCAACAAGTCATAAAAATAGCAGTCAATGGTGGATTCTTCCTTAATTCTGTTCCTTCTGTTTCATTTGACCCAATTATCCTGCATTTTACACAGGAACAATAATACAGAAAGCAAATTGATGTGAGTTCCCAATCTTTTGAGCTTAAAGAAATTAACAGTCTTTCCCTTGTTTCTTATATAAATCTTGATATATAATGTGCAGAATCATGAATATTAATCCTGTTTGTTGAATTCATTTACCATTATAGTTGAATTTGGCTGTTGGGATAAAACTTGTTGTTAGCTAGATTCCCTTGAAGTACATTTAATTTTAAATAAAATCATGTAATGATACATTTCTGACAGTGACTGAACACCGCACAGTCTTATTTCTTCAGGACAGTGTATCTTCAACCATGGATTAATCATTGATTACTTTATGACTTCTTTGTCTGGGAGTCACCACTGAAACTCATTTATACTCGTGCCTATCCTGGCAACTCATTCCCTACATTTGTTTTACTAAATAAGTCTGCTAGTTGTTCAGTTATGCCTCAGAACTGTTTTGGGATGTTTCCTATGTTAAAGACTTTATAGGAATCAAGGACAAAATATTTTTGTTTTGTTGAGAGCTCCTCTGGAGATTTCCTTAATTTTTGGTGGTCACTTTTCTATTCTCATGAACTCATTCATTAGGTTATGACATTGAGTAGCAACAATACCTTCTATATTTGTGTTAATATATGGGTATGTGGACGCTCACAAAAGTAGAAGTAGAAGAATCCACCAATATCCTCAATAATTAGCAACATTCCACTAAACTTAAAAGCCACAAACCACAAGGACAAAACTGATTTCCTAGATTCCACTGTTATTAAATTACAAGACAACAGGATTAAGTTAGGAACAAAAGATTTTTTTAAAAACTGATGAATTTCTACGCATAAAAATCCATCACTTTAAACACATCTTCCACAGAATGGTGAAGACCTAGCTAATATGTTTCCATTGCATGTGCACAAAACTGGAACATTTTAACCAAGCAGTTACAAACCTATTCACTGCATCTTGGATCTCAATCTCTGATTTAAATTTAACAATTTTCACAGCTTTCATTACAGTAGGATCTACTCCATTTTTCCCAAGTATAATTTATGCAAGGACTCTTACCAATTTTTATAGATGCACCACAGAAAGTATTCTATCTGGATGCATCACAGCATAGCATGGCAACTGCTTTTCCCAAGACTGCAAGAAACTGCAGACAGCCATGAACACACCCAGTCCATCATGCAAACCAGCCTTCCATCCACTGACTCCATCTATACTTCCTGCTGCCTCAGGAGAGCAAGCAATGTAATCAAAGACCGCTTCGACCCCAGTTATATTCTCTACTACCCTCTTCCACTGGCAAAGGATATAAAACTTTGAATACACGTATGAATAGATTCAAGAACAGCTTCTTCCCTGTTGTCAGACTTTTGAATGGACCCCTCAAATGTGAACGTTGATCGATCTCTCTCTCTGCCGCTGTAAAACTGTATTCTGCACTTTGTATGCTACAATCTGCCTATACAAACCGACACTTTTCACTGTATTTCGGTACATGTGACAACAATAAATCAACATCCTTTTATGCAGTCTTAGTAACAGTATATTAATTTGCAAGATATTTGTTACCTTACTGATTTAATATTTTCTTAGATCCATTAATTGAATAGTCCTTTGTTTACAGGTTCAAAACCCCTTTACAGCCTCATTCTCTTCACTGTTCACTGTCTCTCCTCACACCCGTTTGCAACTCCACTTTCAACCATGCACGTTTGCAACCTCTTGCTCTCCCCTACCCACAGCTTTCTTCTCTCCATACCTCTCACATTGTAGCCTCTATTCCAGACTTCTTGCAGCTTTCTCCTCCCTCCACCCCATGCCATCTTCTCCCTTCTGAAACCCTAGCAGCTAATTCCTGCTCCTCTGATGCTGATGCTGATGCTGCCTGGCATGCTGTGCTCCTCCAGCTCCACACTGTGTTATCTCCTCATTCCCAACCTCCTCTGGCAGATTTCCCCAGCCTGGACCTAGCGAAGTCTATATTCATAGGGTTATAGTCATAATCTTGATTTTCCTTGTAAATTTTTAGACCAAATGATTTTAAAAAGTTCTACTAAAAGAAATGGCACAGCTCAGTGGGTATCTGCACCACATAGTCTGGTATTAAACCACAGATTCTGTGGCAAGTTAGATGATGTCAGCCAGAAAATCAGTAGGGAAATTTTCAGCAGAAGGGTCTAGACCCGAAACGTCAGCTTTCCTGACCCTCTGATGCTGCTTAGCCAGCTGTGTTCATCCAGCCCTACACCTTGTTATCTTCGGGAAACCACTGATGGTTCACTTAGTTGGTCAGCAGATTGGGACAGGAAATATAAAAAACCTGTATCAGCTTTGGCTTGGTTGGTACTCAGCTCTGAGTCAGAATGTTCTGAATTCAAGTCCTGCTTCATAAACTGAGCACAAAAATCAAGGCTGACACTCTAACACATACTGAAGGAGTCTTTGTATTGTCTGAGGTGCAATCTTTCAGGTAAGACATTAAAATGAGGTCCCACCTGCCTTACAACAGAAAAGATCCCATGTAACAGGGAGAAACAAATAAAAATGATAATACTTGAAACATAGCAGTCATTCCAGAGCTTCATTTTAAGGTTTACAAAGCAAGTTGGGCCAGTATGTGTCATTCACAAGTTTTATTGAATCATTTCGGCAATGGCTCTATTTCAAAGGAGTGTGGGAGAAAAGGGTAAGGACATGTACTTTTCGACAACTGTTGCTGTAGGATTGAGCAAAAATCCATATCATTTAAAATGCTGAACCAAAACCCTGAATTTTTCAAAACTTTTAAAAGGGGTGGCAGCTGGGCTGAGCTCTAGGAAAAATACACAATAACAGAGCTGGCCATCTGGAACCATTGTTCAACCCAAAAATACATTTCACAACTCGGCCCTAAGAGAACAAACAACCAGACCTAACACACTAGACTGGAACTAACTTTTACACCTGGGGCTATATAATACAGGCATCTGAAAATCTATACAATTACCATTCAACTTTCATTATTCATTCAATAGTCATTCACAGAGATATCGGGCCTTCAACTTCAATCAAAGTACATCCACACATACTCTTAACTGTCAGGAAGCCAACTGACCTCAAAGTGAACACCACGAACACAATGGCAAGTGCAGATTTGGCATGAAGATATCAGGCCTGTAGATATCAGGCCTGTAATTAGTATAACTGCAGGCCCCGATCTCACTGGAAAGAGCTACTGCTCCCAAGAGCTATCCCCACAGCTACCTCTCGAACAGGGATCCCAACAGCAATTCCGAAACCTATCGACACAGGCCTGTTCCACACCAGGGGAACCAACAGCAACCAACCACAACCAGCAGATCTGAGAACTGACAACCTCCAAAAACCACCAACCCAACTGACACTAGGAGGCCTCAGACAGATCCTGCGATGAAAACCAGCCCGCAAAACCACCAAAAAGTAAGGGAAACCAAGCATTCATCCGATAAATTGAATACACATTCCACTGCATCAACGGACTCAACCCAGCCTGAAGGCCTACAATAGTCCATAGATTTCATGCAGTCACTGGGTTTGGCAAGCAGGCATGGTCATCCCTACTTCAAAATCAGGAATTTTCCACAGTGGTGAGCTTAAACTCCTGAGACTCCAAAGTTTCCAACCTAGCCAGCAGGGAGGGGAAGGCGGGTGGTGACAGTGCAGGAACCCCAAGGGTAGGAAGTCTGATTAAAGTTTTCTGTGATTAAAACTACTGTTTAACTTATAATGGTGTTTAACCTGCGTTTAATTTAATATGTATTTAATTACTGTCCTCTGTATAGTTTGCGTCAATTTCACTGTTTATTACATTTGCCTTTATTTCTTGTGTTATACTTACCTTTTGTATTTAAATACGTAGTGATTCTTTTGCCCTGAAACACCTGTCTACTGCTTTCTTCATTCCACATTCCTAAATGAATCTAGTGTCAGAACCAGGGATCTGGGAGTGATTAGAACCGCCTGAAAATCAGCAAATTACTGATCGCAAACCAGAACCCTACATTGCTCACTAACCAACTGTTGTCACTGCTATGAGACACAGAATCAAGTCTTCAGGCCAGCACAGGCAAATCATCAGCCCTAACCCACCACCCTTTTATTTCACTGGGATTGTAAGACAATTTATACAGCATTTAAAAGAAACTTTTAAAAATCTTGATGGAATATTCCGTCAATGTCATTTCCGAGAGAGGAAAAAGACAGGTTGCCATCAACTTGTTAACTACAATGAAATGGAGATTGAAAAGCTATTTCAGTTTCTCCTCACTCACTCAATGAGTAGCTTTGCTGCAGGAGTTGCTGCCTGAGTTTAAATAAAGTTGGGTGAAACGGCAATGGCGGCGCTCAGTGAGAGGAGCTGGAGCTGGAGCTGGATGGTGCCGCTTGTTTTTGGTGTGACCCTGTTAAAGTGTTTGCTTATCCCTGCTTAGTAAGAGCTGCCCCAGATTAGGGGCTTAATTATGAAACTCTTTCTTTGTGTAAAAAAAAGTGTTTCCCCGCTGCAAGGACGGTTCGTGGTGTGAGGAGGGGCCTAGAGGTGCAGCTGCTGCGGTTTAAAGGCGAATATTCTGTTGCTTTCTTTTTTGAAAAAGCGAGGCTTCGATAAATCTCACTGAAATCAAAGGCACACGCTTTTAAGAATTATATTCTGACGTTAAAACAAAATGTTAGAAGGATGGACATTCGTGCAACAACAACGTCGTCATTCAATCTGTTGTTTATTTTTCGAGTTCTTTTTCCCCCACTCCTGCAGCTTTTAATTGTTGGGATGTTGTAAATTGGGTTAGAAATAAGACAGTAATACGATCTTTCGCTAGGGGGTTTTGTGGTACAATGGTAGTGTCCCTATCTCTGAGCCAGGTGACCTGTGTTCAAGTCCCACCTATTCCAGAGGTAGAAAATATCTGCGGTTGTTTCCTGCATTGATTAAGATTATTTTCTTTCTTCTGTAGCTTATAGTCAATTGTAGTCATTGCCAGTGCTGAAGAAGACCACCCAGACTAGTTATATCCAGCCAGGAAGACCTTTTTGGGTTAAACTGCAGGTCATTTGTTATCTGTCAGAGTAGCACACTGCTAGCTACATTTACCTAGTGATCACCGTGGTGTAATGAAAGGTTGCACCTTTGAACCAAATTGAGTAGATCTTACTCTACATCAAGAGTTGAAATAGCTGTAACTGTAATTTGTTTATAATGCATATAATAATGTTGAAATGTAATTTGAGTATTTTCAGTTTTTCCTTAAGCCTTTCTTTAATAGCAGCATGAGTCACCCTTGAGCCATCATGGCTAATCTTTGATGTCACTACATATGCCTGCTTTTTTTCCTATAATACCTTTTTGGTATATTCATTTTCAGATCCAAAATGAGTAATTGATCAAACTACCAAAGAGAGTTCCAAACTTTTATAACCCCTTCCATGTAGACTTATTTCCCAATTTCCCTCCTAAAAAGCCTAGATCTAATTTTTAATCTAAGTCCTCTCATGCTAGATTTCTCATTGATTAAGATTATTTCCTTTCTTCCGTAAATTGTAGTCCTTGCTGAGGCTGTGAAAGAGTGTAGTCTTATCATTGAAGAAGACCACCCAAACTAGTTATATCCAGCCAGGAAGACCTTTCTGGTGCAAACTGCACATCAGAACTGCCCATTTGCTGTTTATCTGTCAGAGTAGCATACTACCAACTACATTTACCATTTCTCATTCAACAGAATTAGTTTTCTAACTGTCTCCTTCATCAGTTTCCTCTTAATGTCTTGATAACTTTGATTACAACAATATCTCTTCACAATTTAACCCTTGATGCCCAAATCTCCACATTCCTTTCAGGCTTGCGCTTAGCATAAGTTTTCTAGTGTGGTGCTCAGAACTAAGTACAGTACCCCTGGTGTTAGTTTGTACAACCGTAGCATGGCATCTAACTCCTATTCTCATCCTCTAGACCTAAAGGATCCTGTTTTTAATGTTTTTTAATGCCTGTACATGACACTTTACTGATTTATTCATATCAACTTCTAAATCTCTTTGGACCACAGTTTCTGACTTTTCACCATTTGAAAAGCTCTCTGAACTATCCTTTCTTTTGGATAAAAGACAATAACCTTGTACTTGTTAGTATCAAAATCCATTTACTGCAGTTTTATCCATTTACTTGCCTTTCTTAAAAAGCAGAATAACATGTTTTTTAATATCTTGAGGAAAGTTCCTGAGTCAATAACTTTACAAGTTGCGATAGTTCGTAATGTTCTCACTTGATTCTTTAAAATCCTGAACTGAAAACCATCTGATCCTGGGATTTCGCATTCTTTAATGCTGTCATTTTCATAATAACTGTTAATATTAATTATGGCTAGTTACCATTCTGATTGTTTACCATTGAGCAGAAACTGAACTGGATCAGCCATATAAATACTGTGGATACAAGAGCAGATCAGAGAGTAGGAATTCTGCAGCAAGTAACTCCTCACTGACTGTCCACAATCAACAAGACACAAGTGCTGAGTTTTATGGAATACTGTCTACTTGCCTGGATAAATGCAGCTGCAACAACACTTGAGAAGCTTGACACCATCCAGGACAAAGCAGTTCACTTGATTAGCAACCAACCTATCTGTCACCTTCAACATTCACTTCCTTACTGTTGACATACAATGGCAGCAGTGTGTACCGTCCATAAAATTTACTGCAGAATCTCCTGAATGCTCATTTGACAGCTCCTTCCCAATCTGTGCCCTCTAGAATTTATAATTCATGGCGTGCAGTCTAATTGGGATAAGTGGGTAAAAGACTTTGAAGCGTTTGATTAGCCATGATCGCATTGAATGGTGGGGAGCTGAATGGCCTACTCTGGTTGCTATGATTCCAATTTAATTGATGTCAGTGTTCTGCAGTAGTAATGACTATTAAGTAATAACAACTGATTAGGTATAGTTATAATTTTAGCTGTTGTGTTTCAGAAGTTTACATCTATATCCATGACGTGTACAGCTGTTATTTGATTATTTCATTTGCAGTCATTCAACAGACTTTGAAGTCCACAGAAACTGGCTGGCAATAACTCACAGTTTACCTATTTCAAAGTGGTATTATGAAGTAAGTCTTTTTGATTTATGGGTAGTGTTTATTAATTTTAAAGTGTAAAGGTGCCCTGCGTCAAATGATAATTTGGCTATTTCTGCCATGCCCATGTGATGTGGATGAGAAAGGCTATTCAGCCCATTTTATTTGATTCATGAGGACGATCTATATTCCCATTCATCATAATATCGAATTGTTTATTTAATGTTTCCAGACATTTTAGTTCTCCAGAATTTTTTTCCATGAACTAAGTACTTTTATGTGAAAGCTGCAATCCTAAGTATGCCTGTGCCCTCTATATTACCACCATGATTTAACTTGATGCACTGTGCTGAATTTATCATTCCCAGCCTGTCTGCTAACTTAAACGCTTCTTTGAAGTCTTCTTCCTTTGCCAGGATGAAATGCAAATTGAAATTTCTTAATGATTTCTTTGTGACTCAGTCCTATAATGTTAACGGTCGATCTTTATCATCCCAGTAAACCATCTGCAGATTTTATTGTCTGATTTATGGCTGAATAATGAATCTGATCACACCACTCGTGATATAGTTAAAGCAAGGCGTACTACCATTTTACCAGTTGATTAGGTAAAGCATGGAATGTTTTAAAACCAAAACAGAAAAATAGGAGCATGAGTTGGCCATTTGGCCTTTTGAACCTACTCCACCATTCATTATGATTACAGCTGATCAACAATAGCCTGTTCCTGCTTTGCTCCAATATCGTTTGATCTCTTTCAACTCAAGCGATACATCCAACTCCGTCTTGAAATCATGCAGTGTTTTGGCCTTGACTGCTTTCTGTCAAATTCCGCAGGCTGATCACTCTCTTGATGAAGAAATTTCTGCTCATCTCAATCCTAAATGGTTTTCCCTGTATCCTTAGATTGTGACCCCTGGTTTTGGACTTCCCCACCATCAGCAGTATCGTTCCTGCATCTACTCTGCTAATGCATAAATATGGCTGGTTCCTTGGTGTTCAAATCAGGTTTTCAATTGCAGCAGGATTAGAGAGCACTAAATGCCACTGTTAGTCAGTCTGCTTATTAAAACAATGCATATGTCCTTGATCTTATAAAACTTCGATCTTAAAATTCTTAATAATTAAGTAGAAAAATTTACATCAATTTAGGAAGCATCAAACTTGAGTTGGAACGTAGAGGTTTCTCTACCATAAAAATGTCACTTCTGTGACTCTAATGGCAGGACGAAGTCATTACAATATATCAATCTACCTGCATAAATTTATTTTCATTTTAAATGTGAGACGTAGGAATTTAACATTGGCATCTTTGAGCTGTAAGACTTTTTAATATATTAAATGGATAGTGGAAAATCCAAGTAATATAAAAAAGACCTTAAAATGGAGACTGCACAACTTTTCTTTGTCCTGATCCAGTTATCCCTTGTCCTTTAAACCTCCTTCATTCGTCGTAAAGTTGGTTGACACCCCTTGAGCAAGTGGGAAATTGTCAGGTGAATACAAACAGATCTTCCATTATCCTAGATTTCAAAAATAATGGCACATACATCAATTTCTCGTGTCATTCTACAATAGGTTTACTCTATTCTTGATGAAAGAAAAGATCTGATTATATGTTTAAAAATTGCCTACGGATCCAGCATAAAACATACTTGTATTTGCCCATACATTGTTTTGGCTATTTCATAAATGAATTGTAATAAAACCTGTCTGCTTTGTTAACTCCCTGCAGAAACCTTTACGTCAGTAATTATTTCTGATGAATCTGTGGTATAAGGTGGATGAAAAGTTGAAAAGAGGTTAAATTCAAGTGAGCAAGGAAAGAGCAGTGAAGCAGAAATCAATAACCAAACTCTTCAGAGTACAATGCACACAGTGGGTTAAAATTTTAACCTGTACCTGCTTTATCATGTTATAAATTTGTATGCTATCATTTATGGTATTAGCCATTAGCAATAATAATCTAACCAAAATCTACTAAAAGTTGTTATTGGTACATTATTAATACAAGTTAATATCTTGTCGTTGATCCAAAATGCTGACTTGTAATTACAAATTATGAAGTGAAATATAACATTTTTTTTTTCCCTTCTCTCTTTTACTCTGTACCTAGGCAACTTCACAGTGGACTTTGGACTATCCACCATTTTTTGCATGGTTTGAATACCTACTGTCTCTCATTGCACAATATTTTGACAAGGAAATGTTGGTCATCCAGAACCTTAATTATGCCAGTGATGCAACAATCCTATTTCAGCGACTTTCAGTCATCATCATGGATATAGTATTTATTTATGGAGTACTGGAGTATGTCTTAATATTTATGTGTTAATGTTAAAAATACAGTGTTCTTTGTTTATTGTTTGACAAGCATAACAAGTTGAAAGATTAAACATCAGAAATTATAAAATAATTGTAAAACCACCCATTCTGAGAAATGAAAGATCACTAAATGTTAAAGTATTGATTTTGAAAAATAGTATTTTCCCATCCTGTGCTGAAGTGCTAACTCTTTTGGATTTATATTTACTAGAACAACTCTGATACCAGGCCCCAAATGGACATTATCTTCTATGTCTGTAATCTGTTCAACTATGAAAAGTGTTTCTTAAACATAGTGAAGCTCAATGATGTCCTCATCGATTGTCCACATGTGCACTTTCCAGATCAACCCAGTAATGCTATATCCAATGGTACTGCCCTGTCCAAGCTGAAATCGTCTAACTCACCCAGATAAGATTGAGCTGTGGGGCTGTTATGTGGCTCAGTATCACACTGGGCAATGTATTAATCATTAAGCTATTGGAGGAATTCCACTTTAACTAGTTGTAATCAAATCATGTCAACCAGCGGGGTGACTGCATAGTTTTCACACAAAGGTTAAGGTCAGACTCAAATAATACATTGCAACTCATTTATTTTACCTCAGTAAGGAGTGCTTTGCCTGCATTTGGCGGGTGTTTTGACAGAAAGAGCAAACAGGATAAAATTGTGGCTCCTGGTGCCTGGTCAAAGCTAACAGGAAATGCGCAATTCACGTTGATTTCTTTGCTATAGGAATGTGGGTGAGGATAATGCATTATAAAAAAGACTAATTAGCATCCATTGTTTTAAGTACTATTTAATAATAATCTAAGATTTTAGAGTAGATTTGTAGCTTGGGTTGTGGATCTTGTTCTTGGTTGATTAATAATTTACCAGTCAGTTATTATATTATAGAGGGAATTTGGAGGAGTGTCCAGGTATTTTTCATGTTGCATAGGTTTCACATATCCTGCAGCTAGCTAAAGGATATAGTTGTTAGGAGATTGAGAACTGATCAACACCCCCCTTATCTGAGAATGGTGCATGATCATAGAGACGTAAGCAGAAAAGTAGACCAATACCACATACGTTAATTGTTATGAATTCTCACTTAAAATATATCAAGTATTAATAAAAGTTTCTTTTAACAGCGTGATGTTTAAATGTTTGGAAAGTCATTACATTGTTGTCAGTGGAATTAACTTTGTGTTTAAAAGTACAGAATCAAAAGTGATTGATTGATTGTCATTTTAGCAAGCAACCCAAAACCAAAGCCTTCTATCTAAGTGATTTGTAGCATTTCTGATTGCAGCCAGAAAGTCTTTTAATTTAGTATAAAGAACATCAGCAGCTTACAGTGGCTGATGATTAATATTGCAAGAAACTTTTAATTTAGATATGTTACATTTAGAATGTACTTTTATGATACCTTTGCAGTAGCTGCAGCAACATAATTTTCAAAGGAAAATCCCTCATTTGCAATTTGTTTCCATCAGTTTTGCTGTCTACACAGTAACTCCAATTATAATGCAATTCAACCCATGACCTCAAAATGAAAGGTGTGTGTGTGTGTGTGTGAACGCACTACATTATCTCCCTTTCAGGGTAGAAAAAAAGTTGTATGACCAATAAGTATATTTTTATTTGCCCTCTTTTTAAGGTGTTGTAAGTGTGTCAATAGAAGACAGGAATCAAAGGAAATAATGGAGAGACCAGCATTTATACTTGCAGTGCTGTTACTTTGGAACTTTGGATTATTGATTGTTGATCGTATCCTTGCATTATAAAGTACATCTTTTAAAACAACTATTGGGTAACATTTGATAGATTCTAATGCCTTAAGTTGGCTTCATTTTCTTTGCTTCAGCAAATAATCATTGTTGTTCCCATCTAGTTAAGTTAGTGACTATTACAGGCTTCCACTTTTATGTTTAATTTTAATCTATTCTATAATAGTAGAAGCTGTGGGCAAACATTGCTGTGAAAATACCATTTTAAATTATTACTGGCAAATCATTGGGTTGTGATGGTAATTTTTTTTTAAACATATGGAGGACTTTATTTGTCTTTTATTTTTCTGACAATTTTGAAATCTTTTATTGCTTGAGAAAAGGTGTGTCCATTGCTAACTTAGTTTTGAATATTCTTTTATGGTATCTTGCAGTGCTGTGTGGTGCCTTGGAATGATAGAATGTTACAACTCGTCCAGAATTCCAGATAAGTGATCAGAAATAACTTTAGAAAGTGCTACAGGATCAAAGTTTAGGGGGAGATTCACTCTTAAGTGTTGATGGAGGCCAGAGAATAGATTTCCTTTCTCAGATTTGTGTGGTATGTGATGTGGGGAGAATTGAGAAAGAAATGCTGCCTTTATTTTTGTTTAATTCATGTATATGTTTTTTCTCTTAACTCTCACCCATACACACAAAATATGATTCCTTAACTCAAACTCAGATATTCACTTCCAATACAATGGCTTCTTATTTGGTGTCATGCTTCTTTCCATTGCAAGAATGTTTCAGGTGACTTGAGAAATTCGGTATAATTCCACAGTGCTTACTCGTGGTATATATTAATGATTGAAAAGTGAACAGATTTAGAAATAACCAAAAAACAATCAGTAACACAATGCTTGAAATACTTGATTTTATTACAGGAAAGGCATTTGGAAAGTGCGCTACTCTTTGCAATCCTGATGAACTTCAAGCACATTTTTCTTTATGTGGCTCCTGCCTATGGTATTTACCTACTACGTTCATACTGCTTCACTGAGAACAAGCTAGGTACTTAAATTTTTTTTTAACCAATTTGAGATGAGATATAACTTTCTTTTATTCTTTAAAGTACTTGCATTCACAAGTAAAACAGAGTGCAATTACAGAGATTGGTGCTAAGGTAAGCTGAAAAGGGAGAAAAGAAAAAGTAACAAGATACTGGAGTAGAAAATTACATTAATCAGATGTGCCCTTTATGAAATGATCACAAGATAATTACAGATGGGGAAAGGCCAAATTAAATTAATTCAGCCAAAACAATCCCAAAATTCCTGTATTGCAGTATCCAGTGTTTTCACCACTTGGTGTCTTGCAAGGGCATCATGGTGATTTGGTATAACTGAGTAATTTAGTCGCCGACTTCAGAGAGGAATTTATTATAATTTAGTAACAGAACGGTAAAAGAAGTCATGTTTCTGATACCACAATGTGGATTCAAAATACGAATGTTTAGTTTCTGATGAAATTGTATTCCTATGGTTTTTATTAAATCATTACACTTGTTTATGCAAAGGTGTTTTGCCTTCTAGCATTTCCATTCATTTATTCCTGTGCTTTTATCTTTTTGTAAAGAAGAACTTTAACATGCTGACCAATTCAAGAAAATTACACTGTCTTTATCTCTGTGTCTCTGAGGCAGCCTGGCTTTGCTTGATTCCAGCTCATATACTAAGTATAACGTTGCAACCTAGTTTAAGGAGTACAACATAGAAAATCAGCACATTATATGTTTCCTCAAATATATTACACTAATTCTCCCTTCAATGTTGTGAATACCTCAACTTCAGTGGATACAGTTTAAAGTGGAGACCCTTCTAATATGTGTGTAAAAATAGTTTTCTCCTCCATCTTAGTTTTAACTTTATTACCCTTTCATGAATTTACTTGCCAATAATATTTTTTCTGACTCAATATTAGGGTTAATAAAAATAGGCATTTGATGTTCTTTTGCTGATCTCTTGAATTTTTTTTGTTTTGTTAAGGATTAATCATTAAACTTTTTCAATTGTTAATTTAGCTGTCTCTCATGCAATTATGGCAACACATTCAAATTGACAACCCCAATGTCTCCAATCTATGTTTAAATGAACATCTTTGTTCTACCTATTTCACATGATTTTAAGAACAAATATGTTTGGACCCATCTAGCTTTTGAAAGTGGTCTCGATTGTGAGGATTACCTTTTGGAATTTCAATATACCTCATACTATTTGTTGTCATTGCCTAGCTTGTAATTATTGAAACATTTTCTTTCACAATATCCTAAACTCATCAATTGTCAATATTGTTTCTTTTGTTTATTTTTAAGGTGGATCTATCCAGTGGAAGAGTTTCAGCTGTTCCCGTCTTTTTGCCTTGGGGTTTATAGTCTTCTCTGTTTTTGCTATCTCCTTTGGGCCCTTCATATCCATGGTAAAGATGAGCTTAAATTAATTTAAAACACTTTATTCTGCACTTCCTATTTTACTGCATTTGAGATGTATATTTGATGTTCTTTGACACCCATTCTGCACATTTTATTACTATTGTGGAGAATTGCGCAGTTCTGCTTTAATACTAGAAGACATCAGTATTAAACTTATTATCATACCTGTAATATGTTCCATGCAAATATCGTCCCAAGTGTGGAATGTATACTTGATGTTTTGGGGGATATCTGGAGTAATTCATAAAGGGTTGCTGAAAATATTTACAAGGATATCACAATTTAAATGCTGTATATGGGGGCAAAATTTAATTTGGCCTTGAAGGCTATATATAGGTTAAGAAACCATAAATAAGTTGAGGAATGATACTAAATTGAGTATTTGGACAAACAAAAGAGAGTACAGTAAGGGATTCAATTTCATGGATGAAGTTTACCAGCTACTGCATGTGGTAGGTACAAGAAGTGCTTATTTTGGCACTCTACAACACTATCTCCAAAGGCAGCAGTGCTTTCTAAACAGAAAGAGGCAGCAATCATGTTAAAGGCTGTTTGCATTATTTACAGTATTTAGGTACAGAAATAGTAGAAGGCACCATCCTTCGAGCAACTTAGTCAGGTACTATTACCTAATAACTTTATGAAGAAGATGGATGACCCAAAACATTTGCCGTAAAGAGTTATTTGTCAAGTCCCTTCAAACTTACTCCTCCACAGATGCTGCCAGACCTGCTGAGCTTTTCCAGCAACTTTGTTTTTGTTCCTTCAAATTTACTGTTTGCCTAGTCCAACCTAATACATTGTTACAGCTCCTATGTACTGTTGCTTCAGGGGGGCACTCGTTTATCCTGAAAACCTTTTCATGTTGACATCCTCCAAGCACTGATGACACAATCAGCCAGAAGTGGTAGCTTCATAATAGCTTCTGAATGAGACAATGCGTGATGTTGGCAACCATTGTAATGACAATATTTCCTCCCACCTATCCCCTCCTCCCATCTCAAGCCCCACCCCCATCTCCTACCTACTAACCTCATCCCGCCCCCTTGACCTGTCCGTCCTCCCTGAACTGACCTATCTCCTCCCTATCTCCCCACCTACACTCACCTTTACTGGCTCTATCCCCACCTCTGTGACCTGTCTGTCTCCTCTCCACCTATCTTCTCCTAATTCCATCTTCTATCAGCCTCCCCCTCTCTCCCTATTTATTTCAGAACCCCCTTCCCCTCCCCCATTTCTGAAGAAGGGTCTAGGCCCAAAACATCAGCCTTCCTGCTCCTCTGATGCTGCTTGGCCTGCTGTGTTCATCCAGCTCTACACCTTGTTATCTCTTACTTCAGAATAATGGATATTAGTACCAGGATCTTTACTGATATAAATTCAGCTCCCTTACAATTTGTTTTGATCCAATAGTAATCATAGAGTCATACAGCTTGGAAACAGACCCCTCGGTCCAACCAGTCCATGCCAAACATGTTTTCCAAAACAAAATTGGTCCCACCTTCCTGCACCTGGCCCATATCCCTCCAAACCTTTCCTATTCATGTGCTTATCCAAATGTCTTTTAAACGTTGTAATTGGACTGCATCCACCACTTCCTCAGGAAGTTCATTCTACATGCAAACGATCTTCTGTGTGAAAAAACAAAAATTGCCTGTTGTGTCTTTGCTAAATTCCTCTCCTCTCACCTTAAAATTGTGCCCCCTAGTCTTGAAATCCACCATCTTACGGTAAAGACAACTACCATTAACTCTATCTATACCTGTCATTATTTTATAAACTTCCATCAGGTCACCTCTCAACCTCCTATGCTCCATTTTAAAAAAATAGTCCCAGCCTATCCAGCCTTTCTTTTTAACTCAAACCTTCCATACCCGGCAACATCTGGAAAATCTCTTCTGAACCCTCTCGAGCTTGATAATATCCTTCTTACAATAGGGCAACCAGAACTGGACACAGTACTCCAGAAGAGGCCTCACCAATGCCCTGTACAGCCTCAACATGACTTCCTTTACTCAAAGGACTGAGCAATGAAGGCAAGTGTGCCAAACGCCTTTTTTAACCACCCTGTCTATATGTGATGCAAACTTCAAAGAATTATGTACCTGCCCCCGTAGGGCCCTCTGTTCTGCAACACTATCCAAGGCCCAGCCGTTAATTGTATAAGCCCTTGTTTGTTGTACCAAAATGCAGTACTTTGTATTTATCCAGATTGAACTCCATCTGCCATTTTTTTACAGCCCATTAACCCAATTGATCAAGATCCCTTTGTAATCTTAGAAAACCTTGTTCACTGTCTACTATGAAATCAATTTTGATGTTGTCTGCAAACTTACTAACCATGCCTTCTATATTCTCATCCAAATCCTTTATATATATATAAATAACAAACAAAAGAAGATCCAGAACCGATCCCAGTAGAACACCACTGGTCACAGGCCTCCAGTCCAAAAAGCAACCCTCCACCATTATTCTCTATCTCCTGCTGTAAGCCAATTATGTATCCAATTGGCAAGCTCACCCTGAATCCCATGTGACCTAATATTACTAATTAATCTACCATGTGGAACCTTGTCAAAGATTTTACTAAAATCCAAATAAAGAAATTCTACTGCTCTGCCATTATCAATCTTTTTGGTAACTTCCTCAAAAAAACTCAAACAAGTTTGAGACAATTTTCATCACACAAAACTATTCTGACTATCCCTAATCAATTTTTGCCACTCTAAATTTGCATAAATCCTATCTTTTATAATCACCTCCAACAATTTATCCACAACCGAAGTCAGACTCACGGGTCTATAGTTCCACGGTTTCTCCTTACAACTTTTCTTAAACAAAGGTACAACATTAGCCACCCTCCAGTCGTCAGGCACCTCACCCGTAGTAATAGATGATGCA
>NC_063337.1:19684089-19709089 GCF_021869965.1 Rhincodon typus
AATATTTCTGCAAGGGGTCTCGTAATTTCTTCCCTTACTTCCCACAACATTCTGGGATACATCAGATCAGGGCCCGGAGATTTATCCACCTTTATATTCTCCAAGACCTCCCAAACGTCCTCCTCTGTAACGTGGACTGTTTTTAAACATCAAAGTTTATTTTTCTGCATTCCTTAGACTCCAGTTCTTTCTCCATAATAAAAACTGATGTGAAATATTTGTTTAGTATCTCTCCCATCTCCTGGAGTTCAACACAAAGATGACTTTCTTGATCTTTAAGAGGCCCCTACCCTCTCTGTACTTACCCTCTTGCTGTTAATGTATTTGTAGAACCTCTTTGGATTATCCTTTAATCTTATGTGCCAAAGCTATCTCATCTCCCCTCTTTGCCTTCCTGATTTCTCTCTCAATAATGCCCCACACTTTTTTTTTAATTGATTTAAGAGATTCAATTGAATCAAGTTGTCTATATCTAAAATAAGATTTTCTTTTATTCCTGACTAGAACCTCAATATCTTTATTCATCCATTGTTCCTTACCAGCCTTACCCTTCACTCTAACAGGAACAAAATGCCTCTGAACTCTGGTCATCACACTCTTGAACGCCTCCCACTTGTCAGATGTCCTTTGTGCACAGTCTACTCCAAACAACTTCTGAAAATTAAGGAATAACAATGTGTGTCCAAGTGAAGATGTGTGATTTTTGAAGGCTGAATTGGAGCTTATACTTATGAAGAAAATTTTGAACCAAAATGCAAAATGGCCCAATTTTATTAATTGATTTTTCTTTCTTTCTCAGGGTCAGCTGTCCCAGGTGCTTGCAAGACTATTCCCCTTCAAGCGAGGTCTTTGCCATGCATATTGGGCCCCAAATTTCTGGGCTCTGTACAATGTGGTGGACAAAGTATTGTCTGTCATTGGTATGGTCTAGTTAAGGTTCTCAAACATTTAATACATTGACGTGGCCTCTGAAGACTTTTACTGAGAGTAGTAAATGAATTGAATTAAATTGATTACCTGAATATTGAAAATTAACAATTAATCAGGAAATTATAATTTCATAATTCTGATATTTATCAGGTAAAATTTAATTATCTTGCTAGTTGTGGTGCTACTTCTGTAACTAACATATAAAATTGTTGTATCAAACAGAAGTCAAAGTTCCGAATAACTGAAGATAGTTTTCATTTCCTGGTACAGATGTAAAGTTACAACTGCTGGATTCTGCCAAGCTTTCAAAGGCATCAATGACAGGTGGCTTAGTACAGGAGTTCCAGCATGCTGTCCTGCCTTCTGTGTCACCATTCACAACTTTGGTCTGTACATTGCTGTCAATAATGGTCAGTACCAGCACTTGCTTTCCAAATAATTCCGCAAATAATGAAACAAGACACAATTGATATTCTTCAGTCTTTTAATTTTTTTTTATGATGTTAGTTCATGCAGTTAGTAAACTTACTTGGTGCAATGAGTTTCCTAGTTTTGTATTTACTTTTCTAGTCTTAAAGCTGAAAGCTCACGCAAGTCTTTCAGTACGTGCAAAGTGACGAGTGTTTAATGTTTTTTGTTTCACTTATTAATCAATGTCTTATACTTCTCCCTTTTCTCCTATTTCAAGCCTGCTGTTCTCCAACTTTGGTTAAGACCTCGAGGACCTAGAGGGTTCCTTCAATGCCTAATCCTTTGTGCATTGGGGTCATTCATGTTTGGCTGGCACGTACATGAAAAGGCCATTCTGATCGCCATTTTACCTCTGAGGTACTTTAAATTAGTTAGCTTAGTGTATTTTTTTTTAAATACTAGTCTTACACTAGTGGCACAGTGGTTAGCACTGCTGCCTCACGGTGCCAGGGACCCGGGTTCAATTCCAACCTCAGGTGACTGTCTGTAGAGTTTCTACTTTCTCCCCGTGTCTGTGTGGGTTTCTGCCAGGTACTTTATCCTCCCACAATCCAGAGATGTGCAGTTTAGGTGGATTGGCCATGCTAAATTGCCCTGTGGTGTCCAGAGATGTGTAGGTTAGGTAGATTAGCCACAAGAAATGCACGATTACAGGGATGGAGTGGGTTTACGTGGGATGCTGTTCGAGGGTCAATGCAGTCTCAGTGGGCTGAATGGCCACGGTAGGGATTCAATGATTCTAGTACTTTTTGTAATGTTAAGTAATGGCGATTTTGTTGTAGTGTCATGTGTGGAAATATCTCAAAGACGTTTGAATTAGATCTTAACATGGGCAACCGAACCGGGAATGATTTATTTTTCTTTATTTTTTCATGGCATTCCATCTCTTAACTGCCCTTGAACAGAATAGTTTCTCAGATCATTTTAGATGGCAGTTATGAGTTAACCACTTTACTGTGGGTCTGGAGTCACATGCAGGCCAGGCCAGGAAAAGAGACAGATTTCCTCCCTTAAAGGGCATTAATGAATTAGATAAAACAAAGAACTACAGATGTCGGAGAGCTGAAAAAAAACAAGAACAGAAATTGCTAGAAAAGATCAGCTGGTCTTGCAGCATCTTTGGAGAGAAAACATTATTGCTTTGAGTCCAATTACCCTTCTTCAAAATGTGAATAAGATGTATTTTTCCAACAATTGATGATGAGTTCATGGTCACTAATTTAATATTGGGTCTAACTTTCAATTCCAGATGTATTACTTGATTTTGCTTCTTGGCATTGAATTGGGCCAAGAAAGTCAAATGGCAGTGGAAGGAACATTGAGGGGTAAATGCTCTTTGTATCATAATTTTGGGATGACGGTGAAAAATGACGTTGGTCAACCAGAGTAAGAATAATTATCTGGCAGTGGGCAGACTTAAGTGAACCATGAACAGAGAAGGGCTCGATCATCGGAAACAAAAACGTTGCAGGAAATACAGTAGATAAACAATGACTTACGTTAAAGAGGACATGGCTGGGGCAAAGCCAAAGTATATTCCCTCAAAAAAGAAAAGTAGGATCATCAAATCCAGAGCTCTGTGACAGGCGGTATGTCGGTGCAGGGTTGGAGGGCCGAAGGGCCTGTTCCTGTACTGTAATTTTCTTTGTGTAGAGGAGATTTACCAGGATGTTGCCTGGTATGGAGGGAAGGTCTTATGAGGAAAGGCTGAGGGACTTGAGGCTGTTTTCGTTAGAGAGAAGGTTAAGAGGTGACTTAATAGAGACATACAAGATGATCAGAGGATTAGATAGGGTGGACAGCGAGAACCTTTTTCCTCGGATGGTGATGGCTAGCACGAGGGGACATAGCTTTAAATTGAGGGGTGATAGATATAGGACAGATGTCAGAGGCAGGTTCTTTACTCAGAGAGTAGTAAGGGCGTGGAATGCCCTGCCTGCAAAAATAGTAGACTCGGCAACTTTAAGGGCATTTAAATGGTCATTGGATAAGCATATGGATGATAATGGAATAGTGTAGGTTAGATGGGCTTCAGATTGGTTTCACAGGTCGGCGCAACGTTGAGGGCCGAAGGGCCTGTACTGCGCTGTTATGTTCTATGTTCTATGTTCCGTGGATTGATTTATTGTTATGTGTACTGAAGTATAGTGAAAAGCTTTGTTTATGAACATTTCAAGTAGTCATAGTAGGCAAGGTTGTACAGATCAAATAGACTTAGAGGCATACAGGTTACATCGCACAGTGTGTGTGTTAGATGAGATCAACGTTAGCAAGATCAGCGTTATTTGAGGCTAGAGAGTCCATTCATCAGTCTAATAATGGCAGGGAAGAAGCTGTTCTTGAACCTGCTTGTGCATGTGTTCAGGCTTCTGTATCTTCTGCCTGAAGGAAGAATTTATAAGAGATCGTTATCAGGGTGCCAGGGGTCTGTTGATGTTGGCCACTGTTCCACGGCAGCGAGCTGTGTAAATAGAGTCCATGGATGGAAGGTTGGCTTCCATGATGGTCTGGGCTGTGCACACCACCTTCTGTAGTTTCTTATGGTCCTGGGCAGAGTAGTTGCCATACCAGGCTGTTAGGCACCCAGACAGTATGCTTTCAATGGTACATGGTGAGGGGCATTATGGACATGCCAAATTTCCTGAGCTGCCTGAGGAAGAAGAGGCGTTGTTGTGCCTTTGTGACTGTTGCATTTATGTGAGAAGTTCAGGACAGGTTGTTGGTTATTGTCACTCCAAGGAACTTGACGCTCTTCACCCTGTCAACCTCAGATCCACTGATGACAAAGGAGATAGAAATTAAATAGAAGAAAAAGTGTGTTTATGACAGATGTTAGGTCATAAATATAATTGAGAACCAGGAGAAATACAGAAAGGAATTAGTAAAAATGTCTGGCAGTTAGTATCAAGGGAAATCCAAAAGTCAATAAGGAAAGAGTGGTAAAAGGAGGAATAGGTTTGATGAGGGATCAAAAAGTACATTTACAGTTGGAGGCAAGAGTATCAAATGAATACTAGTATCTGTCTATAAGGCAAAGGCTGCCCAGACTATGGTGACAGAGGAGGAAACTCGGTTTCTAGGCGAGTTTAAAATTGATAAGGAGAAGGTATTGCAAACGCTGTTGGTACTGTGGCTGAGTAAGATAAGTCTGAAGGTATTGAAGGAAGTAAGCATGGAAATTGTAGAGAAACTAGCAATGATCTTTCAATCCTCCCTGGACTTGAGGGTGATGCTGAAGGACTGGGGAATTGCAACATTATGCCTTTTTAAAAAAGGTTGAAAAGATAGCCCCAGCATTTAAGGACCACTATATTTAATTTTGGTGGTGGGGACACTTCTAGAAACAATCATTTAATCGAATTAATAGCCACGTAGAAAAATTTGGGTTAATTTGGAAAAAGCTGCGTGGATTTGTTAAGGGAGTATCATGTCTAACTAACTTGCAGGAGTTTTCTGAGGAAGAGCAAAGGGTTGATGAGGGTGAGACTGTTGATGTGATGTATGTGACTTCCAAAAAGAATTCAATACAGTGTCACAAAACAGACTCGTGAGGAAAGTGATAGGTCATAGAATGAAAGAGACAGTAGATTCAGAATTGGGTGAGTGATAGAAAACAGAGAGTAAAGGTTAATGAGTGTTTTTCAGGCTGGAGAAAGGTTTGTGGTGGAGTTCCCCTGCAGTTGGCATTAGGATCCTAGCTTTTCCTGATGCCCTTTATTAGTACTCGGTTGGTTCATAGGATATATCGTAGCTTATAAAACTCATTATTCACCCTCTTCTTGCTTGCTATTTTAAAAATTTTTCTAAAAAAAAAATTCCTAACGTGATTCTCGTAACATTGGCGCTAGAAAATATTCTTCCGACAGAGACTTCCTTTCCCATCGTCATAATATACATTTGTGTTGGAGTAAATTGGTTATCAAATAAAGAAAATTTTTAAAAAACAGTCATTTTCAAAGAATCCGGTTTTAATTTTCAAAGAATCTGGTTTTAAGTTGCAGTGTTTTTCTTTTAAATCCTTAGTTTGTTAGCTGTGGAAAATAGAAAAGATGCTGGAACATATTTCATTTTAGCCACAACAGGGCACTTTTCCCTTTTCCCACTCCTCTTCACAGGACCAGGTAAGGATAAGATGATCATGTACATTTACATTATTTTTGTGTTATTGAATAAATAAATACATTTTATCCACTGTTTTCCCCTCACTTTGAGTATTATATGAAAATTCCTCCTTAGTTTCAGTTTCACTGACCTTGCAACTTTGCCTAATAAACTGCTAAAATGTATGATCAGAATGAAGAATGACTCCTTATTGTGAGTTGGTAAAAGTGTAGACCAGAAGTCAATTTTTCTTTACTCAGTTTTAAATTCATTCACAATGTGAGACATTGCAACTGAAAAGCTTCTAACTCTACAGCCCATCATCAGTGTCTCTTTACATACGCACAATATTATCCAAGGATTTTTCTTCACACATTCAACCTAAATGCAGTATGGTGGCTCGATGGTTAGCACTGCTGCCTCACAACACCAGGGACCCAGGTTCAATTCCACCCTCGGGTGACTGTCTGTGTGGAGTTTGCACATTCTCCTCGTGCCTGTGTGGGCTTCCTCCAGATGCTCCGGTTTCCTCCCACGGTCCAAAGATGTGCAGGTTAGGTGGATTGACCATGGGAAATTGCCCATAGTGTCCACGGATGTGTAAATTAGGTGGATTAGCAATGGGAAATGCAGGGTGTGTTGTGTTACAGCGGAGGTGAGTCTGCGTGGGATGCTCTTCAGAGGGTCAGTGTGGACTTGTTGGGCTGAATGGCCTGTTTGCACACTGTAGGGATTCTATATCTTAACCCAGAATGCCACTGGCTTAATTCCCCATCTATGCTGAGGTAGTTAATTTTAATTGGAGTAAAAAGAGGGTCTCCTTTGGTTTATGGAATAGGAACATTAGTGAAATTGCTAGCCATCCCACTTCACTTTGTTATCCGATGATTTCTGCGAGAAAATGTGTAAGCATCAATTTTGAGAGACAACTGATATTAGATTGTGTGCAATATTCATAGCTTAGCCTCTAGGATGATGTAATCCCAACATATCACAAATAAACAGAAGCACAACAAATACAAATATAAACATTGACTGGTTCTTTTAGGCATTATAAAATCACTTGGCAACTATTGATTTTTCCTTTATGCTTTTGATTTTCTCCCTCTGTTTTCTCCCCTTTCCTTAAGAATGCCTCCTTGTGTATTTTGGGATCACTGGATCATGTTTAGGAGAGGGAATGTTGGCTGAGATTCTTTTGTCTAATATTGACACAAGTTATTGTACCTACCCTGCTGGACTAGTTGAGAACTCCTAACTCAGCACAGCCTAGATATCAGAACTGCAAACATCCTTGATTCTGAGTTACAGCACAATCCAGTCCATCCTTTTATCATTAGTTATTAAACACACCGTTCTATAATGTTATCTTTAATTTTTTGCCTGCATAGGAACCCTCAATACATTGCCTGCTAATCTACTTTGGTTGAATTTCTAATGAAGTTTGAATTCTAGTATGAAAAGTTAACATCACAGTAGCATTTTTGTTACCTTTAACTCGGAGTTTGGAATAGAGGAGTGATACTTAATTTCTTTAAAGTCTTGGTCATATCTCACCCACAGTATTGCATTCAGCTTTGGGGACTTCATCTCGAATTGATCTAGGAGGGGAAACATCACAGATTTACTAGAGCGATCAGAGAGCTGAAAAGCTTAAATTTAAGAGGGCATTCTGAAGTAACCTGATTTGTATTCCTTTAAGTTGAGAAAGTGATCTAATGAAGTGTTTTAAAATGATGAAGACGTTTCACAGGATGGATGCAAAGAAAGCTTATTTTAGCGAGGGAATTCAAGACAGGGAGCACGATCTTAAAATTTCAGTGATGCTGTTTAGGCGTGAGATCTGAAAATACTTTATCTTTCAAATGGTTATGAAAGTCTAGAAAGCTGTCCCTCACAACAGCTGTGAAATCTGGGTCAGTTGAAACTGTAAAAACTAGGACCAATTAGGATTCTAAATCAAAAACAGAAATTGCTGGAGAAACTCGGCAGGTCTGGCTGTATTTGTGGAGAAAAAGCAGTGTCAAGGTTTTGGATCCTGTGACCCTTCATCAGAACTCGTAGTAGGTAGGAAAAGGTGAAGATGGGGTTGACGTGTAATGGAGTGAGAGGAGAGGTGGAAATGGAGGCCAGAGAGAGAGAACAACGGGCAGGAAATTGAGGGATGGATAGTGGTGTGCCAGGGAAGGAGAAAAGCTTCTAGGCAGGCTGATGGGCCTGCTCGTACGATTTATTATTTTCTTCTACACTGATCCAATGCTCACTGCAAGCAATGAGCTCAAAGTTAGAGATTATCTAATGTCACCTTCAACTGTTGCTGCCTTCAAGTATGATTCCTTGTTGGCAGTGTAAGCCTAATTTACTTCTGAATGAGATTCAATACAATGCTTTTCACTTTGTACTGGTATTTTCTTTACAGAGATACCAATTAAGATCGGTCTCATGCTGCTGTTCACTGTCTATAGTTTCTCTGCTCTTCGAGCTTTGTTCAGGTGAGCTGAAATGCATATCTCCTCCCGCTGTGGAGACTGTGAATAGTCTCTGCTGTCAATATTCAAATACTGTAATTACTGTTTAAATGGGAAAGAAGGTCTGGAGAGAATGCTGTTTGTTCAAATTATGCCCTCAATATGGTGGCTCAGTGGTTAGCACTGTTGCCTGACAGCACCAGGGACCAGGCTTCGATTCCACCCTTGTGTGGGTGACTGTCTGTGTGGAGTTTGCATATTCTCCCCGTGTCTGCGTGCATTACCTCCGGGCACTCAGGTTTCCTCCCACAATCCAAAGATGTGCAATCTAGGTGGGTTGGCCATGCTAAATTGCCTGTAGTGTTCAGGGATGTGTAGATTAGGTGGGGTATAGGGCAGTGGGTCTGGGTGGGATGCTCTGAGGGTCAGAGTGGACTTGTTGGGCCGAAGAGCCTGTTTCCACGCTGTAGGGATTCTGTGATTTTTATAAAAGATTCATTTTTATCCAGATGGAAACCTCACATCGTAAAGTGTCAATGTCACCACCTTTTGGGCTATTGTAACATGATAGCATCTCTGTGCATTGGAAGAATTCCATATCAAATAGAAAAGTCATTAGAGAAATTATTAAACATCTGTAGATTTCCTCCTTTATCATTTTTTTTGTCACGTTGTGGCTGAAGTGAGATATGTTATGTGCAAAAAATATCTCATCAGTGCCATTCATTTACTCCTTTTATTGAAAAAGTTATCTTTTTTATTAACATTTTGTTCATACCACACAATATCCCTCAGTGAAGTGTGCAGGGGAGCTGCTCCTGAGCTTTGTCACTACCATTCTTGATCCAGCTATTAGAAAGTACGCTCAAACACCCTGGAAGATTTATCTATTTCTGCCCCAAACATTTTTAAGTCGTTACTCAGCAACACTCCTTGACTACACAACAGATTTTGAAAACTGAAAAACATCCAGGAATGTTAGCAGAAAGATTTTTTTTTTTTTTTTGACAGTGAGCTCCTTAAAGCAAACTTTGGTTAAAGAGGTTAATTTGAAGAAGCGCCTTCAAAGAGATGAGCGGGATGGAGAGGTTTATGGAGAAATTCCACAGCTTAGGGTCTGGATAGCTGAAAACAGTCCAGAGTTGGGGAAAAAGAACATGTTTTATCATTCTGTCCTACCACACATACATCTCTAAAGAACTGTACCACTGCAGCATTTTGTTTTTTTTTTGAACAATGTAGAATGTATCTACAAATAAACAAACATCTTGGATGAAATGATTCACCCCAACGATGTGTGTGTACTCTCTCACACATATATATTCTCTCACTCACACACACTCTCTCCCCACAAACACACACGCGCGCGCACGCACACATACACACTTGTCCCCCCAACACACACACACACACGCACACACAAATGTATGGGGTGAATCATTTCATCCAAGATGTTTGTTTGTTTGCAAATGCATTCTATTTTGTTCAAAAACACACAATTTGTCATCACAGTCAGTTAGCATCTTATAAATTCCAGCTTTCGGAATAAAACCAGTCTGATTCCATGTTAAAACTCTGGGACAGTTTCTGAACAAAGCCTCATACCTACAATTCAGTGTCTGACCTGAGATGTCATCTTCAATATTTCTATAGCTCTGCCTGATTGTCATGACAGCATAGCACAGACATTGACTTTATAAACACTTTACACACCATCTAACACTCTTGGTCACCTGCAGAGACATCATCTGATACTCCACTCACACCAGTTGTATGATCTTTTGATCTCTCGACCCTTGATCGCTCTGCCTATAAACTCTGTGTCTGCATTCCACAGCTCTGAAATAAACCAGTTGGCTATAACCTGGTGTCCTGTGACTTCTGACTTTGTCCACCCCAGTTCAACACTGACACCTCCACATCACTGCAGCATTTGAGCAAGTATTGTACCTCATAGATAATAACAAGCATTAGAACTAGCTGGCTTGCAAATATTTGACAGAGAGGAGAAAAGATCAGTTGTATTTCAAATGTGATTTATCTGTTGTATATTTACAGCAATTTTCTTCTTTATAAATATTTATAGATGGGAATGAATGCAACAAGGGCTATAATGTGCACTCTGGATCAGTAGAGATTTGCCTAGAACGTGCTGACAGGTCACCTTTAATTTTTTATGGTGTCACATCTTGAAATTTGGCTAAAGCTATCTGCATCATTGGTCATGCACAGGGTCTGCTAAACTTCATATTTACTAACAATACCTGCTTCAACTTGTTTCCATAGAAGATTCAGATCCAATTGAAATATTGTCAATTTCAAACGTTATGTTGATGAATTAAAAAGTATGAATGGGAGATCTACTAGAATCTAACTGAATTTGTTTTCCATCTAGGAAAGAGGGATCACTTGTAAACCTACCAGAATCCATCTACCTCAGCGCTCTTGTTCCTCTGCAGGTTATTTGTGAGATCATTTATCCCCTAACAGCATGGCAGCAGAGATTCCCCTTTGTGCCACTGTTGCTCATCTCCGTTTACTGTTCGCTAGGAGTTACCTACTCTTGGATTAAACTGTACATTTCTGTCCTGATGGAGCCAAGATCTGACAGGAAGATGAAAGCACAATAGTTGATGTATTAGTTTTTACGCTTACTCAGAAATGTGAATATGTCGTTAACTTGGAGTAAAAATATACAAATTATGGATACATTAAAGGAATCGCATCCCAGACAGAAAGCAAGAATCATGGATGCAAGACAGGGAGCACAGACATATTCCAGTCTTGGGACCTTTGCAGCTGAGACGTAGACCTTTATTTTACTACAGAATTCAAAAACATTAGCACTGGGAATGGCATGATATTTCAAATATTGATATATTTCCAGTACCTTTAACAATAATGGCCTGGTATTATGTCTTTGATATTTCAGGGTAATTTTGTTTACCTGGAAAATTGTTTCCTGGTCATTAAAGACTTGTCCTTTCCCTTGTATAATGAAATTCTTGTCATCCCACTGTCAGTAGACAATTGGTGTCAAATGTTTTCACATTATTTTGTCATGCAAAATTCATTCCATGGTGACCGTTAATGTTAAAATTATATTGGTACTGAATTGTCAAATGTAAAATTGATATCAATTCTGGTCGAACTGCATTAATTTTTCATTAGGTTGAGGTATACCATAACACATAGGAGCAGAGGTAGATCATATATCCCTTCTTGTCTGATGCTCCATTCAATGGGATCATAGTGATCTGATCTGATATTTCTCAACCGTACTTTCCTGCCTTTTCCCATGCCCTTGATTCCCTTACTGATTTAAAAATCTATCTCCGCTTTGAATATTCTGAAGGACCCAGTCTCAACAGCTCACTGTGATAAAGAATTCAACAAATACACTAGCCTCTGGCAGAAGAAATTCCTCATCATCTCTGTCTTAAATGGCCGACCCCTTATTCTGAGATTCTATCCTCTGGTTCCACGCTCACCCAGAAAGGGAAACGACCTTTCCGCATCTACCCTGTTAAACCTCCTTAGGAATCTTATATGTTTCAATAAGGCCTCCTCTCACTTCTTCTAATTGCAAAGGAGTACAAGCCCAACCTACGCAACATCTCCTCAAAAGAAAATGTTTCCACACCTGGATTCGCACCTTCTTTGAACTGCCTCCAATGCCAATAAGTCTTTCCTTAGATAAGGGACCCAAAACTGTTCACAGTATTTAGGTAAGGACTGACCAGTGCCTTGTCTTGCTGAAACTATACTTCCCTGTTTTTATATTCTTTGAAATAAAGGCCAACATTCCATTTGCCTTTCCTGAATGAGTATGTTAGTATTTTGTGATTCACAGACAAACCTCAAATTCCAGTATGCTGCAGTTTTCTCCATTTAAATAATATTCAGCTCCTCTATTCTTCCTGCCACATTATATAACCTTAAACTTTCCAACATATTCCATGTGCCAACTTTTACCCATTCACCAACTTGCCCATACCTCTCCATAGATTCTTTATGTCATCTTCACCACTTGCCTTCCCATCTGTTTTTGTGTCATCTGCAAACTTGGCTGTAGTACATTCACTTTCCTCATCCAAGTCATTAATAAATAAGTAAATAATTATGGCTCCAGCACTAATCTCTATGGTACTCCATTAGTTACTGGTTGCCATCCTGAAAATGCCCACTTTATCCAACTCTGTCTTCTATTACCCAAACACCACAGGCTCTTATTATTCAGTTGTTCACTGTGCGGTATCTCATTGAACAACTTTTGGAAATCCACGTATTACATCTACTTGTTCCTCTTTATGTTACTGTTACCTCCTCAAAGAGTTCCAATGTATTTGTCAGGCATGATTTCCTCTTCATGAAGCCCTGTTGACTCTGCTTGGTTATATTTCTAAATGCTCCACTCTTACATCCATTATAACAGACTAACATTTTCCAGTTGACAGATAGGAAGCTAACTAGTCTATAGTTAACTCTTTTTGGTCCTTATACTTTTTTGAATATGGCTGTTATATTTTTTGTTGGCTTTAAAAACTTTCTCAGTCCCCTGACTTACAATTAATCTATTGCCATATTTTATGCTTATTTATTTAAATCTTTAACTTCCTCAGTTAACCATGTCTGTTTATCCCTTTCCTAGAATTCTTCTTCACTTTCAAACTGTGAACATTACATTCTATCGTGTTGTGCCACTGTGCGCTAATGTATCTTTTACTCATTCATGAACCCTGCCTTGTAAAACATTGCCATCCAAAAGGCCTCTTTGCCGGCTGGATCCATAATATGTTGTTCCAGGAAAGTATCCTGAATACGTCCTCTGAATTTTTCCTGATGGCTACCTCTGCCAACTTGGTTTTCTCAAAATGCCATATGATTAATTATTATCTTTTTTACATGCCCTCCTTTATCTCCTGTCCTACAGAACAGCTACCGTTAGAGGGCCTTTGAACTACACCCACCAGTGTCTCCTTCCTTTTGTTATTTCTTATCTCTACCCGTGTGAAATCTATCTCTTCCAATCCAAGATCATTTCTTACACTTGTACTCATTCTATCCTGTATTAACAAAGCTATCCCACCCCACTTTCCTTCCTGCCTGTTCTTTTTTGAAAAGTCACGTACCCCTGAATGTTTGTTTACTTCCTAGCTTTGACCTTGTAGCCATGTCTCCATGTCTCCATAATGTCTGTAAGATCAATCCTGAATTTGTGCGATAATTCATTTATTTTGTGAATACTACATGCATTGACACAGAAACATTAATTTTGCCTTTTCAACCAGCCCTCCCAACCCCCTTTTGACTTTGACTTTGTGTTTGCAGCTTTTTCTAATATCTGTACACTTTTTGTCCCTCATTAGCTCACTCTGGATATTATTTATTACTTTGATAGCTACCCTGCAATGCTGTCATATCCTTTCTCTTTGTATGCCTAAGCATCCCCTCTCCAAAAATGTCCCCAGTAATTAGTTCAGCCCCTAGTTATTCAATTTGCAGGGCACTAGTGAAACCCAGTCCCATTGGAACAGTCCCCTTCTACTCCAGTATTGATACCAGTGCACCATGAACTGAAAGCCATTCCATTCATATCAATCTTTGAGCCACGCATTTAACTCCATCTTTATTTACCCTATGCTAGTTTGCCTGTGGATTGTGTAATAATCCTGAGATTATTACTTTGGAGATTTTGTTTTTCAGTTTAGCTCCTAACTGTTGAAAATCTTTCAGCAGAACCTCCTTTCTAGTCCTGTCAATGTCATTGGTGGGTGGATGCCGACAACTGGACCCCTTCCTTCCCCTTCAAAGTTCCTCTCCAGCCTCAAGAAACTATCCTTAACAATGGTACCAAGCAACTAATACAGCCTGTGAGATTCTCGCTCATGGCTGTAGAGAACAGTATCTATTCCTCTATTACGCTCTATTATGATCATGTACCAGGGTGCCATGATCAGTCGCTCATCTTTCCTGTTGTCCCCACCTTCATCCACACAAGAATCTTGTAACTGTTGACCAATTGTGATGAAAATAAAAACCTTGCTCTCAGCTACCAGTTACAGATTTTAAATGGTAGTTTTCAGTTTAATGCCAGCCACAAACTAATTTGTACAAACTTAATTCAAAGGATTAGGTTTTCCCTGGATCTCCAAGCACTTATACAAGTCTGCTGTTTATTGAACTTTTTTGAAAAAGATCTGATGATGTGTTAATAATTAGGTTTTTCTTGAGAACCAAAAATATTTCAGTCATGAATTCAGTTGAGTTTATGTTTCATTTAACTTGTGAACATTATGAATTGTAAATGTAACATGGAAAGGTGTTTATTTTATAAAGACAAAATCCTGTGTTAAAATGGAATCAGAGTAACTGCAATTTTTTAAAAATTCTTAGGCGTGGAATAAATTTATTTTCTTATATGTATAAAGGACTTAGCATGAACGTAGAAACATCTGATAAACACTTGGAACTGACTTGTATCAAATCATGAAATTCATTTTCTACCACATAAATAAAAGTGAGTGTTTGCATTTTTGAATGTGTCTGACTTCCTTTTCCCTGAGAGTATTGAAAATAGAACTGGGATGTTGTGAGGGTTTAACATTCACTAGTCAGCTAACAAAATGAAAAATGGTTGGGTGAGATTAGTGATTCTAAATTGAAACTAAAGAACTTGTCCTGAATTCACACCTCGACAGTTTATCTGAGTTTAGTTGTGCAACAAAAGTTTTTATTCCATATATTTCATTGTGTTTTCTAAAATAACTTCTCAAAATTGAATTTTGATCAGATGAAATTTCTTTTTTAAAATGCTTTTATCAGCCCTAGGCATAACTGCAGGAAGACCTACAGGGCTTTACAGTCAACTAAGTATTTTTAAAGTGTAATCACTGTTAGAATGTACACCTTTGATTTCCTCTTCGCTTCTTTCATGTTTGATCTCTCCTCCATCATAGGGTTGTTCACATTGCTGTTGACTGTGCAGTCTTCAGTTCCATTCACAATTCCTCCAATATTGAAGCAGCCAATGCGGGCCTATGGTAGGACCTGAATAACTTCCAAATTTGAGCTGACAAGTGACAATTCCATGTTATATTTCTATCAGAGTGTGAACATCTTGTGCATGATATCACCAGTGCCAAGTACTTAACCATATGGAGGAGCAATACTGACAAAAACTTAACTGACAAACACATAACCTATAATGATATCATGAATATGATAAAGGATAGAAGGGAGCAGTGATTCACCTACTGTCCCAATCCACTACTTCAACGCACACATAAGAAACATGATGGTAAGTTCATCACTAGATTGTACAAACATCAATTCAATGTCTTTACAATACTTCATTCTGTAGCATCCCTGCCACTGACCTCATAAATCATTCTTCCCAAGACTGGTGCATTGTGATTTCCGTACATACTGTATACTAGATGTACTTAGGCAAATTGCAAGTCTTACTTTAGTAGCAATGCCCAGTCTTATAACCAGTATTACCCTTGCTCATTGACTTGGGGTGTTCTAAAGGAAATGGGGAGAATATAAGCCCCATATGTTACCCTTAGGGTGACATATAGGAGCAAGAAGCTGGAAAAACTTTAGATGTCTTGGAATATTCAGGACTAGATAAGGAAAAGAGAGGCTTTTGGCAGGTACAAAGGGAGCAAATCAACAGAGGCCCTAGGTATAGAAAGTGCAAGGGGGAATTTAAGAAAGCAATTAAGAGAGCAAAGAGGGAGCATGAACAATCTTAGGTGGGTGAAATTAAAGAGAATTATAGGATATTCTATAAGTTTATGAAGGGGAAGAGGATAACCAGGGAACGTGTAGGGACCAAGAGGGAAAATTACAGGGGATCTAACTCAAATTTTTAATTCCTCTCTGGCCACAGGGGATCTCTTAAATTTTTAATTCCTCTCTGGCCACAGGGGAGTCCACTTTACAAGAAGGATGGTAGGGATAAAATGCGGAAGTACAGACCAGTGAGTCTCACTTCAGTGGTGGGGAAACTATTGAACAACAGAACTTACCTCCATTTGGAGTGGCAAGGTTTGATCAGAGATGGTCAGCATGACTTTTTCAGATGAAGGGCTTGCCTAACAAACTTGATTGAATTTTTTTGAGGAGATGATCAGGTGTATGGATGAGGTTAGTGCAGTGGATGTAGTTTATATGGATTTCAGCAAAACCTTTAACAAGGTCAACTGATGGTAGATTGATTTTAAAAAAAGGTAAAAGCAATTAGGATCTGGGGTTACTTGACAATATGGTAGGAGACCAGAGGGTGGCAGTAGAAGATTGTTTATGTGACTGGAGGCTGGTATCCAGCGGCATTCCCTAGGCATCAGTTCTGGGTCACTCACTGTTCCTCATTTAGAAGAGGGGGCATGAAAAGTAAATTTGCAGATGACACAAAGATTTGTTTTTAATAGTGAAGAAGAATGGCTTGAGTAACAGGAAATTATTTAATGGGTTGGTCAGATGGGAAGATGGAATTTAACACTGAAAAATAAGGTGATGCACTCCAGAAAATGTAACAAGATACAGGAGTACTCAACGAATGGCAGGACACTAGGAAACTCGGAGGAACAGAGGGATCTTGGGGTGCTTGTCCGCAGGTCGCTGAAGGCATTGGGACAGGTTAATATGGTGGTTAAGAACCATTGAATCCCTACAGACTGGAAGGAGGCCTTTCAGCCCATTGAATCCACACCAACCCTCTGAAGATCATTCCCACCCAGACCCACCCCCTTCCCTATCTCTGCACTTTCCATGGCTAACCCACCTAGCCTGCACACCCCTTCATAGTATGGGAAATTTAACATGGCCAATTCACCCAATCTGCGCATTTTTGGATTGTGGGAGGAAACTGGAGCACTCGAAGGAAATCCGTGCAGACATGGGGAGAACGTGCAAATTCCACACAGACAATCTGTAGAATTGAACCCAGGTCCTTGGTGCTGTGAGGCAGATGCATGTTGATACTTGCTTTTACCAGTCATGGAATAGATTTCAAGAACAGGGAGGTTGAAGCTCTGAGACTTTGGTTAGGCTACAGCTGAACTACTGTGTGAAGTTCTGTTCACCATACTTGTAAGACGGATGCGATTACTCTGGAGGGGGTGCAGAGGAGATTCACCAGGATATTGCCTGGGATGGGCTGCTTCAGCTATGAAGAGAAGCTGTATAAGTTTGGATTGTTTTCCTCACCGCAGAGAAGGCTGAGGTGGGAACTGATTGAAGTGTGTAAGATTATGAGGGGCATGGACATGGATAGGGAGCAGCTATTCTCCTTAGTTGAAGGTCACTAACGAGAGGGCACAATTTTAATGAGAAGGGTGGGAGGTTTAGAGGGGATTCAAGGAAAACATTTTTAACAAGAGGGTGCTGAGAGTCTGAAATGCACTGGCTGGGAGTGTAGCTGAGGTGGGAAACCTCACGACGTTTAAAACGTACATGGATGAGCATTTAAAATGTCATTCAAGTTTATGGGCCAGACGCAGTAAAGTGGGTTTCCCATAGATACGGCAGTGCAGACATGATGGGCCGAAGGGCCTGTTCTGCGCTGTGTGACTCTACGACTCTATAAATCTTTATGACAGCAGTGAGAGTGGAAGTGCTCATGCCAAATAAAACTGTGTGATGTTGAAAAGAATGGATTGATTAACTCGAGGACTTCTCTATTCTTCTGCTTCTACCAAAATGTACGAACAATCGGTTAAGTAAAATATTTAATGCAAGTTGAAATGTTTCACTTTTAAAAAATGGACTGACTTGTAGGTGAAATAGCTTATTAAAATAAAACGTTAAATTACCAAGTTTACCCAAGAATTACTCAGAACCAAATACTTTTCCTTTTAGACTTGGAAGAAAAAATTAAATGTTGACCAAGTTCTCTTTAAATTATCCGTGAAAAAATGCACTAATTAAAAAATATAAAAACAACAATTTCAATCTGTAAATTGAACAGGTATTTTTCCGCCTGAATTTTATCTATACCTCTCCTGGTTTTAAGTTTGTGAACATTTTTCCTTGCGGCAATCTTGCTTTTAAATGACAGCCTTAAAGCTTAGTTGCAATCTGCTTCTTAATCCATATCTGGAGAGTTACTGTAATTAGCTAATTTGCTTTCTGAGTTGGGGTTTTCTGGTTAAAACAGGAATCAGTGTGTTTGGAACATCAAGCAGCAACGTGTCATTAAACTGGTGTTTTATTAAGTGAGTGGGGAGGAACATTTGTTGCCGGGTGCGGGTGTCCAGCCGGAGCTGTAAAGGAGGCTGAACCATCCCCTTCTGTTTTCCTCGTTGCCCTTTGAATTTGTCGTCCGGGTCGGATACACGGTGACCGCTGGAAATGGGGCTCCTGCCGGCCGAGGCGAAGGTCTTGCCGCCACCGGGGATCGTCAACAGGAACAGCGTGTGGCTGGGGTTCATCGGCTGGACCACGGCGGTCTTACAGAACGGCTTGTTCCGGCGGCCTCCGCTCAAAGCTGGTGAGTGAAGGTTAGGAAAAGCCCGAGACCGTAGGCCCCAGTCCTTCAGAGAGACACAAACATAACAGATCAATTAATTACAGGGTAGAAACCCCCTCACATTTTTTGTACACTTTTCTTTCGTAATTGACTGCAGAGCTGTCTGTGAAGGGCAGTGGAGTGAGAGTCGGTTTGTTGTTCACATTATTTGTTATAACCACTTCAGAAAATAATCCTGCAGTTTGCATTAGCATCTGTCACCGTGCCGTCTGGCAATAACCTTTGCGATTACGTTCCTTTACAGTTTGGGGTCCACGGTTGTGAAGCACGGTATCACGAGACAAGTAGCTCAGAGTCGGAGGCTGATGCTTTTAGGTCATGGGTTCAATTCCCACCATGGCAACTGGTAGAATGTAAATGCAATTAGTAAACCTGGAATATATCTCAGTAATGGGCCCTGGTGAAGCAATGGTAGTGGCCCTACCTCTGAACTAGGAAGTCTAGGCTCAAGTCCCACCTGCTCTAGAGGTGTGTAATAACATGTCTCAAAATATAATCTCAGTAATTACAACTGTGACAATGAAACTGGTCATCATGGGTGCTGTGGGCGATTAGCAGCAGAAGAATTGTCTTCATCTGCAAACTATAGCCAACTCTACCAGAACTGGTAAGTTATGGTTTAATGAAGAGTGGACGAGAAGATGCCAGGAGCAGTATCAGACGTACCAAAAACGAGATTTCAACCTAGTGATGCTACATTGCAAGTCTAAACAGCAGAAGCAACATGTAATGGACAGAGCTAAGTGATTCCTTGTATATTAAAAATCAACAAAATTATCCAAGTTGTCATTGAGTATGGATTCAAGCAGCACTTTGTCAGCAGTTACCTGCTCATTGACAAAATTGCCATTCCACCTGGGCGATTCAACTGTTGACCTCTAAACATGCATATAGGAGCTGAATTCCAGAGGTGAGAGTGACACCAAGGCTACGTTTTGCAACGTTTGCTCCACACAAGTACCACCACATGACCGTAACCATCTCCAGGAAAGAATCCATTTATTGACTGTATCATAGAATCCCCACAATGTGGAAACAGGCCATTCAGCCCAACAAGTCCTTGCTGACTCTCTGAAGAACATCCCACTAGACTCACCCCCCACCCTATCCCTGTAATCTTACATCTGTCATGGTTAATCCACCTAACTTATACATCCCTGTGACGTTATGCGACAATTTAGCATGGCCAGTCCACCTAACCTGCGCATGTTTGCAGTAAATGGCTTTGCCATTGCTGAATCACCAACATTCTGGGAATACTACTGGCCTGAAACTCAATTGGATCTACTATATAAATACTCTGACTATAACAGGTGGTCAGGTGGTGGGAATTTTGTGGTGAGTAACGTTGTTCCTGACTTCTGAATGCCTAGCCACAAAGGCACAAGTCAGGAGTCTGTTGGAATACTCCAGTTTGCCTGGATGAGTGCAGCTCCAGCTATGTTCAAAGCTTGCTGCTTGGTGCACTATCAACCACCAACAATATCCTCTCCCTTTACCATAGATGCACAGTAGCAGCATCTACAAGATGCATCTGCAGTAACACATTAAGGCGCTCTGACAGCATCTTCCAAACTCTGCCACCTGGAAAAATAGGGCAGCGTATCATGGGAATGTTGTCAGCTGCAGTTTCCCATCCAAGCCATCTCCTTGCCATCTGGACTGCTCCAGATTGTCTCCAGCTGTTCAAGTAGAGCAACATTGACCATGCGGAGAATTGCTGGGCATGTCCTGTCCACAAAAAAGCATGGCAATTCCAACCCAGCTAGTTACCACCTGAACAGTCTACTCTCCAACATCAACAAAGTGATGGCAGGTGTCTCGGGTGATGCTGCCAAGAAGCAACTAGCAATAACCTGCTCACTAGGTCTAGGCCCAAAACGTCAGCTTTCCTGCTCCTCTGATGCTGCTTGGCCTGCTGTGTTCATCCAGCTCTACACCTTGTTATCTCAGATTCTCCAGCATCTGTAGTTCCTACTATCACTAGCATTCAGTTTAGTATCACCCAGGGCCACTCAGCTCCTGACTTCATTAATGACTTGCTCTAAACCTGTGACCTCGATCACCTAGAACTGCAAGGGCAGCAGATGTAAGGGAACATCACCACCCGTAAGTTCCACTCCAAATCACGCACCATCTTGACTTGTATATAGATTGCTGTTTTTTCAGTGTCGTTAGGTGGAAATCCCAGAACTCCCTCCCTAATGGCACAGTGACTGTGTCTTTGCCATGTAGACTGTAATGGTTCAAGAAGTCAGTTCACCACCACCTTCTCCATGACAATTGGGATGGAAAATAAAAGCTTGCCTCACTGATGATGCCCACATATCATGTAAGAATTAAGAACAATATATTGAATGGCAAGTTTTGCTGAAACTGCTAATTGTGGAGCTTGGCTGAACTGTCAACTAAACGTCAGGTTATCAGGCCAAAGGTTGTTGGTGAAGGGACACATTCATGGTGTGTTTGTATCACTCTTCTGTGACAATCTTCTATAAGCTGTTATATTTGGTAGAGGTGGACCAAAGAGTCCGTTATTATGTAATAGGAACATGTCATTTGGAGACCTGGTGTTGCTGTATTTAGTCGCCGTTACTATTATTCAGCATTCAAGAACAAGTGTATACTCTCTGTCTTTGCTTGCAGGTTTGCACCGGCAGCTTCTTTATGTCACTGTTGGATGGTTTCTTGGTTATTATCTCACCAAGATAGAAAATTATAAGACTGCTAAATTTGACCGTGAAATGATGGAATATATTCGGCAACACCCAGATGACTTTCCTGAAAAAGGTATGTAATTCGCTAAGTACAAATTAATGAAAGAGAAAACATCTATAGAGTCTAAAAGGGTGTTTATCCTTTACACAAGTGTTGGTCTAACTACCCCTCAAAGTATTCTGCAGTCACGCATTTATAATGAAAGAATACAGAATCTTGATAGGAAAAAAATCAGATTCATTAATTACGTTAGAAATAAGGTCAGTCTGCTTTCTAACACTTAAGAAATTTCCAGTAGGGGTTACCAGTATTTCAGTAGAGAAGTTTATATATTTATTATGTTTTGGGACTGCAATGTTACGAACGTAGAATCTAGCATTAGAAACAGGTCATTTGGCCTATTTGTCCTGCTGTGTAATTCAATAAGACCATGTTTGATCTGTTAGTGTTTCAAATGCCACATTCCCACCTCCCTTCTGATAATCTTTGATTCCCTTGTCTAGCAAATATCAACCTACCTCCACTTTAAAAATATCCAATGACCGTACCTCCATTGCAGGGAGTTTCAAAGTTGCACAATCCTCTGAGAGAAAAGAAGAGTTCTCCTCATATACTTAGATTCAGTGAGAGGGTTCATGTGAACTATACTGGCTATGAAAGCTGTTGATAATTAGTAATGCTCAAAAGGAGCATTCTTTGTTGCTGTGTTCACAAGGAAAAGACTATAAGTTTCCTGAAACCCATAAATATATTACTGTTAACAAGCATTCAAATCACTGTTCTGAAAGCAACACCTCTTGTTTCTGAGATGAAAGGCAGTTGCATCAGAGATAACTAATTAAGCAGGACTAAGGTGTTTCCTTAGTCATAACAGTAAGCATCAAGTTACAGAATCTCCTATAAGTGCAGCAAGGTCACAGAATGATGACAGTTGCAGTTTTGGTCTCATGTAATGTACAGCTCTCTGAGAGTTAAGGGAGCAAAGAGGTAAATGTTACCAAGCTGGCAGAATAAGCAGAGAAAATATTAAATGTATTGTTCACTGTATGGAATGCAGGTTGTTGCTCATGCTTAGTTTGGAGACAATCATGAAGGAGTAAGAGGCTGGAAGATTTTCCTAGCTTGGAGCTGGAGAAATACATCTGCAGTGTTGAACAGAGAAACAGAGTTGGCCAGAATCTGTAAAGCAGTTGTGGTGGGTTGTAGAGGAACTGTGGGATCAAACTGGGAAAAAACAATCAAATCTTTGTCTGTCCAAACCTACGACACAGAGCATGGAGGCCGGTAGGTACCAAAGTGCTTCAGAGATAGTAGGAGCTGCACATGCTGGAGAATCTGAGATAACAAGGTGTGGAGCTGGATGAACACAGCAGGCCAAGCAGCATCAGAGGAGCAGGAAGGCTGACATTTCGGGCCTGGAACAGGGTGAAAGCACAAGCTTGAGCTTCAAAGTCCACAATTGTGAAGTGTTGAAGGAAAGTAGGAGGATCTTATTGAGGTGTTCAAAATTATGAAAAATTTTGACAGGGTAAGGAAAAATATTCTGTTTTTTTCAGTTGGTATGTTAGTAACTGGGAGATCACAATTTCAAGATTTTCAGGAAGAGATGAGAAGAAACTACTTGTCTCGGAGAGTTTGTAGGATTTGGAATGTGCTGACTGGGAGAATGGTGAAGGTTTTGAAAGAAAATTATTAATTTAGAGGGCTACAAAGAAAGGGCTAATTGGCCTCCTCTTGTTCTGGAAAACTGTTTGATCCTTTCAGCAAAAGCTAATGGAAGGATGCCTTTAAATCTCTGTTCCTCCAAGAATGTCTGGAACACTGAGGAGAAATCAAGATGAGCTATGGAGAACTGTGGCTTTTTAAAAATTTGTTCAAAGGATGTGGGTGTTACTGGCTATTATTGCCCCTCACTAATTACCCCCCATGCTCCTTTCTTGAAAGGCTGGAGTCCTTGGTGTGTGGATACATTTGCAATGCTGGTGGGAAGAGAGTTGAGGATTTTGACCCAGTGACAGTTAAGGAATAACAATATAATTCAAAATCAGTATGGTATCTGAGAAGGGCAACTTGTTTCCTGGCATCTGCTGTCCATGTCCTTATAGGTGGCACGGTGTCTCAGTGGTTAGCACTTGCTGCCTCACAGCGCCAGGGACCCGGGTTCAATTCCAGCCTCGGGCAACTGTCTGTGTGGAGTTTGCACGTTCTCCCCGTGTCTGCATGGGTTTCCTCCGGATGCTCCAGTTTTCTCCCGCAATCCAAAGATTTACAGGTTCGGTAGATTGGGCGTGCTGAATTACCCATGGTGTCCAGGGAAATACAGGGTTAGAGGGATGGGGTGGGGGTGTGGTGGGTGGAATGCTCTTTGGGGGGTTGGTGTGGACTTGATGGGCCGAATGGCCTGCCTTCACACTAGGGATTCTAATCTTCATTCTATCCAGGTGGTAGACTTCCAAAAGGAGAAGTGAATGAACCTTCATGATCTCATAATGTTTAAGGGACCTTTTGAATATAATTAGGAAGTTAAGGGGGATCTGGATTCACACTCCATCTCTTGACATGCTGTAGTATTAAGTTTGTAATGCTTGCTTTTTTTAAGACACAACAATTTATTTAATCTGTTGCTGTTTAAAAATGTGATCTGCTGTGTAGATCTTTCAGTTAATCATTGAGTATTCAAATTTCTCTTTTTGTGTTAACAGTCCATGGAGTTTGTAACATTGGGTGACGATCAGTAGTATGACTTATTTGTGGTTGTAGTAAAATGATTCGAGTTGGAAAATCTTGCTGAATTTCTCCTTCTAAATCTAAGGGAATGCAGGGGATGTGGGTTTTTATGATTGGGCCAGCATTTATTATCTGTCACTTGTTGTCCTTGGAGATGATGGTAGTCTGCCTTCTTGAAACACCACAGTTTACTTAGTGTAGGTACATCAACAATGCTGTGAAGGAGGGAGTTCCAGGATTTTGACCCAGTGACACTGAAGGAACGGCAAAATAGTTCCTAGTAAAGGTGGTGTGTGGCTTGGAGGAGAACTTGTGTTCCCATGTATCTGCTGTCCTTGTCCTTCGAAATGGTAGTGATTGTCGGTTTTGAAGGTGCTGTCGGAAGGGCATGGGTAAATTTCTGCAATGTATAATGTAGACGGTACATACTGCTGTGCATCAGTATTGAAGGGATTGAATGTGTGTTGATGTGAGGCCAGTCAAGCAGGCTGCTTTATCCTGTATGGTGTTGAACTGCTTGAGTATTATTAGAGCTGCACTCATCCAGACAGTTGGAGACTATTCCATCACATTCCTGACTTGTGCCTTGTGGGCAGGTTTTATGGAGTAGGGACGTGAGCGACTTGCTGCAGGATTCCTAGTCTCTGACCTGTTCTCCTAGCTATAGCTTTATTTATCTCGTCCAGTTCAGCTTCTGGGCAGTATTACCCCCAGGATATGAAAATGGGGTGATTCAGCACTGGTAATGCTATTGGATGTCAAGGAATGATAGTTACGATCCTTCCTGTTGAGGGATCGCCATTGCCTGACACTTGCACGGAATTAATTTTATTTGTCACTCATTAGCTCAAACTAGGTCTTGCTGTATATGGACATGGACTGCTACAGTATCTGAGGAGTTGCAAAAGATGCTGAACATTGCACAATCGTCAGGGAACAACCCCATTTCTGACATTACGACAGGAAGTAATATTGATAAAGCAGCTGAAGTTGCTTGGACCTAGGACACTACCCTGTGAACCTCTTGCATTGATGTCTTGGAGCTAAG
>NC_063337.1:19709589-19731574 GCF_021869965.1 Rhincodon typus
ATGACTGACCCCCAAGAACCACAAGCATCTTTCCCTGTGACAGATACAAATCCACTTTGCGGAGAGTTTTCCCCCTGATTCTGTACGCTAGTTTTGTTGCCACATCCGCCAAATACAGTCTTGAAGTCTCACCTCCCTGTCTCTTCAGGAGTCCAGCTGTTTTGTTCACATTTGAACTAGGGTTGATGTGAGTTCAGGATACTGGCAGAACACAAACTGAGCGTCAGTGGTTTCAATTACGCAAGTGCTGGTTGATAGCACTGTTGGTACACTTTCCATCAGTTTACTGATGTTCAAGAGTAGACTGATGGGATACTAATTTGCAGGTTGGACAGGACATACATGGGCATTTATCCTCCATGTTGGCTAGATGCCAATATTGAAGCTGTACTGGAACAGCTCGGTTAGGGATTGAAGCAAAATCTGGAACACAAGTCTTCACTACTTCTGCAGAAGATTGTCAAGGCCCACAGCCTTTGAATAATCCAGTGCTTTCAGCTGTTTTGTGATATTACATGAGTGAATCGAATTGGCTAAAGATTGGGAACTATGGTACTGGAAATCATTGGAGGAAGTAGTGATGGATCATCCTCTCATTATTTCTGGCTGAAGAATACTGAGAATGTTTCAGCCTTATTTGCACTGATGTGCTCTACTCCTTCCTCATTGAGGATGAGAATACTTGTGGCTCCAGTGAGTTGTTTAATTTTTCACTACCATTCATGACTGGATCTGCTGACTTAGATCTGACCCAATGTCTGTTGACTTACTCAGTTCTGTCCATTATTTGCTGCATATGCCATTTGGCGTGCAAGTAGCCCTGTTTTGTAGTTTCACTATTTTGACATCTCATTTTTGGCATGCCTGGTGCTGCAACTGGCATGCCCTCCAGTCCTGTTTGTTGAACTAGTCTTGATCCCCTGACTTGATGGCAACTGTAGAGTGGGGATATGCCAAACCATGAGGTTGTACATTGTGTTCGACCTCAATCCCTCTGCTGCTGAATTCCTAATGTGCCTCATAGCTGCCCAGTCTTGAGTTGCTAGATTTGTTTGACATCAATCCTATTTAGCACAGTGGTAATGCCACACAACACAGTGGAAGGTATCCTTGCTATCCCATTGAGCATGCTGACAGTGCCATGCAACACGATAAATGGTATTCTTACTGTGAAGACATCACTTCATCTCCACAAGGTGGTCAATCCAACAGATACTGTCCTGGACAGCTGTATCTGCAGCAAGCCTGTTGATGAGGATGAGGCCAAGTATTTTCCCTGTTGTTGGTTCCTTCACCATCTGCTGCAGACCCAGTCCAGCAGCAATGTCCTTTAGGATTTGACTAGCTTGATCAATACTGTTGCTGCCAAGCCATTCATGGTGATGGACATTGGAATCCCCACCCAGAGCATATTCTGTGCACCTGCCACCCTCATTGCTTCCTCAAAGTTTTGTTCAACATTGGGAGGAGAACTAATGTGTCAGCTGGGGAAGGGTTCAGGAAGGAGTAATCGGCAAAAAGTTTCCTTGCTCATGTTTGAGCAGATGCCCTGATTGTATACCAGTGTGCCACCACCTCTGCCAGGTCTGTGGGACAGGACATAGCCAGGGTTGGTGATGGTGATGTCCGGGATGTTTTCTGTAAGCTGTGATTCTGAGTGCCAAGGTATTGCTTGACTAATCCATGAGACAGCTGTCCCACTTTAGGCACTAGTGTGTGGATGACTTTGCAGGGTAGACTGGGCTGAGTTTGCCATTGTCATTCCCAGTGCCTAGGTTGATACCAGGTGGTCTGCCCAGTTTCATTCCTTTTTTGAGAATTTGTAATGGTTTGATACAACTGAGTGGCTTGTAGGGCCATGTCAAAAGGCAGTTAAGTGTCAAATACATTGGTGTGGGTCTGGAGTTACACATGGATCACAGCAGGTGAGGCTGGCAGATTTCTTGCCTAAAGTGAACCAGATGGATTCTTCAATGATTTAATGGTCATAAAGCCGCCTTAATTCCAGATTTTTAAATTCAATTTCCATTATCTGTTGTGGTAAGATTTGAACCCAGAACCCAGCATATTACCTGAGTTTCTGGATTACTAGTCTGCGACAATACCACTGTGCTACTGTATCTCCTCCAAATTAGGCCATTTGTCATACCCTGGCTGGTGAGGCTGTTGTAGCACAGTGGTAGTATCCCTACCTCCTGAGTCAGGAAACCTGAGTTAAAGTCTCACCTGCTCTGGCGTTGTGTAATAACATCTCTGAACAGGTTGATTACGAAGTATCTCCAGTGGCTGGTGTCTTGCTGAGCTGAATGGCCCGGCTACTCTCATACCCAGAGATAGCAAGAACTGCAGATGCTGGAGTCAGAGACAACACAGTATGGGGCTGGAGGAACACAGCAGGCCAGGCAGCACCAGAAGAGCTCCTCTGATGCTGCCTGCCCTACTCTCGTACGCACTTTGCTTTTACATTTACATCTGAAATCCACATCTCAGTAGGAATCTGGGTTTAAGTAAAAAGAAAAGACAGAAATATCACTTTAAAAAAGAAAAACAAAATTGGGCCCAGAATTTCCTTTTAAATTAGCACCATACAAATGTCGCAACTCTGTTGTGGGAATGTTGTTACAAATGCCCCTTGTGGTTATAGTTAGGCAGCCCAGCAAGTGGCTCCACTGACTGCAAAAGTTAGCTCTGGAGATAGAATTTAAAGGTTGGGAATTCTAAACATAATTTACTTTCTGATGTTAAACAATATGCCATGACATGAAAGCAATTAATAATATTTTGAGTGGCTGCAATATCTGGCAAAATTCTTTCAATGCTAATATAAATATGAAGCTAATCATTTTTTTCTTGAAGAAAACATGGCTCCTTAGTTGTTCAGCTCACCCATTTCATAATAAAATATATTTTTTCAGAATATGGTGCATTGATTTTTCTCCCTGTAAAAATTTTGAAGTTCTTAAGCAAAGCATTATGGCCATAATTTTCAAATTCTCTTGAACATCAAGGAAAGTTGAGTGAATGACACCTTTACAGAGATGTTGCTTCAGAACTCTTTAAATCACCCTGGCGTTGCATTAACCTGCTGTTATAACTGGGAAGTGAGCTAGTTTAATATTGGTAATGTTTTGAAGCTTATTGTCTTCATCAAATAGTTGGCTGTATATATTAAAACAAACTTATTAAGAATCATGTGCACTTGGTTGGGAACCGTAGATGTAGGAGCAGAGGTAGGCTATTCAGCTTATCAAGTGGGCCATGCCATTCAATGAGATCATAGCTGATCTGATAATCCTCAACTTCAGTTTTGCACCTTTTTCCTATAACCCTCGATTCGCTTACTGATTTAAAAAGGTATCTCCGCTTTGAATATATTTAACAGCCTAGCCTCTAAACTGCTCTGTGGGAAAGAATTCCACAGGTTCACTGCTCTGAGAGAAGAAATTCCCCCTCATCTCTGTCTTAAATGGACTACCCCTTATTCAAGTTTATGCCCTTTGGTCCTGGACTCTTCCCCCAAGGGAAAACAATCTTTCTACATCTAACTTGTCAAGTCCCCTAAGAGTCTTGTTTGTTTTAATAAGGCCTGCTCTCATTCTTGAATCATAGGAACAGGAGTAGGCCGTTCAGCCTCTTGAGCCAGTTCTATCATTCACTGAGATCATGGCTGATCTGTAGTCTAACTCTTTTACACCTGCCTTTGGCCCATATCCCTTAATACATTTGCTTAACAAAAATTTCAGATTTAAAATTAGCAACTGAGTAACACTACAGTAGTTATGGGTTGCCATCCTTAAAATGCCCCTTTATCCCAACTCTGTCATCTAATATTCCCAAACTCCACTGAATACAGGCCCAAACCACTCAACCTTTACTCATAATGCAGTTTCTGTATATCCAGGATCCAGCTAATGAATCTCATCTGGACTGCCTCCAATGCCAGTGTATCTTACCTTGGATAAGGGGCCAAAACCTGTGTTCTAGTTATGGTCTGACTAGTGACTTGTATAGTTTTAGCAGGACATCCATATTTTATACTCGTAGAGTCATTGAAATGTACAGTGTGGAAACAGACCCTTCGGTCCAACTTGTCCATGCCAACCAGATATCCTACATAAATATAGTCCTACTTGCCAGCATTTGGCCCATATCCCTCAAAATCCTCAGACATAGTAAGAACTGCCGATGCTGGAGTCAGAGATAACACAGTGTGGAGCTGGAGGAACACAGGGTCCCAACACGAAACATCAGCTTTCCTGCTCTTCTGATGCTGCCTGGCCTGCTGTGTTCCTCCAGCTCTACACTGTGCTATCCCTCTTAAACCCTTCCTATTCATATACCCATCCAGATGCCTTTTAAACGCCGTAATTATACCAGCCTGCACCACTTCTTCCGACAGCTCATTCCATAAACGCACCAACCTCTGTGTGAAAAAGTTGCCCCTTCGATCCCTTTTAAATCCTTCCCCTCTCACCTTAAACCTATGCCCTCTAGTTTTGGACTCCCCCATCCCAGGGGATCCATGCCCCTTATGATTTTATAAACACTATAACATCACCTTTCAGCATCCACTCCAGGGAGGCCTATTCAGCCTCTTCCTGTAGCTCAAACCTTCCAGCCCTAGCAACATCCTTCTAAATCTTTTTTGAATCCTTTTAGGTTTCACAACATTTTTCCTGTAGCAGGGAGACCAGAATTGCACACAGTATTCCAAAAGTGGCCTAACCAGTGTTCTGTACTACAGCAAACATGACCTCCCAACTCCTGTACTCAATGCACTGACCAACAAGAGCAAGCATACTAAACGCCTTCTACTTGCGACTCCACTTTCAAGGATCAATGACCCTGCATTCCAAGGTCTCTTTGTTCGGCAACACTCCCCATTACCCTACGTTAAGTGTATATGTCCTGCCCTGATTTGCCATTCAAAAATGCAGCACGTCACATTTATCTAAATTAAACTTCATCTGGTCAAGGTCCCGTTGTACTCTGAGGTAACCTTCTTTGTCTAGTGCACCTCCAATTTTGGTGTCATCTGCAAACTTACTAACCATACTTCTTTATTCACATCCAAAATCATTTGGATAAATGACGAAAACCAGTAGACATAGCACCGATCCTTGTGGCACACTGCTTGTCACAGGCCTCCTCTTGATTCCCTTTGAAATAAATAACAATATTTTATTTGCCTTCACAATAGCCACTGAACCTGTATGCTAGCTTTCAGTGATTTATGCGCAGGGACTCCCAAATCTCTTTGTGTTATAACTTTATACCGTCTCTCTCCATTTAAATAATATTAAACTCCTCTATTCTTCCTGCCAAAAGTGTATAACCTCGCATATTCCCACATTATATTCCATCGGCCAAGTTTTTGCTTGTTTGCTAACTTATCTGTATCCCTCTGTAAACAAAATGTTATCCTCATCGCTTGCCTTCAACCTATTCTTGTGACATCTGCAAACTTGGCAAGCCTTCCGCATCGGAGCCATATAAAATAAATAATTGTGGACCCCAGCACTTATCTCTGTGGCACTCCACTAGTTACAGGTTCGCCATTCTGAAAATACCCCCTTATCCTAACTGTCTGTCATCTGTTACTTAATCAATCCTCCATCTATGCAAATATACTGTTTGCAACATCATAAGCTCTTATCTCATGAAGTAGCCTAACATGTGGTAACTTATCAAATACCTTATGAAAAGCCAAATATATTGCATCCTGTGCTTTCCTCTTATCTATTCTACTTGTTACATCCTCGAAGATTTCTAGTAAACCTGTCAGGCATGATTTCCCCTTCGTTAAGCCAAGCTGAATCTGGTTGATCATATTAGGTATTTCTAAATGCTCTGCCTTTAAATCCATTTTCCCAATTACAGACATTAACTGCCTGGCTTTAGTTAGCTGTTTTTCTTTTGGCTCCTTCCTTTTTTAAATACAGATGTTACATTGGCATATATTCACTCCTCAAGGAATTTTCCAGACTCTAAGGATGAGTTTGTTGACTTGCTCACTGAGCTGGCTTGTTTTTGTTCAGATGTTTCGTCACCATGCTAGGTGACATAATCAATGGAGCCTCCGATGAAGCGATGTTATTTTACTCCGCTTGGAATTTATACTGTCCAGTCCGTTATGGCGAGTAGTGTCATTTCCAGTTTTGATCTGTACGGGTTCATATATGGGATCCAGTTCTATATGTTTGTTGATTGAAGTATGGGTGGAGAACCATACCTCTAGGAATTCCCGTGCGTGTCTATGTTTGGCTTGGGCGACTATGGTTACTTTGTCCCTGTTAAACTGATGGCCTTCATTGTCTGAATTTACCGGGTAAATTCAGACAATGAAGGCCATCAGTTTAACAGGGACAAAGTAACCATAGTCGCCCAAGCCAAACATAGACACGCACGGGAATTCCTAGAGGTATGGTTCTCCACCCATACTTCAATCAACAAACATATAGAACTGGATCCCATATATGAACCCGTACAGATCAAAACTGGAAATGACACTACTCGCCATAACGGACTGGACAGTATAAATTCCAAGCGGAGTAGAATAACATCGCTTCATCGGAGGCTCTACTGACTATGTCACCTAGCATGGTGATGAAACATCTGAACAAAGACAAGCCAGCTTGGCGAGCAAGTCAACAACCTCATCCATAACCAGAGCTACAGATCTTTGCCTATACTTTAGACTCTAAGGATTCTTGGAAGATTACTACCAGTGCATCCATTATCTCTATAGCTGCTATTTTGAATATTCCAGGATGTGTTCCATCAGACCTAGGTCAGTTAGCTCAGTTGGCCAGATGGCCTGAATGCAATGCATGGTATTACAGCATGTGGCTTCGTTCCTTGTACTAACTGCGGCAGTTCATGGAGGCTTGCCTTCCTTCACACTTAGACAATGGTGTCCTCCAAACGGTATGTGGCCAATTGTCCTTTTCTGTAATGGAGAAAGCTGTTTATGGTCCTTTATGGACAATAGCTAATCACCTCATTTCCAGACTAGTAACCCAATTTCCACTGAAACATCCACACCAAGAGCTGCAACTTGTATTTTGGGAACAGCTACAAAGTTGCTGGAAAAGCTCAGCAGGTCTGGCAGCATCTGTGAAGCATCACCCGAAATGTTATCTCTGATTTTTTTCTTCACAGATGCTGCCAGATCTGCTGAGCTTTTCCAGCAACTTTGTTTTTGTTCCTGATTTACAGCATCCGCAGTTCTTTTGGATTTTAACTTGTATCTTGGCTCTGCTTGAAGATTACAGTACTATTAAATTATTGGTTCTTATTAAATGTTTTTAGTATGATTGATATTCTTGTTTGTTTGTTTTTCAGAAAAAAAGACTTTTGCAGAGATTCTGGAGAATTTTCATCCAATTCGTTAAATTACCTGGCAGTAATTCTTAGTTACCTATGTGGGGTAATTATTATAACTCTCAGCACTGTCTGTCATCTGATGTATAAAAATATGCTGTGTACTGATGGTCTTTCTCATTGTAAATTATAATAAATTATATGAAATAATTATGCTGTTTTTATTTAATCCTGATATTAAAGGGTAACACACTTTAATGCAATCGAGACTAGTTTTATTCACAAAGCAGACAGATGGTTATTGATCTCTGAGCCTTTTGAGCAATGTGGTAATTTGAGGCAGACAGTAAACAAATTATTGCAATGCAGTTTAAATAACCTTTGAGAAATTTTAGCTAGAAATGCTGTAATTCTAGAAACTCAAACAATCTATTGTACCCTTTACACAATAGTCTATTTCTGCATAACACTTTTAATGTATACTGTCCCACTCTTATTAAGTGTTATGTAGATGCTTCAAAATTTGACACCAAACCACATATGACTAAAACTCTTCATCAGTGAGATTGGTTTTGAGGAGTGTCTTAAAGAATTTACAGCATTGAGCTGAGCGTACCAATGGTGGAGCAGTTAAATTGGGTTCTCAAGAGGCTAAAATTTAAGGAGTGCAGATATTTTGGAGGCTTGCAGATTTTGCTTCTCTCGGTGCAATGCCAATTTCACTTACATAGAGAGTCCTCCAGGCCAGAATAATTGACAAGTTACATAAGAAGTGTCATCTACTTTAATATTTGAGCTGTATTGATTATTTTTAGATACATACAAATTTACAGATTAGGAGCAGAAGTAGACCATTTGACAGATGATTTTGTAGAAGGTAAGATTTCTACATATTGCAATCATCAAGTGGTACTGAGTTTAGAGCTCTCGGGGTCAATAAAAATGTGAAATTAAAACAGATGGAATTGCGGGTAGTGTACTTACATGGATAGAGAATTGGTTGACAGACTGGAGAAAATAAGAGTAGGAATAAATCGTTTTCCGAGTGGCAGCCAGTGATTTATCGGTTACCATAGGGATCAGTGCTTAGACACCGGCTATTCACAATATACATTTAAATGACTGAACTAAATGTAATATCTTCAAGTTTGTAGATGTCACAAAGCTGGATTGAAGGGTTAATTTTGAGGAAACTTCAGAGATGCTTCAGTAGCAGAAGTATGTACTAATCTACAAGATGCCATGCAGAAATTCACCAAAGATCCTTAGCACCTGCTGGCGGCCTAGCGCCTCAGTGTTTAGCACTGCTACCTCAATGGCAGGGACCCAGTTTTGATTCCGCCATCGGGCAACAATCTGTGTGGAGTTTGCACATTCTCCCTGTGTCTGCGTGGGTTTCCGCTGGGTGCTCTGGTTTCTTCCCACAGTCCAAGGATATGCAAGTTAGGTGGATTGGCCATGCCAAATTGCTCAGGGATGTGCAGGTTAGGTACATAGGCCATGGGAAATGGAGGGTTACAGGTATAGGGTAGGGGGATGGATGTGGGTGGGATGCTGTTCAGATGGTCAGTGTGGACTCTTTGGGCCAAATGGCCTGTTTCCACACTGTAGGGATTCTATTCCTCCAAACCCACAGCCACTACAATCTAGAAGGACAAGGGCAGCAGATACATGGGAACACCATCTCCTGAAAATTCCCTTGCAAGCCACTCACCATCCTGACTTAGAAATATATCGCTGTTCCTTCAGTGTTGCTGGGTCAAAATCCTGGAATTCCCTCCCTAAGGCCATTTGTGGATCAACCTACAGCAGGCAGACTGCAGTGGTTCAAGAAGGCAACCAAGGGCAACTAGGGGCGGGCAGTAAAAGTGCTGGCTAATCAGTGATGCCCACATCCCACGAGTGGAAAAAAATATTTACCAAGTCGAGTGAATGGACAAGTACATGGCTGATGCAGTAAAATCTGGTTAAATGTGTGATTATTCACTTTGGCAAGAACAAAAGAGCAGATTATCTGAATAGTGATAGATTGGGAAAGGAGGAGGTGTAAAGTGACCTGGGTGACCCTGTATTATACCAGCCACTGAAGATAAACATGCAGATGGTAAAGAAGGCAAAGGGTATATTAGCCTTTATAGTGAGAGAATTCAAGTACAGGAACGGGGATGTCTTGCTACCTTTGTACAAGGCCTTGGTGAGACCATACCTGAAGTATTATGTGCAGTTTTAATCTGAGGCAGGATGTTCTAGCAATGGAGGAAGTGCAACAAAGGTTTACCAGACTGATTCAAGGGATTACAGGACTGATATATGAACACAGACTGAATCAATTAAAACTATATTCACTGGAGTTTAAAAGAATGAGGGAAGAGCCTCATAGTAAACTATAAAGTTCTAGTAGGTCTACACAGGGTAAAAGCAGGAAGGATTTTCCTGATGACCAGGGAATCCAGAACCTGGGGTCAATGTCTAAGCATATGGGGTAGGCCATTTAAAACTGAGATGAGAACTTTTTCACTAATGAGTGGTGAGTCAGTGGAATTCTGTGTCACGGAAAGCGCTTGAGGCCAAAACATTGAATGTTTTCAAGAAGGGGCTAGATATAATTCTTAGGGCTAAAGGAATCAAAGGATCTGGGGAGAAGGTAGAAGTAGGGCTACAGAGTTGGATGATCAACCATGATCATATCATACAGCAGAGCTAGCTCAAAAGGCTTAATGGCCTACTCCTGTCTTTATTTTTCTATGTTCCAAGTGGTGTAGGCTGAATTTAGGTTTATCGCCCACTGCTTGGTTTTCAGTCTGAGCTCAGTTGAATAGGATGGTGCAGCGTTAAAGCTATGGTGTTGCCAAATAAAGGGAATGAAAACCCGGATGAGTTATAATTGCTACTTCCAAGCAACAGAAGGGAGTCAAAACATGGCTCCACTTTCCTTGTTGTATAATTTACAAAGTTGATGCCTAGAATCAGAGTCCTAACAGCAGAGAGAGTCAATTTAGTGCATTAACCCATGTTAGCTTTCTGCTGAATAATCCAATTAGTTCCACTCCCTCACCCCCCAGACCCCTGCTTGTTTATTTCCTTCAAGTTTTCTTTGAAATCATCCATCAATTCCACTTCCATCCAAACATTATCGCTAAGTTTGCACCATCAGTTGTGCTGGTGTCCCAAAGGGGAACCTCAAGCAGAATTTTACTTCAGTTAATATTTTATCTTGCCGCTGATCATACCTGTCACAAATGAAAGCAAACCTTTACAAATTATTCTGGTATAGTGTGCTTCAGGTGAATAGATTTCCAGGTTTGACTTTTCTAAATAAGCACCCTTTATGCCTTTCTGCCACCACTGGCAAATTGAGGGATATGTGCCTACAATCACCTTGTCACAAAAATTCCTGGAAATGAGTGGTCTTGCAATTGGTCTGTTGTACTTAATCAATTGTATGAATTCACATGGGTTGTCCATTTAGAAAAGTGGCCCTGTTATATCAATATCTGGAGATAGACCTCCACAATGCACTGCTTTCAGCATATGGGTAATGGTCAGAGATCAAACCACATATTGGATCAGGTATGGCTGGCAAATGATTGAATTTATACAATGCATATTTCTGTCATATTTAATTATTCTTTTACCACAAATAGTCAGAGGCTGGGAATTCTACAGTGAGCAACTTACCTCCAGACTGCCCAAAGCCTGTTCATCATTTACAAGACACAAATCAGGAATGTGAAGGAATAATGGATTTCTGAAGAAGAGTCCCAACCCGAAACGTCAACATTCCTACCCTTATGAGCTTCTTCAGTTTCCGATGAATGTCCCGCCTCTGCATGATCTCTCATTATTCCTCTCCTTGTATATTAATGTTATATTCATCTTCTTTCATCAATAATAATTATAATATTCAACTATCAGTAGGTTGATTTGTTAATTGTGAAATGCTTAGTGTTTGTTTTTCTCAGCTTAGCCTATCTTTACAAAAATACAGTCATTGCAAGTTCAGGAAGAGGCTTTGAAGCATTCAGAGGCATTCTTTCCCTACTGCATGAAGCTTGAATGTCTTACTGACTCACATAGTCCTGTGATTACATGTGCAATAGCAAAACTTACACCTACTTATGTTCTCATTTTTTGGATATTTATTTCTTCTGGAGAACTGAATTAATATCATACAAGAAGCTTAGTTCACATCATAAATGCTTTATTCCACAGAGGAAACAAACAGCGCAATGGGAATGATCCAAGTTACCTAGTACAACTTGTGGCCACATAATAAAACAGTTGAAAGTACTACAAACTACAATGCTTCCATCAATGGTGAATCACGTTATTTAATTTAGAAACAATAATCCTTATGTATCATGTCCTGTAGCCAATAAGCATTGTCTCTGTGGTCCTCTTTCATTTATAATCTGTTGTCCAAGCCAATATTATTCAACGATAAAAGTAACTAATAGATTGTAGAAGACTTTACGATTTTCTGATGCTGTGAAAGGTGCCATATGAAAGGAATATCTTTTTTGCTGCATGTCTGTCTGCCGGGATGCTATCTTGCTTCACAAAACTCAAGTTGTTCCCCTGGTTGTTTGTGTTCTATTCTTTAAAAAATACCTCTCTGTGCAAAAAGCCTGTCTCTCCCACAGTTACCCAGGGAAGCTCATGAAATGTTTCTTTTTTACCCTCTGAGAGATGAAAGGCATTAACACCTTTCAATAAGATGTCTATTTTTCTAAAGTCACGAGGAAGATTGAAGGGGGAATGATTTACATATATACATCAATTTTTACAAGATGATAATCTCCAAAATCTATTTCTCTGGAGTTGGCTGAGGGGCATAAATTAACTAGAACACTGGGGTGAACTCCTATAACAGCACTTCTTTGAAATAGTGTCATAGGATCTTTAACTTTTACACGATATAAAAATAAGCACAAAGGCAAGTGGTGAGCAATTGAGAATCTTACTATGAATCTACAGAGGGATACAGACAGGCTAGGTGAGTGGGCAAAAGCTTGGCAGATGGAATATAATGTGGGAAGGTATGAGGTTATGCACCTTGACGGGAAAAATAGAAGATGGGAGTATTATTTAAAAAGAAGAAGACTGTAAGAGGCTGCAGAACAGAGGGATTGGAAGGTTCTCGAGCATGAATCACAAAAACATTAGCAGCCAAATATGTAATAGGGAATACAAATGGACTGTTGGCTTGTATTTGAAATGGAATTGAGTATAAAAATAGGGGGGTCTTGCTAAAACTATACAAGGTACTAGTCAAACCTCACCTGGAATAGTATGAATAGTTTTTGTCCCCTTATCTAAGGAAAGATATATTTGCCTTGGAGTCCAAAGAAGGTCCACAACGATGGCTGATCCTGGGTGTGGAGGGACTTTCTTTTAGGTGAAGTTTAATAGATTGGGCTTTTAGAAGAATGATGGGAGACTTTTTTAAAACAATTCTTAAGGAGCCTTGATAGGGGAAGTGCAGGGAGGTTGTTTTCCTTTAGGGGAGAGTCTAGGATCAGAGGATGTAATCTCAGTAAGGGGTCACATATTTAAGACAGAGATGAGGAGTAAATATTTCTCTCAGAGGGTATTGAATCTTTGGAATTCTTTGCCACAGAGGACTGCCGAGGCTGGGTTGTTTAATATATTAAAGGCTGAGATAGACAGATTTTTAATTAGCAAGGGAATCGAAGGTTATGTGAATAAATGAGAGAGTGGAGTTGAGGACTATTTGATCAGCCAAGGTGTCATTGAATGGCAGAGGGAACTTGACCTACTTCTGCTAATACATCTTGTGGCCTTATGAGCATTTAATGTCTCAGCCAAAAAATGATGCAGACACTACCTTGGGGAGTCAGATCACAATTATCAGGTTCTTGGAGTGAGACCTGAATTTACAGCCCATTGACTTGCAAGTGCTACCCAATGAATCACAATTGATACTTCGAGAAGAATCATTTCTTTGAATCCAGAGTAAAGTGAGTTCTTCTTCCCCATTTCTTTCAGGGGTAAAAGTAATCAGAAACCTAACACTGCAACATTATTGAACAGAAAGGCATATAAATGAGAAAAAAACATATCTTAAATACTCTGTCCAATTTTATTTGTGCCATATATGGGAACAATGCATTTTGTTCACGTTGATACAAATCATGTACCATTAGGAAAATTGTGCATATTGTAATAGTTGAATCAGCCATTTTCATCATAATACAGTTTACCAAAATGTTTCTTGCAGAAGGAAGGTTTCATCAGCTGATTTTAAAATTCACAAGTGCTGCACATTTAATCTTTCTGCCTTGTGGCTGGCAAAATTAGTACAGTTGAAGTCTCCTCTCAAAAAGCTTGTTGGTACTTTTGCAAATACAAATCCAATGGTGCATTCTGGATCATTCCCAACACATTCTGCAGTTGGAAGTCTGTAAGGTTTTATTTTGGTCTTTGTTAGTGGCCAAACAGAAAAGTTACCTTGCTTTCTCCTCAGATTCTTTCTTTCAGGTTGTTCATTCTTGGATGAGCAGTTATCTTTCTCTTCTTTGCATCAAAGCTACAAAGAAATTCCTATCATGTCCTTATACCTGCTGGTCAACATGTTGGCTTTTTTGGTCAATGTATTCAACACAGCACAGAGCCCCTTCACATGGACATAGAAAAGTGTCTCTAAATTTGTCTCGTCTTCATGTTCCAGGTCATAGGCATCGTTGATCTGTCGTTTCAAATCTTCAAGGGGCAGACGACCGCTCTCCACAATGTCTTTGATGTATTTCAGCTGGATGTAGCATTCATACAAGTTCTGAGAACTGACTGAGACATCTTTTGCTTCATTTTGATCCTCCAAAGGGATGTCTTGAAGGAGGCTGGGAAGCATGACTGTCTGCTCCATATTCTTCACTGCGGATGAATACTTGCTCATAGTGGCAACGAGGAAATTTGTTTGCTGTTGAGAGATGAAGGACTGCATATTGTTTGGTGTTGAGACGGCTGTGCAGCTGGAGCTGTGCAGCAGTTCTAGAGTCACAGAGGAGGAATGAGTAATCTCTCAGGATTTATGTACTGCTTAGAAATGGTACAATGTTACTTCAGTTCAACCTGTATATCAGATCATTTTCAAAAAGGTCACACAAACATAGCAGATTGGTATCTGATAGGTCCATGTTTAATTTGGATTATTTTAGGCATGTAACCATCTACTGTATCAACTGAAAACTGCCATTGACTTCAATAAATTATTTGCTTAGACATTACATTGACCGCTGGATCCATTAACAGTGGATTTCACAATAAAATGCAAGTGGTGTAATTGGTAGTCATATGTGATAGGATGCCAGCCGACATACAAAAGTTAAATATTTAACTGCATTCTGTAGGTCAGGGATATCTTGAGCAAATCTGGTTTATTGAAAAAAAGCACTTTATCTGATTGCTGTAAGTCTCAAAAATTATTTTTGGGGATGGGGATTTGAGAAAAAATAGAGATCAGTGGGATTCAGAAACATCATCCCTTGCTGCCTTTGGTCTATTTTTTGAAAAGTTAGAGGTGACAAATATGCAGTAGGGAGCTGCATGTTCTTAATAATGACAGCTCAGGTTCCCTTGTCAAAAAGAAATTTACAGGCTTCATTGGCTGTAGTCATGGAGCAGAAAATGACTTTGCATTGACAGTTCTGTGCTTTAAAGGGTAGCCTGTGCTGCATTTGAGGCTGAATTGCAATGCTTCCTAAATCCTGTTCTAATCCCAAAAGAAATGGCTTTTGAGGCTTACAGTACCTCTTGTAGTTTTTAAAATAGTTTACAAAGAATTTCTGACTTGCAGACTTTTAATCATTTATCCAACTTGATATTGGTTCAAGCTTTATTTTATCTGTATATGGTAAATTAAGGCAACAGTAGCAGCACTCTCTTTCTTTTACCTCCCCACAGCCTCAATACAATGCTCCAACTTAGAGTTATGGAACCATAAAGTTATTATAGTCTTGATGGATCTTCTTTAGTTGGTTGTTAGTCTAACTATTCATACGCTCAGGGTCATTCAGCGAGTCTGTACATGCAAACATATGAATCAGGAGCAAGAGGAAGCCTCTTGGCTCTTTGAGTTAGATCCATCGTTCAATAAGATCATGCCTGATCTGGTAACTGTACGTTCCTGCCTATCTGTAATAATCTTTAAATCTTTTGCTTATCAAGAATCTATCTACCTTTGCCTTAAAAAGATTCATAGACTAGTTTTCAACCTTCTGAACTCCAAAAGGTCCAAGCCTACCTGTTCAATCTTTCATCATAAACCAACTGGCCATTCTGGGCATTAGTCATAGAACCTTCACTTTCAACACTTTTACATCATTCCCTAAATGAGGAAACCAATACTGTATGCAATATCCCAGATCTGGTCTCACTAATGCTGTGTATACATGGACAATAACTTTCATACTTTTCTATTCATTTCCCCTTACAATAAATGATAAAATTCTAATCACTTTCATAATTAATTTCTGGATTCCAACCTTTTGCAATTCATGTCCTTGGGCACCCAGATCCTACTACTTCTCTGAATTCAGCAATTTCTCATCATTTAAATAACACACTTTTTAATCATCCTGCCAAAATGAAGAATTTTACATTTTCTCACATTATACTCCATTTGTCAAATCTTTGTCTATTCACTTAACCCCTCTATATCACCCTGTCCTATGTTCTCTTCACAATTTACCTTCCTACCAAGCTATGTGTAATCAGTAAATTTAGCAACTATAGCTCCAACTCCTTTCTAGCTTCATTCAAGTCATTTGTTAAAATTGTAAAAAGTTGAGGCCTCAGCACTGATCCCTGTGGCACACTACTTGTTACAATCAGAAAATGAACCTGTCATGCCTACTTTCTGTTTCCTCTTAACCAGCCATTCCAATAGGTTACCCCTACACAATGAGACTTTATTTTTCAAAATACCCTTTGATGAAACATACATAAGAGTAGAGTATTCGACCATTCGAGCCTGCTCCATCATTCAATAAGATCACGGCTGATCTGATTCTAACCTCAACTCTTCATTCCTGGATATCCTCGATAATCTTTCATTCCCATGGTAATCTAGAATCTATCTGCCCCTGTCCTAAGAATATTTTTTTTCTTTATTCATTAAAGGGATGAGGACGTCACTGACTAGGCAGCATTTATTGCCCACCCTGCAATTAAGAGTCAACCACATTGCTGTGGGTCTGGAGTCACATGTAGGCCAGACCAGGTAGGGATGGCAGTTTCCTTCCCTAAAGTGAACCAGATGGGTTTTTTCCCAACAATCGGCAATGGATTCTTGGTCATCATTAGATTCTTAATTCCACATATTTTATTGAATTCAAATTCCACCAATCTGTCATGACTGGATTTGAACCCAGGTCCTCAGAATGTTATCCAGGTCTCTGGATTAACAGTCCAGTGATAATACCACTAGGCCATTGCCCTGTATAACTGGGGCATAACCTCCTTACTCTTGCATTCAATTCCCCTCACAAAAAAACACAATATTCTATTAGCTTTCCTGATGACATGGTGTACTACATACTAACCTTGTGTGATTCATGCACCAGGACACCCAGGTCTCTCTGCATCTCAGAGCTCTGCAGCCTGTCACCATTTAGATAATGCTTCTTTTTCATTCTTTCTGCAAAAAATGGATTCACCAAAATTATGAAAATTGAGACAGTGCCTTACCAAATGCTTTGTGGAAAGATAAAGTACTTCCAACAGTTACTCCTTATCCATAACACATTTTGTCCAATCATAGAACCACATTTAACAGTAAAGGAATTTAGGGTTATGGCGAGCGAGCTGAGTCCATGAAAACATCGGCCATGATCTTATTGAATGGCAGAGCAGGATGGATGGGCCAGATGGCCTACTCCTGCTCCTATTTCTTGTGTTCTTATGTAACAGTAGATGTATGGGTTTTGGATTTGTAAGTGTTGTCTGAATGAGTACAATCTGTATTCTCCCTATTACGAACAATCATAAGGACTTGCTGGGAAATGGAAATGGAAATACGACTTGTGTAGCTACAGTGTAGAAGCAATGTGAAACAGCTTGTTTAACCAATTTTTTCTAGTTATTTGGTAGCACAGAACTTGACTATTGGTGAAAAAAGATGCAAACTGTCAACACTTCTGTCTTGCATGCATCAAGACGCTTCATTAGAAATACCAATTCATGAGGAAAAATTATGCTTTATGAGAGGAGAATGCTGATTGGTTGGCAGATAGACCCTGATTGGCTGAAGCACTGACATAGACAATGAAATGATCAATGATGATTGACAATTAACTGCCAGCTTTGTTTACATTTTAAACCAGGTAGGTTGACTCTGAAGCTTGGATAAAATTTGTCTTTTTTCAGGAATACTCTTTTCTTTTGTAATAACTTGCCCTTCCAGTCTAATATGACATTAGCTGGACAGTTTTCCTGTCCAAAAGCAGCTATTTTTGGCCCATTTGCAAGTCTGTGCAATAGTCAGTGAGCAATGATCTGATCAGAATAATTGTTGTCTTACAGGATAGCTTTGATGTACTCAATCTCTGCCTAATATTTCCAACATGAACAAATCTCTTGGGCCCTACTTACAAGACTGTTGATAAGGACAATCTTATAGTAAGGATTTCTTATACATTCCACCTCAAACTGAGATTCACATTTGAGATGGAGCAGTCTACAGGTTCCTCTTTCCTTGACATCCTAATTCAGAAATCTTTTAATAGGTTTCTATTTCTGTCTACCACAATCCTACCTTGTCTGTGTTGTAATTCCTGTAATCTACTTGTATAGTGTCATATAGCTCTACTGTATATAACATATATCATATTCCTCTAGACTTAGAGCCATCTGAAAAGTTGAATATAGAATAACTCTCCTTAATCCAAGGACTTCCACTTATATTTATAAAGAACAGAGATCCCAGAACGATCCCTTTTATTATGACTTCTATTGGGACTCATAACTTTTAGAAAGATATTTTAATCTCCAGTGGTAGAGTAACGACAAGATTTTAAACTTTAAGACTTTTACTGTAACAACAAATTAAAAGGGACATTGATGAACTAAGAAAGCTGACATTTTGGGTCAGGACCCTTCAGAAATGGGGGAGGGGGAAGGGAGCTAGGAAATAAATAGAGAGAGAAGGGGTGCGGCTGGGGAAGGTAGGTGGGATGGTGATAGGTGAGTGCAGGTAGGGAGTGGTGGGGACTGGTCAGTGAGGTGGGGGAGAAGATGGACAGGTTGTGTCAGGTCAAGGAGGCAGGGATGAGAGGGAGACTAACCCTCCTTTTCATCCCCACCTCCTTGACCTGACACAACCTGTCCATCTTCTCTCCCACCTATCCGCCACTCCCACCTCACTGACCAATCCCCACCATACCTACCTGCACTCACCTATCACTATCCCACCTACCTTCCCCAGCCCCACCCCTCTCTCTCTATTTATTTCCCAGCTCCCTTCCGACTCCTGCATTTCTGAAGAAGGGTTCCAACCTGAAACGTCAGCTTTCTTGCTCCTCTGATGCTGCCTGGCCTGCTGTTTTCCTCCAGCTCTGCACTATGTCATCTCTGACTCCAGCTTCGGCAGTTTTTACTATCTCTCATTGATGAACCAATGTTTATTTGGCAACTTATACTTGACAATTAACAAAAGATGAACCTTTTAAGAAGACTGACAATACTCCACCATCATTATACTTTACTATGTTGACCCTTAAGTGAGTACTTTATTTTTTTGGAAACAGTACAAAGTTATTTTCTGCTCTGTATTGCTTGCTTTCCCTTTTCCTTTCACAGTCAAGTGACTTCTAACCAACCCATACTCACAAACCCATAACACTGTGATGTTCGTAGATGTGATTCTACATTTGGACAACATTTGTGGGATAATCCTGAGTGCAAAATTTACACTGACAGCAATTTCAGATTGTTAGTCTGGCTTGCAGTGTGGCATGTTTGTGGGTATTGTAAGCAATATATATTAATACATAAGGCCCTGTTCTTGATTAATACAAAGAGCCCATTTCAACTCTGCCAAATAGGTGATAGCCATTTGCTGGTTCAATTCTCAGGGCAATGCCTTGACCAATCAGTCAACCAGAAATGAAAGAACAGTCCTGCTGATGCAGCAGATCTGAAATATAAACAGAGTACTGGAGAAATTCTGTTCTTCTGGCAGTATGTGTAGAGTAGAAACAGAATTAATGTTGTGGAAACATGGAAGATCAAGAAACTGGTAAGGAAAAGAAGCATAGAATATTAATGCATTCTAGTCAAGAAATGTAAAAATGGACTATAAAATCTTCTATAGGTATATAAAAAGGAAACGTTTTGCTAAGATGAATATGGCTCCATTTAAAGCAGTGTTAGGTGAATTTATATTTGGGAATAGAGTCTGGCCGATAAACCAAAAATGTTCCGTTTTCACTGAGGAGAATACAAGAAATCTCCCAGAATTAGCAGACCAAGTGACTAGGGAAAAAAAGGAATTGAAAGAAATTTGTATTAGTAAGAAGGATGTACTGGAGAAATTAATGGGGCTGTAAGTTGATAAGCACCCAGTGTTTTAGTCGATATCCAAAAGTATTGAAGGAGGTAGCTATAGAGTCACTTGATGCATTACTAAGTATATTTCAAAATTCCATAAATTCTGGAATAATTCCTGCACATTGGAAGCCAACAAATGTTGCCCCACTATTTGTGAAGGAGCACAAGATAGCAAGGGAGTTACAGGTCTGTCAGCTTTGCTGCCATGGTAGGAAAAATGCTAGAAAATATAAAAGACAGGGTAAATGAACACTTGGATAAAAATGAACTGATTGGGCATAGTCAGCATGGATTTGTGAATGGAGAATAGTATGATCCGGGTGATTTATCCACTCTCAGACCTTTCAGCTTCCCTAGCACATTCACCTTATTCATGGCCACTATACTCATCTCAGCCCCCAACTCCCTTGAAGTTCTGATTTGCCATAGGTGTCTCCCACCATGAAGACTAATGCAAAGTGCATATTCAGTTCCACTGCCATTTTTTTGTTCTCCATTACTACTTCTCCAGCCTCATTTTCCAGCAAACCAATGTCTACTCTTGCTTTTCTCTTACCTTTTAAATAACTAAAAAATCTCTTGCACTCTTCTTTTATATTACTATCTAGCTTACTTTCATATTTCACCTTCCTCCTTATTTCTTTTTAAATTATTCTCTGCTGTTTTTCTAAAGACTTCCCAGTCCTCTTGGTTCTTACTAATCTTCACACCATTGTATGCTTTTTCTTTTGCCTTTAAGCTGTCCCTGACTTCCCTTGTTAGCTCTGGTTGCCTTATCCTCCCCTTAATATGTTTCTTATTCTAGGGATGAATTTCTGCTGTGCTTCCCGAATTACCCCAGAAACTCCTGCCATTGCTGCTCCATTGTTTTCTCTGCTAGGATCCCCTTCCAATCAATTCTGGTCAGCTCTTCTCTTGTGTCTTTGTAGCTACCTTTTATTCAATTGAGATAGTATTACATTTGATTCCAGTTTCACCCTCAAACTGCATGGTGAATTTTATCATATTATGTCACTGCCTCCCAGGGGTTCCTTCACCTTAAGCTACCTAATTAAGTCGGCCTGAACTCGTGGAGGGTTCAGGAGGCAGCAAGCAAGACGCCCAAGCTTGAGGGTAGAATTCAGAACTGATCACAGAATACACATCAATCCTCCATTTCACTCTAGATTAAAGACTCAGAAACAGGGACCTTAGACACATCGCAAGGTTACTTGTCCAGTTCTGTGTGTTTTTATTTCTTACTGATACATACTTGTGCTGAACTTTATCAAATGAGCTTCTGAAAGTCCGTTATCGCATCATTCCATACATACTCACTGCAATCGAAAGAAAACAGCCATCCCTTTCACCAGAGATGTGTTAAAACTGAAATTCAGAAGTAGTTTACAGCTCCATCCTCTGCCTACTTCTGTTCCTTTGCATTCTGCCATGGTGGGCTGAGATTAATGAAGTTTGTGATCTGGAATTTTACAAATGCTGCAAAACTTGGCTGTATCTGGTGAGCAATATCCACAGAGGATATAAGTGCAATTGCAAGATGAGTAGCAAAATTTTCATGTTCTGACAAATTAATAAAAGCAGCAATTTCAGACTTAACCTGAATAAACCCAAAATGAAATTGACTTTTAAACTTTGGGGAAAAAAAGACATTGAAAAAATTGCAAGAAGTAATTCAACTTCACAAAATTATTTGGCACCTCTTATAAATAGGCGTTTTGAGAGTAAAAGTAAATAGCACGATCTCATGTGGTCAGCATGAAATCCCTTCTTTATCTGATCGGCATGCATATAGACACCGGGGAAATGATTGCTGTTATTCAAGTTCACTGGCAATCCTGCTTTTAAAATAAATACTGCAAGCAGCGCACGTTCACAGAAGCACTTCAGATCAATATCAGGCAGGACAATGATTACTGAGCTGAGTTTTGGCTTCCTCGTTATCCCATTATTCTGGTGAAAACTGGAAACCTGTGCGCCCGAGACAACAAGGTGCAGGGCTGGATGAACACAGCAGGCCAAGCAGCATCTTAGGAGCAGAGAGGCTGACGTTTCGGGCCGAGACCCTTCATCAGAAAAGGGGGAGGGGAAGGGGGTT
>NC_063337.1:19741574-19798420 GCF_021869965.1 Rhincodon typus
CAGGAAGGCTGATGTTTCGGGCCTAGACATTTCTGAAGAAGGGTCTAGGCCCGAAACGTCAACTTTCCTGCTCCTCTGATGCTGCTTGGTCTGCTGTGTTCATCCAGCTCTACACCTTGTTATCTCAGATTCTCTAGCATCTGCAGTTCCTACTATCTCTGATACAAGTAGTTTATAATCCTTTTAAACAGTGCTGTTGGAGGCTCCTTCCTGCAGTTGAATGTGTTTTCAGCTGTGCTATGCCAAGTAAGGGTATCAACTGGAGGGTAAGCTGGGAAACAGCACCGCTGGCATTGAATTAGCACTGTACTCTGATTGATATCACAGTGTGCCAGCTCTGCATACTCCCTGTGGGCAGTCACTTCCTGTGCACATGCAAACCCACCTGTACCAAGGTGGCACCAGCATATTTCTCATCCTGGGTTTGCATGTTCTGCACATGGCACGTTGATGCTGTAAGATCATACATTGCACCCAAAAAATGGCAACGCCTGGGCCACTTTTAAAACTGCGCAGCAAGGGACAGGCAAGTAACTGTCTAATTTGGTGTTACATCTGTTGGTTTTTGCTGCAGAATATCTCACTTTGATGGCCATAGAACATAGAACATAGAACTGTACAGCACAGTACAAGCCCTTCCTTGATCTAGTCTCTTTTTTTAACTGGTATATTATAAGCATTCGGGCAATCAATTCTGCCTTATTTCAAGACAAAAGCCTTTGGAAAATATGTTTTAATTTTAATCCCTTCATGAAGCTTTTTCATAAAAGAATTACAAGATATATGATTCGACATTTTATACCTCTATTTCAAACACGGTATAAAACCAAGATTCCTGGTATCAGGTAAATGTAAAAAAAATCCTGTGAAACTATTTAGATGACTGAGGGAAATTCCTCAGTGTCCTGCCATTTTTCAACACACAGCACTAAAATAGACTATTTGGTCACTCATTTCATTGTTGTTTGTGGGAGCTTGCTGTGGACAAATTGGCTTCCACTTTACCTACATTATAACAGTGACGACACTTCAGAATTACTTCATTAGCTGTGAAGTGCTTCGAATTGTCCTGGGGTTGTAGAAGGCACTATCTGATTGCAAGTTTGGTTATTAACATTATAAAGGTAAATTTTTATTATCTTCATGAACAGACAGGAAGGTTGTAAGAGATGCTAGAAGTGCACAAATGCTGCATTCCTTCAAACATCAAAGTTTGTGCTTCATTCGAGCCTCCGTTACTTTTAGACATAGCAATTCTAAAGCACTCCTGGCTGGTCTCTCACATCTTTGTAAATTTGAGATCGTTAAAAGCCTGCTGACCATGTCTTAACTCACAACATGTAAGAATTTCCTTCCATACCTACAAAGGCTGTCAGGCTCTGGGTTACTAGTTCAGGGACATTACCACCGGTATCACCATCCCCCTGATGATGAGGGTACTGCAGTCACACAAAGGGGTGATATGGAATAGGAATTTCAGAGCCAGTGCAATGCCAGCAAAAAGTGCTGTACATCACAATGACTGATAGATCGTTTCAAACAGCTCATCTCTTCAGCGGTTCACAACAGTGTGATACTCTTGCTATTCAGTTGACACTATGTCTGCATATTTTGCAGCCTAGTTTCATTGTAAGGTTTTAATGCTTCTGGTTATGTCATAGGGGCTACATTGTTCAACTAACCTGCTCAACAACGTGCTGGCAAATACGAACATTGGAGCTGATAGATCCAAGGGACAGAGTAGGTCGCTAGAAAGATAAAAATAAAAAGCTCGAGGGATGAGTAATGAAGAAATAAGCAGAATTATTCAGATAAAACCGCAGGAGTCGGGACACAAGAAAATGGAAGAACAAGGTAAAATACCTCTTGGAGAGGTGACGGTCTAATGGTATTATCGCTGGACTATTAATCCAAAGAGCCAGCTAACGTTCTGGGGACTTGGGTTCAAATCCTGCATGGCAGATGGTGGAATTTGAATTTGATTTTAAAAATCTGGAATCAAGAGCCTAGTAATGATCATAGAATTGATTGTCAGAAAAACCCAACTGGTTCACTAATGCCCTTTAGGGAAGGAAACTGCCATCCTTACCCGGTCTGGCCTACATGTGACTCCAGGCCCACAGCAATTGGTTGACTCTTAACTGCCCTGTGGGCAATTAGGAATGGGCAATAAATGATGCCTAGCCAGTGATGCCCTCATCCTGTGAATGAATAAAGAAGAAAAAATAGCAAGCAGAAAGATTAAATGAGATGCAAAGCAATTGATGAGGGGAGAAAGAAGAGATGTATAAAAAAATTAAGATAAATTGAAGGTGATAGAGAGCTCTGAAAGTGAAAAGTAAGAGGAAGTGAATTAAAGACTGTCATCTTGCATAAAAGGAATTTATAGTTATAGGGAGGACAAGCGTCAATGGATTCTACATGGAGACTCATATAGTCTGGCCCTTGTCCAGATTGTTAAATATACAACAAACAAATGGCTGAATACTAAATAACCTACTTGTTTATGTTGTTTATTTTACAGCATGTGACTGGAGTTGCTAAAACCAAAGATCCATATGCCTCCCTGACAAACTTTGAAACTTATCCTGACACATTTAAAGGAAGGTTGCATATTCCTGCATCTCCTTTATAATTGTACTATTTAGTTAATGCTGCCTCTTCTAATTATTACTGCCACAGTTTAGTCCCTGTTCTCCTTGCTAAACATTTCATGTTTTGTTTTTGATGTACTTCTCTGATACTCTCTTAAACATTGTGATTAGTTTAGCTTCAGTCAGCCCCTTAAGGGATGCCATCAATATTCATATGACCCTTTGTCGATAAACATTTCTTCCCTTATGCTTTTCACATTAATGTTAAATTTCTGCCTTCATATGACTGCTTTAATCAGCCCCTGAAAACGACCTTTCACTATTCAGCTTACATAATTTTGAACTCTCCTGTTAATTCCCCAAGAACCATCTTGGCTCCAGTGAACATAACGCCTGTGTTTCAAATTTCTCATCAGACATATTGGCTGTCTGGCTTGGTTCCCCCAGAGTAAATTGCAAAAGTGCTGCTGCAGATTCAGGGAGCGCATCCTTTTCCCCATATCCCATTTGGCCATCAGAACCTTTAGGCTAATGCAAGGTGTTTGTGCAGTTTGCTCATCCAAAAAGGAAGGAAAGGAAGTTCATTGGACTAAATAGACTGTCATTTTCTTGTATATGTTTTTGTTTTGATTTATGCAGTGATTCATTGCTCAGATTTCTTTCTGGCATCAAAACACACGGTGAACAATTGTGTAGAAACAATAACAGCAAACGTTACAGAAATAACTCTACAGAGGCTGGTAACCTGTCACCAAGTCACCCTTTATTTACACGTGCATAGTACTTGACACTGGCTCGGCTTCCTCAGAGCCAGCTCTCAGAGTGAACAGAACTTCTTGCACTCCTGTTTATATCTGTCAGCCAGGGCTCCCTAAGTGGACCAGATTAACAGCCCCAGTCAGTGAACTTGAATTCTATAAATCCACCTGGCTGATCTTGTTACAATCAGCACAATTTCCTGCAGAAATCATTGCCAAACTAAGTACTGTTTCATCAAAATAAAGAATTGCAAAAGGAGAAGAAATATATAATGGTACATATGCCATACGAACTTTCACGGCGGCTTAGAGGACAATAAGGCATTTAACTGCAAGCTTGATACTCTTATGGTAGCGATCAAATCAAGTTAAAAATTCATGAGGTGTGGGATGATTTTAATGTCACTACCGACAACTGTCCCAGTTTGAAATAATGCAAGGTGCAAGAAGGTGGATCAACTGACACCAAAGTGTGCACACTCAGCCTTATATCACCAATTGTAGCAGCAAGCCTTGGTTTATCAGCCTAGCAAAAGCAAGGGGAACCGCTTCCACAGCTCAAGGCTGTAACTGTGTGCTGCCAGGTTGCAGGATGACACTGTCTTTGACAATCAAGTTCACTTCTGTTCTCGACATATCTAGCTTTCGCAGGTGCATTGTATTTATTAACAGTATTGCTCAGCAGGAACAACCTTTTTGCCTCTTCTCTGACTGAATAGCAGCAGAGACATAACAGAGCCACTAATTTCTAAAGGACAAGAGATTGATGGCTGCCAACTGTCCCAGCTGGATGGAAGATTTCTGCTCTTCCTCTGAACCTCTTGACCTCCAAACTGACTCATTGTCCAGTTGTTGTGCCAGTGATTGCAAATGTTATGCTGAGAGAGAGAGAGAGAGATTGTTTATAATGAGGTAGTATCTCAAATCATTTGCTCGCAGGCATCTTTCTCTGGGACTGCAATGACAGTTGTTCAAATTCTAATTCCATGAGCTCTATCAATATACGTGTGATATTTCTGCTTTTGTGTGCACGTACTGTGTGTCAGTGATTGAGGGGGTAGGACGTCACTGAACATCGTTATGCCTGAATGATTCTTGATAGCAGCTGGAAGTAAGCCATTGGTTTCACTTTTCCGTGTACAGTTGTAGCTGCTATAGACAAGGAGTTTCATGGTATCATTCTCCGATAAATCCACTTCTTAGCCACAGAGGCATAGAATAGTACAACACAGAAATAGACCCTTCAGTCCAACCAGTCCATGCCAACTATGTTCGCAAGCTAAACTAATCCCACCTAGCTGTGCTTGGCCAATATCCCTCCAAACATATTCACGAACTTATCCAAATGTCTTTTAAATGTTGTAACTGTACCTTTAATCCATCACTTCCTCTGGAATTTCAGAACCACTCACTGTGTTAAAAAAATTGTCTTTTTTAAATCTTTCTCCTCTTACCTTAAAAATATGCCCCCTAGGGAAAGGACACCTGCCGTCTTCCTGTTGTTCCCTTGTATTAGGTTGTGTGTTGTCCCATAACCAATTATAGGATGTTGTAAGCTGAAGGAAAACCAACGGAGCCAGATTTTTGCCCAATCTGTTGCCCATGCTGTGCGTTAGTACGAGACTTTGCATCTCTACGTTAAGTTGTTTTACAAAGATGTGTTGCATGAAATACTTCTAATATAAGGCTCTGAATGATATATGACTGCAGTATAGCATACATGGTAGTAATCAAAAAGCCAGGGGGTGTGAAATAGCCTAATATTAAACATAATGCTGTTTGAGGCCATTGCTTTGATTTTGCAGCCTGTACATTTGCATTGTCTACCAGGATGTGGTATTGTTGTTTAGTGATGCCTTGACAGTTTTTCAAATCTCCATATATATCCATACCTGTTGTCAGGTATTACTTGAATTGTCCACTGCAATAAATATTACTGCCACCTGCTGCCAGACACACTATACTGCTACCATTTTGAAAAAAAATGTGTATAATACACATATGGAAAACCTCCTCATCACTTAAATTTATGGTTTATACAAATACATACATACATATTCACATTTATTCTTGAGTTTAGATTTTGAACTAGTGGCATCGGGGTTTGGTTCTTGTATATGAGAAGGTGTAATTATTGAATTGACAATATTTCTGCAGACACATATAGACCAGCGTGAGAGAGGGGGACCCTGAGGTGATAACTGGGAATTTGTTTGCACTGGGAGAGTGAATTATGACATGATCATGAACAAGTCATATAAACATTGTAAAGTTTAATGCGAGTATAGAGAACCATGCTGAAATATCACCAGCAGGGAAACGATTACACTAAATAATAGGACTTAGTTAAATAAAATGGGTTTTAGAGAGAGACGATAGTGTAGAGACAGTTTGTTGGATTAATAATCAAAGGCTCAGGTTAGTGCCCTTGGGGCAGGGTTAAACTCTACCGCTTGTAGAATTTAAATTCAGTTAGGAATCTGGAATATAAAGTTAGTCTCAGTGCTAATGACCATAAGAACTACCATTGGTAAAACATCATCTGGTTTCCTAATGTTCCTTTAGGGGAGGAGATCGACCATATTTGGCCTACATATGACTCCAGATCCACAGCAGTGTGTCTGACCTTTAACTGTCCTCTGAAGTGGCCTAGCAAGCCATTCAGTTCAAGGGCAACTAGGAAATGGCAACAAATGCTTGCTTGGTCAGTGATGTCCTTATCATACACAAGAAACAAAAAAATCTTACTAACAAGGAACAAAAAAATAAGCCATTCAGCCCTTCTAGCCTGGTCTGTCATTCAATAAGATCATGGTTGACCTGATTTTAACCTCAACTCAACATTCCTGTCTAACGCTGATAATTTTGCATCCCATTAGTCATCAAGAATCTACCTACCTCTGCTGAAACAATATTTTAAAGATTTTGCATCCACAGCTTTTCAAGGAAGAGAATTCCGAAGACTCATAACTCTGACATTTTTTTTCGCTCATCTGTTTTAAATGGGTGACCCCTTATTTTTAAAATATGACCTGGAAGTTAACTTGGAAATTAAAAGTCAGTTTTCAAATCTTGTCCATTTATAAATGCTTGATGAGGAAGATAAGGTATATAAGTACACGCTGGTCATAGAGTCATAGAGTCCTGCAGCATGGAAACAGGCCCTTTGATCCAAGTCATCCATGCCAAACAAGTTTCCCAAACTAAACTAGACCCACTGGCCTTCCTAGGCCCATATTCCTCTAAACCTTTCCTATTCATGCACCTGTCCAAATGTCTTTTAAATGTCGTTACTGTACCTGCATCTACCACTTCCTCTGGCAGTTCATTCCACATCCAAACCATCCTCTGTGTGAAAGAGTTGCCCCTCAAGTCCCTTTTAAGTCTTTCTCCTCTCGCCTTAAAAATATGTCCCTTAGTTTTGAACTCCCCTACCCTAGGGACAAGAACTTTGCTGCTCACCTTATCTACGCCCGTTATGATTTTATAAACCTCTATAAGATCACCTCTCAATTTCCTATGCTCCAGTGAAAAAAGGTCTCAGCTTATCCAGCCTCTCTTTATAACTCAAATCCTCCAGTCTTGGCAACATCCTTGTTAATCTCTTCTGAACCCTCTCCAATTTAATAATATCATCGCTACTAGCAGGGCAACCAGAACTGTACACAATACTCCAAAATACTCACCAACCTCAACATGATGTCACATCTCCTATACTCAATGGTCTGAGCAATGAAGGCAATTGAGCAAAATACCTTCTTAACCACCCTGTCTACCTCTGATGTAACTTACAGACAGCTATGTACTTGAACCCCTAGGTCTATCTGTTCAACAACACTACCCAGGACCCTACCATTAACTACATAAGTCTTGCCTTTGTACATCTTACCAAAATGCAATACTCACATTTACCTAAATTAAACTCCATATTACACTCCTCAGCCCACTGACCCAATAGTTCAAGATCCCTTTGTAATCTTAGATCACCTTCTTCACTGTCCGCTATACCACCAATTTTGGTGTCATCCACAAACTTACTAACAATGCTTCCTAACTTCTCATCTAAATCAGTTATATAAATGAAAACATCAGTGGACTGAGCACTGATCCTTGCAGAACACTACTGGTCACAGGTTTCCAGTGCGAAAAACAACCCTCCACCACCACCCTCTGTCCCCTACCATCAAGCTAATTTTGTATCCAGTTGCCAAGCTCTTCCTGAATCCCATGTGATCTAACTGTACTAACCAGTCTATCATGTGGAACTTTGTCAGAGGCTTTACTAAAGTCCATGTAGACAACATCTACTGTACTGCCCTCATCTATCTTTTTGGTCACGTCCTCAAAAAACTCGATCAAGTTTGTGAGGTACGTTTTCCCACGCGCAAAGCCATGCTGACTATTGCTAATCAGTCCTTGCATCTCCAAATAAATATAAATCCTATCTCTCAGAATCCTGTTCAACAACTTACCCACCACTGATATCAGGCTCATAGGTCTATAGTTCCCAGGCTTCTCCTTACAGCCTTTCTTAAATAAAGGCTCAATATTAGCCACAATCCAGTCCTCTGGCACCACACCTGTGCCTGTAGATGACACAAATACCTTTGCTAGGGGGCCCTCTGCAATTTCTTCTTGAGTTTTTGTTTAACAAATAATAATAATAAACTCCTATTTAGAAGGATATAGGAGTTGGAACATTATGTTGCAGTTGTACAGGACAATGGTGAGGCCACTTTTAGAATACTGCATTCACCTTCTGATCTCCCTGCTATAGGAAAGATGTTGTTAAACTTGAAAGGGTTAGAAAAGATATACAAGGACGTTGCCAGGATTGGAGGGGTTAAGCTATAGGGATAGACTGAAATAGGCTGGAGCTTTGTTCCCTGGAGTGTCGGAGGCTGAGGGGTGACCTTATAGAGGTTTATAAAATCATGAGGGTCATGGATAGGGTGATTAGCCAAGGTCTTTTTCCCAATGTAGGGGAGTCCAAAATTAGAGGGCATAGGTTTAAGGTGACAATCATAGAAATCCCTGCAGTGTGGAAGTAGGCCATTCAGTCCACACCGACCCTCTGAAAGACATCCCAACCACGCTCACCCCATCCCTGTATCCTACATTTCCCATGGCTATTCCTACACACACTGGACACTATGGGCAATTTACCATAGCCAATCCACCTAACCTACACATCTTTGGACTGTGGGAGCATATACAAACACAGACAGTTGCCCAAGGATGGAATTGAACCTGGATCCCTAGCACTGTGAGACAGCAGTGCTAACCGCTGAGCCACTGTGCCACCCATAAGAGGAAGGGGAAAGATTTAAAAGGGACCGACGGGGCAACATTTTCACGCAGAGGCTGTTGCATGTATAGAATGAGCTAAGGAGGTGGTGGAGGCTGGTACAATTTCAACATTTAAAAGGCATCTGGATGTCTATATGACTAGGAATGGTTTAGAGGAATATGGGACAAATGCTGGCAAATGGGACTAGATCAGTTTAGGATATCTGGTCAGCACAGACGAGTTGGACTGAAGGGTCTGTTTCTGTGCTGTATAACTCTATGACTATGACTCTATAATTGTTGACAACAGTTCCCTTCTCTGAATATTTTCCAGATGTTTCCATTATTCCAATGGGTCACCTTGTAAAGATGCCAGTGGGCAGGATCACAAGGACACAATGAACTTGCATTCATCCCAGGGGACAGAATATGATGGAATAAAGTCAAAACCATGAGTGATAACATTGACACACTGTGATATTATAAATTTCAGAACTTTAATAACTGTTCATGGATTGAATGAATCAACAAAGATAAACAGTTATACATGGAAAGAAGCAGCAACAACTCTGTACAGGAATTGTAAGCAATTAACCATGTCTGGGAAAACAGGGAGTTTAAACTACATGGAAAAAACTGTTTTGACATCTGGCTTCTTTATTACAACAGGGACAACGGAAGCTGAGCCTTCTAACAGACAATCAATGCCAAATGTAACAAGGAATAAAGAAGTTACTTCTGATAAGAAGAAACGCTGCAAGCCTGCAACAATTTGGATTAGAAGTCTTTAAAAAAACATCAATAATATCACACATAGACCTGAAGAATTAAAATCTGTATCGGAATCCAACATCAGAACTTCTTCTTTAGCAGAAGTCCAGAGAACAACTTTGCAATAGGATCAAACCCTGGACACATCCAGAGACAAACACTGTTGGTGAAATCATGGTCAAGCTCCACCATTAATCAGTTGAGTTGTGAGGCTTAAGTTGTTTACTTGAGGGGTTTTATTTTGATTGCTACATGCAAGAAACCTTAAGTTGTTGTTTCAGTTGTTGATTGTCTGTGAGATTTCTTAATAAGTAGTTGAATTAAAGGTAACTTGTGGTGCTTTACCCACAACAACACCAATGAAGGTCATTCAACCCATCAGCTACCAGCTAGTCTCATTCTCCAGACTTATCTCCATAGCTCTCTAAATTCATCACTTTCAAATATGTATCCAGCTCTCTTTTGAACCCTCCTATGGAATCCGCCTCCACCACTCTCCCAGGCAGCGCAAATCCTAACAACTCTGAGTAAAGAAGTTTCTCCTCATCTCACTCCTGGCTTTCTTGCTGACAGAGCCAGAACAGTTTCAGCCCATTATAATTGCAAGCCACAAAAATTAAAACTATTGTCTTACAATTATAACCAAGTACATTCAATACTTGCTATCAAGTGTACCAATATGAAGTAGCTAAGGGTGTGTTCAGAGTACAGTGGTCCTGCTATTATAGGAGAGGAGAGATACAAAACCACGTTGTCAATAATTGTCCTCTGTTGGGACACATCCCTTTCCTTCACTGAGACAAGTGAGAAGCCTTCAATTCTACCTCATACCAATGGGAGTGCCATCACCACTAGGACTGCAGGCATTCAAAGAGAAGGCCAACTGCAACGATCATGACCCCACCTCTGATCACCAAGCTATCATCTCCAGGCCATCAATACCCTCATCACTTCAGGAGATGTACAGCCTCCAACCTGATAGTTCCCCAACCCTGCACCACCCGTTTCTGTCTCCTACCTAAAATCTATAAACCCGACTGCCCCTGTTTACCCATTGTCTCTGCCTGCTCCTGACCCACTGAGCTCAGCTCCCCCTTCCTCCACTCTGTTCTTTCCTGTTTGGTCCAGGGACTCCCTACCTACATTTGTGACACAAAACATGCCCTCCACCTTTTCCAAAACTTTCAGTTCCCCGGCCCCCAGCACCACCATGGATGTTCAGTCCCTATGCACCTGTATCACCCACACAGAGGGCTTAAAAGCCCTGCGCGTCTTCCTCTCACATAGGCCCAACCATTCCCCTCCACTGACACTCTCATTCACTTGGCAGAACTAGACTTCACCCTCAACAATTTTTCCTTTGATTCCTCCCACTTCCTGCAAACCAAAGGGGTGGCCATTGGCCCCTACATGGGCCCAAGCTATGCCTGCCTCTTTGTAGGATTCATGGAACAGTCGCTCTTCCACAACTATACCAGCACCATCCTCACCTTTATCTCCATTATATTGATGACTGCATCAGTCATCCCACAAGGAGATCGAGCAGTTCATCAACTTCGCCAACACTTCCACCCCACCCTCACATTCACCTGGACCCTTTCTGACACCTCCCTCCCCTTCCTGGACCCCTCCGTCTCCATCTCTGGAAACCGACTCACCACTGACATCCACTTCAAGCCGGCTGACTCCCATGACTACCTCGACTTCACCTCCTCTCACCCACCCTCCAGTAAAAATGCTATCCCATACTCTCAATTCTTCTGGCTCCACCATATCTGCTCCCAGGATGAGGCATTTTACTCCAGGACATCCCAGATATCCTCCTACTTATAGTTCATATGTTCATAAGATATAGGGGCAGAATTAGGCCATTCGACCCATTGAAGTCTGCTCTGCCATTCGATCATGGTTGATATGCTCCTCACCCCCATTTTTGTGCCTTCTCCCCAAAACCGTTCAACCCATTACCAATTAAAAATCTGTCTAACTCCTCCTTCAATTTACTGACTGTCCCAGCATCCACTGCACTTTGGGATAGTGAATTCCACAGATTCACAACCTTGTGGGAGAAGTAATTTCTCCTCAACTCTGCTTTAAATTTGCAACCTCTTATCCCAAGACTATGATGCCTTTTCCTAGAATGTTCCACAAGAGGAAGCATCCACTCTACATCTGTTTTACCTATACCTTTTGTTATCTTGAATACCTCAAGTTGATCTCCCCTCATTCTTCTAAATTCCAAAGAGTATAGGCCTAAACTGTTCAATCTCTCTTCACACAACAAACCCCTCATCTCTGGGATCAATCTAGTGAACCTACTTTAGGGACTGGAATTTTCCCTTTATCTGTAATTAAGGATGCCCTCATTGGCATCTCCTCTATATCCTGCACTTCTGCCCTCAAACCCCCTCCACCCAACAACAAAAAGGATAGAGTCCCCCTAGCTCTCACGTACCACCCCACCAACCTCCGAATCCAATGCATCAAGCTCTGACATTTCCACCACCTACAATCAGACTCCACCACCAAAAAAATTTTCCCTCCCCAACCCTGTCCGCTTTCTGCAGGGACCATTCATTCCACGATTCCCTTGTCAGCTCTACACTCCCCACCGACTTCCCCACCACACCCGGTACCTTTCCCTGCAACCTGCCCCTACACCTTCCCTCTCGCCTCTGTCCAGGGCCCCAAACAATCCTTCCAGATCCAGCGGAGATTCACCTGCACTTCATCCAACCTGACCTATTGTGCCCATTGCTCTCGATGTGGTCTCCCTTATATCAGAGAGACCTAACACAGACTCGGAAACCAGTTTGCAGAGTATCTGCGCTCTGCACGCACCAACAGACCTGACCTGCCAGTTGCCATCCACTTTAACACCCCCTCCCACTGCCCTGCTGACATGTCTATCCTTGGCCTCCTCCACTGTTAGAGTGAGGCCAAACGTAAACTGGAGGAACAACACCTGATATTTCGCGTTGGGAGCTTACAGCCCAAAGGCCTCAATATTGAACAAAAACAGAAGTTGCTGAAAAACTCAACAGATCTAGCAGCATCTATGATGAAAAAATCAGAGTTAACGTTTCGGGTCTGGTGCCCCTTGAACTTTTCCAGCAACTTCTGTTATTGTTCCTGATTTATAGCATCTGCAGTTCTTTTGGCCTCAATATTGACTTCACCTGCTTCAAAATCCCTCCAACCCCAAGTCCAGCCCTCCCCCTCCTGCTGGCCTCCCTGACCTGACTCAACCTGTCCATCTTCCTACTCACCTATCTGCTACACCCTCCCACTGACCCCAATTGTAATAACCCCCTACCTATAGGTACCTATCACCATCACACCTACCCTTCCCCCTCCAGACCCACCACCCCTCCCTCTATACATCTCTGGGCTCCCTTCCACCTCCCCAGACATGACCAAGGGTTTCAGCACTAAAGGTTGACTTTCCTACTTGTTGGATGCTGTGCTTTTCCAGCTTCACATTTATTGACTCTGGCTTCTAGCATCTGCAGTCGTTATTGTCAAGCCAGTAAATGAACTTTCTTAGGACAACACATCTGGCTTTCCCTTTGTCATTCATATTGGCTTTAAAAACTCCTTTTCCCTCCTCACAGGGAAAAAAAAATCACGAACCACAAAAAAGGGTTTCTGGAAGTAGTTGGTGTACAATGTTTATTTGCTAATAAATCCAAATTGCAACTACATGAATCATGTTAAAGGGTTGCGGAGGGGGTAAATCACAGCAGGAATGATCCAAGATGCAAAATCAACACTTGTCATCAAAATGATGATCTCTACAGTCAGTTTGCCCCAACATTTCAATCTCAGGATAGTAAAGTACAATGTATAATTGCAGCAATGAGTTATAAAAATTCTCAGTTTGGGGTTGGGGGTGGGGTGTGGAACGAAACGCCAAGAAGCAAGTTTTCCTTCGTCTCAGGGGAGTGGCCGGCAGACTGAGAAATCTGCCCTGCAGCAGAAACAGCAAAGTCTACTTCTGCAAATTCTCTATAAAGACAGCACATCATTCCTCCTGCCCGTTGGCGCTTGTTGAGAAGTCTGAGCCAACAAGCTACTCAGACATCAGTGAGATAGCATTCCCTCCCTATTGCTCAGCTGATGCAGCTGCACTGTCCAGCAGTAACTTTAAAAAAAAATGACCCATTTCATTGGAATGTGGAGAATATGAATCCTGGGGAGAGTCGATTCTGTCTCTGAAATGCTCTGGAAACACAATCCCCACTTTTTTTTAAAAAAAAGACGAGTGTTTCCATCACAGAGAGTACTGGTGCAGAAGTTCAGCTTCACGGTGAAAAGGAGTGAAGTCTGCCTGAGGAGTGGCCGAGGGATTTACAAAATGCCATTGTTGCTGAGTTCCCTGTTACTCTACGTGGTGAGCGGCTCCTCGCTGTCCCCCACTCGGGGAGACGTGTACACCTCCCTTCTCAACATCCAGGAGGAAATCGCCGTGGAGAAGGTGCTTGTGCAATATTTACAAAGTTACATTGAAAATGAGATCTACAGAATGGACGACCTGAAACGGTAGGATTGTAATTCGCTCTGAGTTCAATAAATTTGTAAGTGCTTTTACATTTCTTTTCCCTGATTTTTTTAAAAAAAATGCTTTTAAAGAAAGGTTTTCGTAGTCTGCCTGTGAAATGAATAAATTTAGATTATATTTGCATTAATATTTCCCCCCTACACAGCAACTTCCATCTTTCAGCGCTGCTTAAGTTTATTTTCTCAGGCTAGCAGGCAGCCGTCTTATATGCTATCACATTTACAATAGTTCCCTGAAAGTAAAGTTAACCCATTCAAAACTCATTCACTGCAAAAACTATTATTTAAAATTGGTGCAGATTCTCGCACAGTGATTAAGTCTTTTAACTGATGTTCTGTTTTGATTTATTGTTTAGCTATGGGATTTACAAACCGGAACACAGGTGCTACAATTCTATCCACATTTCAGGGTATAACTGTTAGATTTGACATAAAAGGTTTTGGCCAATTCCCAGCACGTAAATATTTGTGACGTACCTGACGCTGGGATTGATTTATGTCTGTTCTAGCCAGGATTTTGTTCATTCTGAACGTTTTCTTTTCAGCTAATTCACCTTGATGTATTTTCCTTTCTCATCCAGAATTAAAATTTGGTTAAAACACACAGGTATTCATGAGCATCTAAGATCAACCTTGAAGTAGTTTTAATTTAAGTAGTTTTTTAAACTTTTGGTCTGATTCCAATCTTTTTCAACTTCCTATGAGGGGCCTGGTGTTTCTGAGGCACAAAAGTAGGCTGTTTCTAATGGTAACACTATTTTATTATCCATTAATATTTCAAGTTAAGTTTACTTAGATAATAAAATCTATCTTGCATTTATATAGCACTTTTCATGACCTCCGAATGTCCTGAAGCATATTATAGACAATTAAATACTATCGCAGTGCAGCCACAATCATAGTGGTGCTAATTTTAGACACAGCAAGCTCCCTCAAACTGTTGGTTGATCCTGTTCAGATAATCTGTTTGAATGTTTTTGATTGAGGGATAAATACTAATCAAAACATTAACACTGAGAATGCACAAGAGCCCAGAATGAAATAATTAATGAATATTAACCCGGCTCTTGTTCGAACAGTGCCATGGGATCCTTTACTTTCACATGAGAGAGGTGGCTGGGTGAATGATGGGAGCCTTGTTTTAATGCCTAATTCAAAAGACAGTATGTTTAACAGTGCAGAACCTCTTCAGTAATGCACTGGGTTGGCATCCTGGATATTGAGCTCAGGTCACTGACTTCTAACCTTCTGACTTGTAAAAGTTGGACCAACCAGTGCTAATTGGTACTTATTGGATTTGAAGTCTGCACGTCTGCTCTGATTTAGTTGCTGAAAGAACTGCAGACTCACGATACTCCAGGTTGTAAATTATACCAAATTCACTAAATTATGTGCCATTTTAAGACATTGAGTAGCACTAGAAACATCTTGAGATGGAGAGTGTGGTTGGGCAGCTGCAGCCATGGCTGACATTATGCAATAAAGGGATGGCTCATTTTGCAGGTGTTAACTGCAGTTGCTGGACTGGTTTGCCTTATGCCCAAGGCTTCTTACAAATAAAGAGAAAGGAAGTGATACGCTAACTTATTCCATGTATCTCCTCTAGGGGTTTGTACAATCAATTATAAGTCTGCTCTGTTAATTAAAATGCACAAAAGTGGGAATAGTAAATAAAGATTTTAGGTTGCATGACAAGGCAAATGTCATAAAGAAAATTACATACATTAAATTTCCACTAAGAATTGGGCCAGTTCCTGTGATCACTTTGCTGTCCTTGTCACCTTTCTTTCCAACAACTGTATTAATATGGTGAGCAATGCTCCTGCTCACCAATATGACACTTTGGCTCAGTTTATGCCAAGAAAACAAATGCAGCATCAGCAAATTTCTACACTAGGCAGTGTGCATTTTTGGTTAAACCTCTCATGTTACCTGAAGCAATGAAATCTCGTACTAAACAGGCTATATATTACCTTCTACAGATCCACTCTAGTCAATGTGGCAGGTTTTCAGACAATGAACACCTGAGGTTACAGCTAAAACCAGATAATTCATACCGTACCACAGAGGAGTACCAAAGAAAATTTAATGTGCTGAGCCATAATATCAATATGTAAAATCTTACAATTTCTGTGTCCATGAAATATATAACAAATAGTGAAACCTTGAAATATGCAAAGCATTCTTTACCTTAAGTATCTGACTGCTTATTCGATCTAAAGTCATGCATGATTTGAAACTGCCTTCAATTTAATACTGGATATACTGAACATTGATCAGAAATGCTAATGTGCATCAGCTTAACAATATCCTAGTTGATGAGGAATTCCTTCTCTCAGAGGGTTGTGAGTTTGTGGAATTCTTTACCACAAAGGGAGTAGAGGCTGGGTCATTGAGTATATTCAAAGCTGAGATAGACAGATTTTTCATCAGTAAGCATAGACAGAACATAGAACATAGAACAGTACAGCACAGGCCCTTCAGCCCACGATGTTGTGCTGAACTTTTATCCTAAACTTAAGGTCTATCTAACCGCCACCCCTACCTTATACTATCATCCATATGCCTATCTAATAGCCGTTTAAATGCCCCTAATGAGGCCGACTCCACTACCCTCTCCGGCAATGCTTTCCACACCCCTACCACTCTTTGAGTAAAGAACCTACCTCTGACGTCTCCCCTATATCTACCTCCACTGACATTAAAACACTGCCAAAACTAAGCAACTCAAGGGTAATGGGGAAAAGGTAGGAAAGTGGTGTTGAGGATGATCAGATCAGCCAGGATCTCATTATTGGTGGAGCAGATTTGATGGACTGAACAGCCTACTTCTGCTCCTATGTCTACGGTCTTATGGTCTATTGACATTCCTTAATATAGTTCATAAAACAGATGGTAAGGGACAGATTGCTGCCAAGCATTTTATAATAGATTTGAGAAGAGACTCATTCACATCACCTGCACCAATGAATGAGACAGTTATTTTCCTCACCACATACTTTAAAACCATGTCAGAATATTCCTGTTGAAGAGCTGAGGACTTCCTTCAATTTAGATCAAAGATGGATAAATAATACTGATGTTTAACTATCTCCTACATATTTGTGGATGATTATAAACTCACTAATGGATCAACCTATAGCTGACCCGAAACATCATCTTATGTAACAAACAGCAGAAACAGCATGTAATAAACGGGTCTAAGCAATTCCACAACTGACCAATCAGATCTAAGCCAGTGGTGAATGGTGGTGGAAGAACTAGACAATTAAATAACAAACTGGCTGCACACATCTCACCATCCTCAAAGGTGGAGGAGCCCAGGACGTCAGCAGTAGATAATGCTGAAGTATTTGTGACAGTCTTCAGCCAGAAGTGCAGAGTGCACGATCCATCATGGCCTTTTTCAGCAGCGCCCAGCATCAGATGCCAGTCTTCAGCCAATTTGGTTGACTCCACTTGGAATGAAGAAACTGCTGAAGGCATTGGATACTCCAAAGGCTGTCGACCCTGACAACATTCCAGCAATGGTAGTGAAGACTTATGCTCCAGAATTTGATACTCCCCTAGTCAAGCTTTTCCAGTACAGTTACAACACTGGCATCTACCCGACAATGTGGAAAATTGCTAAAATATGTCCTGCACACATAAAGCAAGACACATCCAACCTGACAAATTACTGCACCATCAGTCCACTCTCAATCCTCGGTATAGTGATGGAAGGTATGATCAACATTGCTATCAAACTCCATTTGCTTAGTTATAACGTGCTGATTGAAGTCCATTTTGGGTTTCACTGCTGACCTTATTATAAGCTCGGTCTAAACGTGGACAAAAGAGGTGTAATGGGAGTCACTGCCCTTGACATCAAGATAGAACTTGACTGACTGTGGCATCATGGAGACCTGGCAAAACAGGAATCAATGGGAATCTTGGGTAACGCACTCTGCTAATTAGTCATATCTGGCAGAAAGGAAGATGCATATGGTTGTTGGAAGTCAGTTATCCTATTTCCAGTAAATCTCTGGTGGAGTTCCTCAGGGTAATGTCCTAGACCAACAATCTTCAGTTGCTTCATCAATGACCTACTTGGCATCATAAGGTCAGAAGTGGAGATGTTTGCTGATAATTGGACAATGTTTAGCATCATTCTTGACTCTTTAGATTCTGAAATAATCTGTGTCCAAGTGCCACAAACCTGACCATGTCCAAGCTAGGGCTGATAAGTATTAAGCAAGATTCACAGCACACAAATGCCAGGCAAAGACCATCTAACAGCAGGAATCTAATCGTCTCTCATTGACGTTCAATAGCATTAACGTCACTGAATCCCTCACTGTCAGTATTCTGGAAGTTGTCATTGACTATAAACTGAACTGCACCAGCTAAAGAAATGTAGTGGCTACAAGAACAGATTACAGGCTAGGAATCCTTTAGTGAATAACTCACCTCCCCAAAGCCTGTCTACCATGTACAAGGCACGAGTCAGGAGTGTGATAGAATATTCTCCACTTGTCTGGATGAGTGCAGCTCCAATAACACTTTAGAAGCTCAATACATCCAGGACAAAGCAACCCACTTGATTGTCATCCCATCCACCATAGCCAGTATTCACTTCCTCCATCAGCAATGCACAGTGCCAGCAATGTATATCATTCACGAGATTCACTGCAGCAACTCACCAAGGCTCCTGTGATAGCACCTTCCAAACCCTCATTTAGAAGGACAATGGCAGCTAATGCATGGGAACACCACCACCTGCATGTTCCCCTTCAAGTCATACATCATCCTGACTTGGAACTATATCGCTGTTCCTTCACAAACACCGAGTCAAAATGCAAGAACTCCCTTGTCAGCAGCACTAGATGTCCCTAACACCTCAAGGGCTATAGCAGTTTAAGAAGGCAGGTACCACCAGGTTTTCAGCAATGGACAATAAATGCTGGCCTCATCCATGAAGCCCACTCACCATAAAACAAATCAAAAAAAATCTCTGTGAAACACCTTGAGATGTTTCATTATGTTAGGCACTGTGTGAGTTGTCATCTGTTAACTGGATTCATTACAGTTTTGTGTTGGACATCCCAATATATTTGTGCAGAAGCTGTTACTACACCTTTCAATAGTATTTTCATTGATAGCTCTTGGGTCATCTGTAGTGATCACCAAAGCTCAATCGTTGCCCCTCTTTCATCCACCATTCATCATTTACATGTTATCCATTAACAACATAGGCCACACCATGGGCAACCTTCTACTTTTGTGGATTGCTCATCTAAATTAAAGTCATGCATCAGGTGAAATTTCCTTCAGCTGAAAATTGACAAACTCTAAGCCACTCTTGGTTTTCATGAACACCTGATCGAATGTCATCAATCTCCCAGATCACTCTCTAATTAAAATGTTGGAGCTGCCCATGGTTGAAGAGAATTTTTAGTTGAGGCAGCGATCTGCACAGTTACAATCATGGCCTTCATGCCCATGGCAACCAGATAAGATAATGAACGGCCTCATAGAAATCTTAGTGGGAAAGAGCAAACTTGTTATTTAGTGCAGGTTAGAAGGGAAAGTGTGATCCCACCATAATCAAAGGCTTTTTAAGTAATTGCCATTACATATTATACATGTAGGTATGCTGAAATTATGAGTGCAACCAACTAACATCCTTTAGATAAAGGTGGCACAGTGCCCAGCACTGCTGTCTCACAGCGCCAGAGACCTGGGTTTGATTTCACCCTTGGGCGACTGTCTGTGTGGAGTTTGCACATTCTCCCTGTGTCTGCATGGGTTTCCTCCGGGTGCTCCGGTTTCCTCCCACAGTCCAAAGATGTGCAGGCTAGGTGGAGTGGCCGTGCTAAATTGCCCATAGTGCCCAGGGACGTGTAGGCTAGGTGTGTTTGCCGTTGGAAATGCAGGGTTACGGTGGGTGGGATGTTCTTCAGAGGGTTAGTGTGGACCCAATGGGCCAAAAGGCCTGCTTCCACACTGTAGGGATTCTATGATTCTAAATGGCTGATAGTAGAGAGAAGTCACCAGCAGAGGGGATTGAAGGACAAATAGTTTAAATACCAAGGACCGAATAATGTATAACAAAGATACAAACATGTAACCTCATGAAAGGAGACCAGAAAACATAGCATTGTAAGGGGGTAATTACAAATCATTGCTTAGTCATTAATACCTCAGGAAGATAAATAATCGCTGCTTCACAAAGTACCAAACAGCACCCACTCAGTATGATGTACCTGGCAAATGTCTCAGAGGAGTCATAATGGTCAGAGGGGAGATGGCAAGCGCTGATGTCAATATTTCATGTAATCATTGACATGTAGAATGTATAAATACGCAGTATTTTATTGGGAGGAGTCTTCTTCCAGTGACCTCCTCCAGGCTGCATGGTAAGGAGTTCCAAATAAAGATTGATTTGATCGAATCAGACATCATCCTGACTTATCTCACCGTTCCTTCACAATCCCTTGGTCAAAATCCAGGAACTCCCATGCTAAAGGTCAAAAGGGCAGTATGGTGACTCAGTGGTTAGCACTGATGCCTCACAGTACCAGAGACCCGGGTTCGATTCTACCCTCAGGCGACTGTCTGTGTGGAGTTTGCACATTCTCCCCATGTCTGTATGGGTTTCCTCCGGGTGCTCTGGTTTCCTCCCACAGTCCGAAGATGTGCAGGCTGGATGGATTGGCCATGCTAAATTACCCATAGTGCCCAGGCATGTGCAGGTTAGGTGGATTGACCGTGCTAAATTAACCATTGTGTCCAGGGATGTGTAGGTTGGGTGGATTGGCCATGGGAAATGCAGGGTTACATGGATAGGGTAAGGGGAGTGGGTCTGGGTTTGATGCTGTTCAGAGAGTTGGTGTGGACTCTTTGGGCTGAATAGCCTGCTTCCACATGTAGGGATTCTATGATTTGTGCTGCTAAACACAGGACTAAGACTCCTTATGAAAATTCCTCTCCAACAGTTACATTCTGAGATGACCTTTAACCATTTTTCCTCATCTGATGTTGTGTTAATTACAAACCTACTCTCCAACCTCTATCCCACTCCCTGCTGAAATCCCAGCTCATGTCTTAATCATCTTGAGAATTCAATTCTGAAACACGCTTCTTGTCAGTCCAGTCGGTTTTGCTATAACGCGATAATTGTGTTGCTGCACAACATCGCATTATAGAAAATTGTGCTATAGAAATAATGGGGCCTATGGGAAAAGTGGGGGTGGGGGCAGACCACCAAAAAATATCACTCAAAATTGCTCAAAAATCACTCAAAAGCCTAACACAAAGGATAGCACAGTTTGAATAAATATTTAATTCATATCCAATAATGAAATAAAAGTAAATTTGACACTTTACCTTGAAAACACGTCAAGATGACTTGATGGGGGAGGAGGTTGTACTGATCCTCTCACAGAAAGCACTTCATGACTAAGCCTGTGAAATGATCACGTGATGCCAACGCAGAGACTTTTTCGGTGTCAACATTGTACGTATTCACAACAAAGCCTGTGACACAATCATGTGATGTCGATGCCTACTCCTCCGCGCACCAATGGAGTTGCGTTATAGTCAACAAGTTTGCATTCTAGAAATAGCGTTCCCCTATTCGTCAATCGTATTATAGCCAATTCACGTTGCCAGAACATGTGTTATTGCAGAACCGACTGTGCTGTATTCCAAACAGTGAATGGAACCAATCACTCACATCCTTGTCAAGCTCCATGAGATTAATGTGTCCTTTGTGAATAACCTGTTCTCGTCAGCAAGTCTTTACATATTGCTCAATATTTTCCAACTGTGAATCCTTGCCTACACTTCTGATATTCTGTCTCTGGATTGCTGCATCACCAACTACTTTAACTCCAATAGACAGGTTAATCGTACAACACTGTGTCTGGATTTTGTCAACAGCATGCTGTCCTTGATGTCTAAGCAGAACTGTGCAATACTTTAGTTTTCTCTCGTTTTGCTGTTTTCCTTGCAATTAGAATTAGAATTCAAGGTGCCATGCATGCAAAACAGTTGTGATTTAGTCATGGGGGATGTTTTTTGTTGAAGAAACTTGTATCAGTTGACAATGATGAATCTAAAGGAAAGGCCACTGGACCCAAAATGTTAACTCTGATTTCTGTCCACAGATGCTGCCAAACCTGCTGAGCTTTTTCCAGCAATTCCTGTTTAAATGCGGAATCTAAGGCTGGCTTACTGTTCAAACAGGAAGGTTTCACACCACAGCTAATACTTTCCTGCCCAACCTTATTATCATTAACATAAGACATGGGAGCACAATGATGGGCTGGATGCTTATGAAAACTAAATTTCACTCGTAATTGCTTCACACAACATTGATTTCACTTTATCCATGTGTCAATCATCATTATTTGTTGAGACGGATTAGTTAGGGAGCAAATTGTACTGGCATGCCACATTTGGCACAGTTTGATGGTATCAATGGAGTTAGGGACATTTCCTTTATTCTGAAAGAAACAAGGTGGGATGGTTTGTTCATGTTTAATTGAGTGCTCCTGTTAGTGTCTAGTGTTATACTGACCACTCTGTGAGATCAGGTTGAGTTTGCAGGCTTGGCTAACTCTCCATTCTGTGCATTGTAAAGGACATTGTCTGAAACTGATCACAGTGGGGGTAATTAAGATGTTGTAGGTGAACTCAAAGCCCTGTAAGGACATTGCCTGAGAGGGTCACACATTTAAAGCTGACAACTGACTGTCCCCACCTCCTCATCCACCCAACACCCTCTCACCACACCCATGTTTCCACTAATTGTTAATGATGCTGCACAGACCCTCCAAGGTCTGTGCCTGGAAGCAGTTTCTGGAAACAGAAGTCAATACATCTGCACACTGATTGGCATGCGTGGACCCTCCAAGCGATAATGCAGTTTAGAATGGACATTGCTCTTTCCACTTCACTTCTCTGAGCCCCTGGTACAACTCTCTGTCCTCCCATGGATCCCTCTTCCACTCCTCCATACTCCCTGACTTCACCATCTCCCAAACTTTCATGCCCCTAACCCAATTCTACAAACCCCCTCAACAGCAATTCAATGTGTGTGCATCTGACCTTCTCTGAGAAAAACTATTCTCCTTCTCCCTTCCCTAGTGCTGTTGAGTCAAATAAGGAAAACATCTGGCTTTCCGCACAACTATACATACCTAAGCAAACATCTTTAAACCATTGTGAAATGCATGCAACAAGATTCTTATGTGCCACTGACTTTATCTTGAAGGTAAAATATAATTTTCAAAATGTTTTGCACTAATGTGTATTTTTGGTGTGCGGTTAGTACGTAGGAACCTGCTACAGGCTGGTGTAGTGCTTGACACAGTGAGAAATTTGTCTCTACATCTCCACCTGTCAGGAAATCCAAAACCCGCACCTTGCTCTATTAAGATGCTCCCACAGCTGCCACCCTTTTCAATTTCAATAACCCAACCGCCATGTCTCTACACTTTGGAATTCCGTTTCAACACCATGTCAGCCTGCTCTCTTCCTTCTTGCCACCAAAAATCTCCATTTAACAGTATCTTCATGCTTACCTTGCCTGGTGATATTCCTAATTATCCTTTAACGTGTTCATCTCTCTCTGCATTGTAAAAGGATCATAAAACCATAAGATCTAGGAGCAGAAATAGCCTGTTCAGCCCATTGAGCCTATGCCTTTGACCTTGATCCTCAACTCCACTTTCCTGCCTTATCCCCATGACCCTTGATTCACTTCCTGATTGAATATCTGTCTATCTCAGCCTTGAACATATCTAACCACCCAGCCTTGGCAGCCCCCTGTAGTAAAGATTCCACGGTTGCACCGCCCGTTGAGAGAAAAAAAATCCTCTCGATCTCTACTTTAAATGGGTGACCCTTTACTGACATTATTCCCACAAAGTGGAACAATATCTCAAATCTACCCTGTCAAGTCCCGTTAGAAGTTTGAATGTTTCAGTAAGATCATCTCTCATCTTTCTAAAGTACAATGAGTAAAAGCCCAACCTACTCAACCTCTTCTCTTTAAGACAGTCTGCTGTATTTGAAATCAACTTAGCGAAGCTTCTTCAGACAGACTCCAGTGCTGATGCAGTTTCTTAGTTAAGAGGACCAAATCTGTTCACAGTATTCTAGGTGTGATCTGACCAGTGCCTTGTTTGTGCAGGACCTCCCAATTGTTATACTCCATTCCCTTTGAAATAAAGGCCCACATTCCATTTGCCTTCCCTATAAACTAACCCTGACTCGATCACTGAACTTAGACGCAAGCTTTTTGTGGTTTATGCAAAAGGTCCTTGTAGTCTTCTGCAGTTTTTCTCCATTTAAATGAAATTCAGCTCCTCTATTCTTCCTCCTAAAGTGCATAACCTCACATTTTCCAACATAATATTTCATCTGCCAAGTTTTTGCCCACTCACTTAGTTTGTCGGTTTCCGTCTGCAGACTCTTTGTGTCACTCTCACTATTTGCCTTCCCACCTATTTTTCTATCATCGGCAAACTTGGTGACAGTACATTTACTTCCCTCATCCAAGTCGTTAATAGATTATGTCAATAATTGTGGTCCCAGTGGCACTCCACTATTTACAGGTTTCCATCCTGAAAATGTTCCCCTTGTTCTACTCTCTATGTTCTATTAGTTAGCCAATTCTCCATCCATGCTAATGTACTAACCCCCAAAACCATGTGCTGTTATCTTATTAAGTAGCCTAATATGTGGTATCTTATCGCTTGCCTTTTGGAAATCCAAGTACATTACATTTAATGGTTCCCTTATATCTATCCTGCTTGTTACTTCCTCAAAGATCTGTTTTGTAAGGAATGATATCCCCGTCATGAAGCCATACTGACTCCATTTGATTAGAATCATAGAATCCCTACAGTGTGGAATCAGGCCATTAGGCCCATTGAGTTCACACCGACCCTCCAAACAGCATCCCACCCAGACCCACGCTCCTACTCTATCTCCCTATCCCTGAATTTCCTGTGGCTAACCCACCTAGCCTACATGTCCCTGGACACTATGGACAATTTAGCATGGCCAATTCACCTAACCTGCACACCTTTGGACTGTGGGAGGAAACCAGAGCACCCAGAGAAAACCCATGCAGATGTAGGGAGAATGTTCAAACTTCACACAGATAACACTTTTGGCTGGAATCGAACTCACTGTGAGGCAGCAGTGCTAATCACTCAGCCATTGTGTTGATTATATTGTGTATTTCTAAATGCTCTGTTATTACATCATTCTTAATGGATTCTATAGTCTCCTAATAACAGACATTAAGCTAACTGGCCTATAGTTTTTTTGTCTCCCAGCCTTTTTGAATAAGGGTGTTATATTGACAATTTTCCAATCCTCTGGGAATTTTTCTGAATCTAAATATTTTTAGAAGATTGCTAACAATATATTCATTATATCTATAGCTACTTTCTTTGCAATCCAGGATGCAACTCATCAGATCTAGGGGACCCATCAACCTTTAGCCCAATCAGCTTCCTTGTCTCCAGAGCGTTTATACTTGAGTATTGTGGAAATCCAAGTAATTGTTTCTGTAATATGTTGCAGTGTGCCTTGATCCATCTCTCACGTCATTATTATTTCTCAGGTTGTTGTAGAAATGCTATCTGACTGGTTTCGGCTAAAAAGGTTTGTTCAATTAGTTCATTATCTTGCTTCTCCTGTTATATGTTTGTCAATTATTTTTGAATTACAGATTTTATGAAAAAGTAAAGGGACTACATAGCAAAGCTTACCAGGAACCTGAGAAAGCAATATCAAATCCTTTGTTTGCCTATACTCTTATAAAAAGGCTGCAAACTGACTGGCAAAATATTGTGTATAGCAATGAAGCCATTGAGAATATCCAAGGTAAATGACTAAGTTTAAATATTAATATTTTTGTCTCATCAGTAAGGTGATCATAATTGTACAACTATAATAGCATGGTGGAGATATTAACTTAATGTTGTAATTACAAAAATAAAATTCATTGCTTTAGTTTCTGGCTGATCTTATCCAAAGCTAGAATTGCATTACATCAGCACATTGCTGTGTCTTTAGCTTTCACTTCGAAGCTGTGTGGGTTTGAAAATTTTTGGTTTTCATGCTCTGTGAAATGGCACCTCCTGCGGTTACAGATGTAGACCTAGATTTCAATATAATCTTACCACAAATCAAGCAGTAAAAATGCAAAGTTATTATTGACTGATCAGGGTTTTTTTTCTTGTTTTAAAAGATCACCGTTTTTAATATATGGCAATAGTAGACTGGGGTGCCAATTCAATTCATTCCATGTGTTTAATATTGTATTATGGATGATCCTGGCCAAGCAATATTTATTGTCCATTCTTAATTTCCTGGAGAGCATTAAGAGTCATCACTTATTGAACAGTCCGTGTAGGGAAGATGCAGTAAAGAATGCTACCTAACCAGTTGGATTTTTACAAAAATCATGCAGTTTCTGTGGTCCCTTTTTCATCTGATTCTTGTCTTAATCTTACTTTGATGGGATTTGAACTCATTTCTGAGCTGTTAGCACCTGTATTAACATCATTAGGCTACCATACCAAATCACCATTACCAGCAGCAAATTACACCTTATATTTGTTGATGAAAAACACATTGCTGTGTTCTAGGGTATCATGATTTATCGTTTGCCAGAACCTTGAGATTCTTTAGAGATAGTAGGAACTGCAGATGCTGGAGAATCCGAGACAACAAAGTGCAGGGCTGGATGAACACAGCAGGCCAAGCAGCATCATAGGAGCAGAGAGGCTGACGTTTCGGGCCTAGACCCTTCATCAGAAAAGGGGGAGGGGAAGGGGGTCCCGAAATAAATAGGGAGAGAGTGGGAGGCGGATAGAAGAGGGATAGAGGAGAGGATAGGTGGAGAGGAAACAAACAGGTCGAAGAGGCGGGGATGGAGCCAGTAAAGGTGAGTGTAGGTAGGGAGTTAGGAAGGGGATAGGTCAGTCCAGGGAGGACGGACAGGTCAAGGGGGCGGGATGAGGTTGGTCGGTAGGAGATGGAGGTGCGGCTTGAGGTGGGAGGAGGGGATAGGTGGGAGGAAGAACAGGTTAGGGAGGCAGGGACGAGCTGGACTGGTTTTGGGATGCAGTAGGGGGAGGGGAGATTTTGAAACTTGTGAAATCCACATTGATACCATTGGGCTGCAGGGTTCCCAAGTGGAATATGAGTTGCTGTTCCTGCAACCTTCGGGTGGCATCGTTGTGGCACTGCAGGAGGCCCACCGACTCCCACAGCTACCTAGAATACTCCTCCTCCCACCCACCTTCCTGCAAAAATGCTATCCCCTATTCCCAATTCCTTCGCCTCCGCCGCATCTGCTCCCAGGATGAGGCATTCCACTCCCGTACATCTCAGTTGTCCTCGTTTTTCAAGGACTGTAACATCCCCCCCTCGGTGGTCGAGAACGCCCTCAACCGTGTCTCCCACATCTCCCGCACCTCATCCCTCACACCCCGTCCACGCAATAAGAACCAAAAAAGAATCCCCCTCGTCCTCACGTACCACCCCACCAACCTCCGGATCCAACACATCATCCTCCGACACTTCCGCCATCTGCAATCCGACCATCTTTCCCTCCCCACCCTTATCTGCTTTCCGGAGGGACAACTCTCTCCGTGACTCCCTTGTCCGCTCCACACTCCCCTCCAGCTCCACCACACCCGGCACTTTTCCCTGCAACCGCAGGAAGTGCTACACCTGCCCCCATACCTCCTCCCTCACCCCCATCCCAGGCCCCAAGAAGACTTTCCACATCAAGCAGATGTTCACCTGCACATCTGCCAATGTGGTATACTGCATCCGCTGTACCCGGTGTGGCTTCCTCTACATCGGGGAAACCAAGCGGAGGCTCGGGGACCGCTTTGCAGAACACCTACGCTCGGTTCGCAATAAACAACTGCACCTCCCAGTCGCGAACCATTTCAACTCCCCCTCCCATTCCTCAGATGACATGTCCATCCTGGGCCTCCTGCAGTGCCACAACGATGCCACCCGAAGGTTGCAGGAACAGCAACTCATATTCCGCTTGGGAACCCTGCAGCCCAATGGTATCAATGTGGATTTCACAAGTTTCAAAATCTCCCCTCCCCCTACTGCATCCCAAAACCAGTCCAGCTCGTCCCTGCCTCCCTAACCTGTTCTTCCTCCCACCTATCCCCTCCTCGCACCTCAAGCCGCACCTCCATCTCCTACCGACCAACCTCATCCCGCCCCCTTGACCTGTCCGTCCTCCCTGGACTGACCTATCTCCTCCCTACCTCCCCACCTACACTCACCTCTACTGGCTCCATCCCCGCCTCTTCGACCTGTGTGTTTCCTCTCCACCTATCCTCTCCTCTATCCCTCTTCTATCCGCCTCCCACTCTCTCCCTATTTATTTCGGGACCCCCTTCCCCTCCCCCTTTTCTGATGAAGGGTCTAGGCCCGAAACGTCAGCCTCTCTGCTCCTATGATGCTGCTTGGCCTGCTGTGTTCATCCAGCCCTGCACCTTGTTATCTTGAGATTCTTTAATTCATTTGAGATCTATACATGACTATAGAAATATGTAGCACATAAGATTTGTATACAGCCCTTTGAATTCTGTGCTAGCTAATGCTGGACAAATCTATATAAAATCTCACTGACCCTTTACAATAACCTTGTATCTGTTTCAAATATTTATTTGCTCTTCACTTAATAAATTCAATGTTACCTGTCTCAACTGTTGATTTTGATAAATAATCCTAATTTATTTTCTCAGTCTCATGTTGACGATTTTATATTGAAGATCCCTTGTCACTGGTTATCCCATAAGAGACAGTAACCTTTTCCTCTTCACAATTAACATTTTTAGAATTGTACAATTACTTTGGAATCTAAAGAAACCTCTATCAGACCTCTACTTAGACTTCTGCGTCCTGGTTGAAAATGTCCCATTAACTGAAGTCTTTCCCGATAATTATAGTTACTCATCTTAGGTATCTGAATGGAAAACAAATTTTTTCTTGTGCGATAATTCAAAGTACTAAATCTTCAACAAGTGCGCATTGCACATTTTCAGACAAAGTGTAATTACACTTCTTTAGATATGCCCACGACAATCTATAATCCTACTATATGTGAGATAAATGGAAAGGAGTCCAGAATAAAGCTTCACTCCTGAAAGATAGCAACACATATGGAAAACTTGTCAATATGTTTGAATGTTAATGGTGTAACTCCCAATGCACTGAGGTCATGCACATCATCAATTGGTCTAAAAGCATTTCTTAAAGAACATCAAATAAATACTCGAAGGGAAAAAAAATTCAGAACTACAGATTGCAACTTTTGTGCAATCATGTACACATGCACATATACATACAGCCTGATTCTAAAACATTCAAAAATAATTCAATTACACAGAGTTAAACTCAGATCCATTAAGTCTATCACCGTCACATCCCAAAATGTGACGGATAAACAGTTTCATCTGATAATCTTTCTGTATCAGTTTTCTTCTGCTAATTACATTATACCAAAGAAGTGGGTTCGTGGTAACAATACAGTCTCAAGTCATCAACAATGAACTGGCCATGTACAGTGCAGCCTCTTATAGTAAAACAGCTTGTCAACCACACAAGTGATTACATATAGTTGCTGAGTGTCACTGACCGACACGTTGATCGAATGCAATGAGTTTATGAGCTTAGATTGCAATTGCAATGTTTAATTCTGGCGCAGCAACTTATATTGAAAGCAAGGCACTAGACTCTTGGGGTGTTATTTAATATGTTCTAGACTTCTCCAGAGATTTACTGAGGGCAATGCTCAAATCTCCACACATTGGAAAGATTGGAAGTTCAGTCTCTGGTTTGTTAGCAACCTCACCAGTGTTGGGAGAGGCACACTTTATTCCCTGCTTTCCTGAGTTCAGTGAGATAGTCTACATGTGGGGTCACCAGGGAGGGATGGCTTGGACTGTAAGTCCCTTTATCATTGAAAAGGTTACCAGTATTCACATTGTAGTTTCACACATGTGGAATAATGGTTTTGGGAAAACATAAGAACATAAGAACTAGGAGCAGGAGTAGGCCGTCTGGCCCTTCGAGCTTGCTCCGCCATCCAATAAGATCATGGCTGATCCTTTCATGGACTCAGATCCACTTACCCGCGTTCTCACCGTATCCCTTAATTCCTTTATTGTTCAAAAAAAATCTACCTTTTTTTTAAAAACATTTACTGAAGTAGCGTCAACTACTTCACTGGGCAAGGAATTCCACAGATTAACAACCCTCTGGGTGAAGAAATTCCTTCTCAGTTCAGTCCTAAATCTGCTCCCTCTAATCTTGAGGCTGTGCCCTCTTGTCCTAGCTTCACCTGCTAGTGGAAATATCCTCTCTACTTCTATCTCATCTATTCCCTTCATAATTTTATATGTTTCTATAAGATCCCCCCTCAATCTTCTGAATTCCAATGAATATAATCCCAATCTACTCAGTCTCTCTTCATAAGCCAACCCCCTCAACTCTGGAATCAACCTAGTGAACCTCCTTTGCACCCCCTCCAGTGCCAATACATCCTTTCTCAAGTAAGGAGACCAAAAGTGCACACAGTACTCCAGGTGTGGCCTCACCAGCACCTTGTACAGCTGCAACATAACCTCTCTGCTTTTTATTTCAATCCCTTTAGCAATGAAGGACAAAATTCCATTTGCCTTCCTAATTACTTGTTGTACCTGCAAACCTACCTTCTGTGATTCATGCACAAGGACACCCAGGTCCCGCTGCATAGCAGCATGCTGCAACTTTTTACCATTCAAGTAATAATCCTTTTTACTATTACTCCTACCAAAATGTATGACTTCACATTTATTTACATTGTATTCCATCTGCCAGACCTTTGCCCACTCACTCAATGTATCTATGTTCCTCTGCAAAGTTTCACAGTCCTCTGCACACTTTGCTTTGCCACTCATCTTAGTGTCATCTGCAAACTTTGACACCCTACACGTGGTCCCCAACTCCAAATCATCTATATACATTGTAAATAATTGTGGTCCCAACACCGATCCCTGAGGCACACCACTAGTCACTGACTGCCAGCTAGAATAGCACTCATTTATCCCCACTCTTTGCTTCCTGTTGGTCAACCAATCCTCTATCCATGCTAATACTTTACCCTTAATGCCATGCATCCTTATCTTATGCAGTAGCCTCTTGTGCGGCACCTTGTCAAAGGCCTTTTGGAAATCTAGGTACACCACATCCACTGGGTCCCCATTGTCCACCTTGCTCGTAATGTCTTCATAGAATTCCAAAAAATTTGTCAAGCATGACCTGCCCTTTGTGAACCCATGCTGCGTCTGCCCAACGGGACAATTTCTATCAAGATGCCTTGCTATTTCTTCCTTGATAATAGACTCAAGCATCTTCCCCACTACAGAGGTTAAGCTAACTGGTCTATAATTCCCCATCTTTTGTCTACTTCCCTTTTTAAACAGTGGCGTCACATTTGCTGTTTTCCAATCTGCTGGGACTGCCCCAGAGTCCAGCGAATTTTGGAAAATTACCGCCAGTGCACCTGCTATTTCTCCCGCCATCTCTTTTAGTACCCTGGGATGCATTCCATCAGGGCCAGGAGACTTATCAATCCTTAGCTCCATTAGCTTGCCCAACACTATCTCTTCCGTAATTATGATTGTTTCCAGGTCCTCACCTACCTTCGTCTCTTTGTCAATTACTGGCATGTTATTAGTGTCCTCCACTGTGAAGACCGATACAAAATACCTGTTCAATGCCTCGGCCATTTCATCATATCCCATAACTAAATTCCCCTTCTCATGCTCTAAAGGGCCAACATTTCCTTTAGCCACTCTTTTTCATTTTATATATTTATAGAAACTTTTCCTATCTGTCTTTATATTCTATGCTAGTTTTTTCTCATGTTCTATCTTACTTTTCCTTATAGCTCTTTTTGTGGCTTTCTGTTGACCTTTAAAGTTTTCCCAATCTTCTCGTTTCATGCTGTTTTTGGCCACTTTGTATGCCTTCTCTTTCAATTTGATAGCCTCCTTTATTTCTTTAGACACCCATGGCAGATTACCCCTTTTCTTACAGTCCTTCCTTTTCATTGGAATATACTTTTGCTGAGCACTTTGAAAGATTGCTTTGAAAGTCCTCCACTGCTCGTCAACTGTCCCACCATAAAATCTTTGTTTCCAGTTTACTTTAGCCAAGTCTTCCCTCATTCTATTGTAGTTCCCCTTGTTCAAGCACAGGACCCTGATATTGGATTTTATCTTCACACTCTCCATCTGTATTCTAAATTCAACCATACTGTGATCACTCCTTCCAAGAGGATCCCTAACTATGAGGTCATTAATTATTCCTGTCTCATTACACAGGACCAGGTCTAGGATAGCTTGCTCCCGCGTTGGTTCCGTTACATACTGTTCAAGAAAACTATCACAGATACACTCAACGAACTCCTCCTCAAGGCTACCCTGACCGAGCTGGTTTGACCAATCTACATGTAGGTTAAAATCCCCCATGATAATTGCCGTACCATTTTTACAGGCATTAGTTATTTCTTTGTTTATTGCCCGCCCCAATGTGATGTTATTATTTGGTGGCCTATAGACTATGCCTATCAGTGACTTTTTCCTCTTAGAATTTCTAATTTCCACCCAAATGGATTCAACCTCATTCTCCATAGAACCTGTATCATCTCTCAGCACCGCCCTGATGGCGTCCTTGAATATCAGAGCTACACCACTTCCCTTACCTTCCTGTCTGTCCTTCGGAATAGTCTGGTACCCTTGGATATTTAACTCACAGTCGTGACCATCCTGTAACCATGTCTTCGTAATGGCTACCAAATCATATTCATTCGCAATGATTTGTGCCGTTAACTCATCAAACTTGTTACGAATGCTACGAGCATTCAGGTAAAGTGCCTTTATGCTAGCTTTCTTACCCTCATGATTTCCAACATCTCTAATAATATCTCCTGAGTTATCCTTCCTTTTTGCTTCTTTCATAGTCTGCCTTGAACTTAAACCCTCCTGCACACATGCTAACCTGCTGCATACCTTTTTATTTACCATCATACTCCCTGTCGTTTTCCCTTTCTGGCATCATTCATAAAATTATGCTCTAGCATTATTGTAATGTTGATAGTCAGAGACTTTTTCCTCGGGTGGAAATGACTATTACGGGGGGGGACATAATTTTAAGGTGATTGGTGGAAGGTATAAGGGAGATGTCAGAGGTAGGTTCTTCACACAGAGAGTGGTGGGTGTGTGGAATGCGCTGCCAGCAGTGGTAGTGGAGTCAGATACTTTAGAGACTTTGAAGCAACTCTTGGATAGGCACAAGCAGGATAGTAAAATGCAGGGTAGATTGATCTTAGTAGGATAATAGGTCGGCACAATATCACGGGCCAAAGGGCTTGTACTGTGCTGTACTGTTCTATGTTTCTGTGTTTCATTAGCCAAGCCTTCCAAAGCAAAGTGAAATTTGTGTGAAAAAAAGTTAAGTATAAATTTTCAGGGAGAAAATGGCCCAAAAAAATGTCTCATTATTACAACAGCTGAATTACCAGATATGAATGTATTAAACTGATTAATTAATATTCTGTAAAAGATTATCTCTGACAACTTTATGTTGGTTGCTGACCATCATGCGAAAAATGTTTCATTTATTTCTTCTAATACTTGTGGTTTAGTGCTTCCCGCCTAAAAATTTGTTTCCACACTCTTTCTACTGGCTTTAAAGTTTACATAGTGATAAATATTGCATATTTTCACCAGCTGCTGAGCGTGACAAGTGTAAAATGTAAATCCTGTAGACAAAGATCTCCAATAAGGTGAACTGACACTGCTTCCAACACTGCATTTAGCACTAAAGGATGGTTATGAGAAAGTCGAAGCGAAACTGCCAAAAGCTGAGGACCTAGAGGGAGCTGCGAAAGGTTTGATGAGGCTGCAGGATGTGTACAGCCTAAGCACAGAGGGATTAGTCAAAGGGGAGTTTCTACAGGTGGCCGGAGATGATATTTCCATTATCTACAGGCCAACCTTCTCCAGTGCTCTTTCAGCAGATGACTGTTTTCAAATTGGAAAGGTATGTAAACATAGGTGAAGAGAAGTTTTTTTTTAAATTCTAAGTTTTGTTAAAAAAAAGGTATATTCTTTCTAGTGAATCTATAAAACAGTCTTTTGGAATAAGATTCTCTGACAGTCATTTATTGTCACTCAGGATGTTTTTGTGGGAATTAAATAAGCAAAGAACTGCGGATGCTGGAAATCAGAGAAAAAAACAGAAATTGTCGGAAAAACTTAGTGGAGACAAAACAGAGTTAACGTTTTGGGTCCAGTGACCCTTCTTCAAAAACAGTTGCAAAGAAGAGTACGGTGGCTCAGTGGTTAGCGCTGCTGCCTCACAGCGACAGGGAGCCAAGTTTGATTCTAGCTTTGCTGGAAATATGCAGAGCACCCAACAATGATTTGATGCTAGCGGTGCCATTTTGGATCTCTATTTTGCATGGTGGCTCAGTGGTTAGTATGGCTGCCTCACAGCACCAGGGACCCAGGTTCAATTCTAGCCTTGGGTGATTGGCTGTGCGCAGTTTGCACCTTCTCCCCATGCCTGCGTGGGTTTCCTCCGGGTGCTCCGGTTTCCTCCCACAGTCCAAAGATGTGCAGGTTAGGTGGATTGGCCATGCTAAATTGCCCGTAGTGTCTAGGGTGGGAAATGCACGGATAGGGTAGGGGGTGGGCCTGGTGGGATGCTCTTCAGAGGGGTAGTGTGGACTCAATAGGCTGAATGGCCTGCTTCCACACTTTATGGAGCCTATGAAATTCTGAAAAATTCACTGGACTCAAAACATTAACTCTATTTCTTTCTCCACAGATGATGAGTTTTTCTAGCAATTTCTGGTTTTGAACATGCTTGGTTCCTGCTTACTTAATCCACATGCATATATTAATTAATTAACCAAACCAAGAACAGTGTGCATTGTGTACAAGTTTACTTCGGGTGTTTATGGTATGATAATTCTACAATTACCATTGATGTTTAACCAAAGACTGGTGTGGTAATGCGTAAGATCACTCAGGGGCCTCCTACAAATAGAAACATAGAAAATAGTAGAAGAATCAGGCCATCAGCTCACCCAGCTTGCTCTATAATTCAATATGATCACTGCTCGGCTCTCTTAACCCACACTGTCTCCTTGCACAGAAAAATAGTTACACCATTATCCTCTTGGCAGGTTGCTGGTCACCAATTCTCACACTGCATGCCCTAAACATTCAGGGTGACTACATTTTGCTATCCACAAAACTGTCACCAAATGCAACATACAAGCTTCAGCTACAACTCCAAAGCCCAAAGTTCAAGCTGCTGCAACCAAAGATGCCTCTTGCACAAATGGTTATCTGAGGCACTGGAGTCATCCTTAATATCCATATAGCACAAGACGGGCAATGTATTGGGCTAGACAACTAAACCAACCAGTTCCACGAAGGTGCTATTATTCCCTCGAAAGTGGGATCTCCTACAACTTAAGGGAAGAGGATATTTCTCCTTTTTGCCCCCTTTATAGTTCAGTCCATTGTACTGTGGATTGCTTTTGAGTGTTGCAGAGAGAATGCTCATAACTAAAAGCAGGTTTGAATTCTGTTTTTAATTATGTTGAGAGAGATGGTTCTTGATTTCAAAGCCTGTCTAAATTAATAGAAATGAAAATTGGATCGTTTCTACAGAAGCCAGCTAATTCAAAGTGCTAGGTTTACACCGAATTGACAAGTTAAAAATCCACTCCCAGCTTTTTTCATTCTAGACACACTGGTGCATAAGTTCACCTTACATAGCAGCATTCATGTCAATGGAAAATTGGATGGTCTTCAAATCAACTACTAATTCCCACCACACATTCTGTATTGCAATCTGAGGTGAATTCATATCCCACTATCTTTTTCATCTAAAACATTTGTTGCTTTTATCCCAAAGTCATAGATTAAAAATAGAAACATTCCCAAAAGTTTCTAACTTCCAAAACATTTTTGTTTTCATATCAAGAAAGTATTATCCCTTGTAGGAGCAAATTACTGCCGATGCTGGAATCTGTATTGAAAAACAGGCACTGGAAATCACAGCAGGTCAGGCAGCATCCATGGAGAGAGAGCAAGCTCACGTTTCGAGTCTAAATGATTCTTCATCTGATGAAGAGTCACCTAGACTCGAAAAGTTAGCTTGTTCTCTATTCATGGATGCTACCTGACCCATTGTGATTTCCAGTGTATTTTGTTTTCAGGAAGTATTATCCCTTAACAGGTAGAATAAATGTTAATATAGCCTTATTGTTTAACAAAGAAGGACAACTGTGCATTTTCAAGTCATTTTCAGTGGCTACAGTAGCTTAATGGAAAATATATTGAATGTTTTATCGAGATAATTTATAAGACTGCGTTTGTCATTTATGTCACCACATGATTTCGTGCCTAAGTTCACAGATTTTATGAGTTCCACGAGTTTATATCAGGATAGCGGCTGCAGAACTCAATGGTCCATTTGGGATTTTCCATCTATTCCATTCATCAACCCTGCTTGATTTTCTGCACAGTTTTTACTGAAAACATTCCTGGGTGTTAACAGTGTTGGGTTCTGCGTAGATTTGCCTTTAATTAACACAAATTAAATGTTCCTGAGCCGAACGATTCCCAACATATCTCTGTCACAAACTTTCTTAGTTTTTAACAGAGGAAGTAGTTTCCAATATACAAACAAAATAGTACTGGCTATTTATTAGTGGCTGTTATATAAACAGTAGTAATGTAAATGCTCAATTAAATGTACTTGCTATTTAATGGAATGTCAGAATGCTTTTTATATAAAGTTATATTCCGTATAAAGCTACATTTATATAAAAACATACATGCACAGTTTTTTTTCATACATGTATCGAAGAATATCATTTTAAGTTGGCCTTTGTGAAACTTGCTTGGATTTGAAATTGGACATAAACAGCAAAAGTCCAAGGGTTTTTTTCTATTTTCTATTGTGAATTTATCTGTTCCTAATCACAGGATGGTGTCTGACTGGGGATTGTTTTGTGTGTGTGTGTGTGTGTTGGGGACTTGGTTTGGTTGTATAATAATTTACATGTACTGTTAATAAAATATAGTTTTTTTCTGCTTTTTCTATGCAACTAAACCTTCACTGATTGATCAGAGTTATAATTTATTTTAACGCCTGATCAACGAAATGAAGTTTCATAAATGATCAATCCAAGAAAATCCAAAAGTTGGATCACATCCGAATCAAAATATTAGATAAAAAATGCTAAACTTTGCAATAAATCAGAATTGTTTTTTTCTCAAAAATACGAGCACACAGCAGAATCATGCTAAATAAAAACCAAAAGAACTGCGGATGCTGTAAATCAGGAACAAAAACAAAGTTGCTGGAACCGCTCAGCAGGTCTGGCAGCATCTGTGGAGGAGAAAACAGAGTTAACGTTTCGGATCCAGTGACCCAAAAGAGGGCTGCCAGACCTGCTGAGCTTTTCCAGCAACTTTGTTTTTGTTGCAGCAGAATCATGCATTCACTTGTGCTACCAACATCAATTAGCTTCAGAATAATTTGAATCCAGTTCAGCTGGATCTGGGTCATAGTAAAGAAAATTGTTGCCAGAAATTGGATTACTTTTGTTTCTTCTTCTCACTAATGTTTTGATTCAGTGTAACTATGGAGATGATTTCCTTAGGGATGACTGCATGTCATTCCCCTTTTTATACTACATTAACTTTCATGTCCATAGAAAGTGTCTTGTTTCTTTTCTCCCCCCACTACTAACAGATTTTGCTATCACACCCAACATCTTTACACTCACTTCAAATTGTAATAAGACTTTAAACTTTGCACTGCTTTTGACAGTATTTGAGGCATAATACTGAACAAGTAACTGTTGTAATTTGTAGAGAGTGTAACACAACAGCAGCTTGTGTGGAGTCTGGGGGTGTTACATTTAAATACATTATCATCTGAATATTCTTCGGCAGAACTTTGGATGACTGGTTGCAGTGAGAAAGCAGACCAGGCTCTCTTCCTTAAGAATGCATAGAATTGTTTGAAAACTTAACTTTGATCTTACAGCCTGTGCTTGTGCCCGAATGGATCGCCACTTCCCTGGGTCTAGCCCAGCCTAGGCCTTTCTTGTGGAGGCAGTGTGGGGAGGATAGGCAGTGCCATCCACCCTCATGGAGTGGGGTTCCAACACGGCTCATTAAGAACCTAATAATGACAATTGAAGGAGTCTGACCAGCATTTTCCAGGCCCCTGCAGGTAGCAAGGGTCCATTTTACTATCTGGAGGTGGTCGCCTGGTGCCAAGACTGGACGTCCAGTTCTCCAGACTGTTAGGCCTAGAAGCCTCCTACATCCATGGGAGCAACCATAAGGGCTCCAATAGAAGTGATCCCCACTACTCAAACAGTGAAGGCCTGGCTGCATTTCTAACCATTTTCTAAAGTAAGTTGAAAACAAGTTGCAGAGCCTACATTTAAAGGCCCCTATCCTTTACTTACCCTCTTTTGCAGTCTTCTGACCCTTTCAAGGCCTTTGATTGTTCCCACACCGTACTCCTGCGTTGGTTCAAGACCTGGAAACAGTCTCAGCCTCTGTATCCTGTCCCACATTGAAAATCCTGCCCGTGGACTTTACTGTTCATGTCCAATTTCAAATCCAAGCAAGTTTCACAAAGCCCAACTTAAAATGATACTCTTCGATACATGTATGAAAAAAGAAATTGCGCATGTATGTTTTTATATAAATGTAGCTTTATATGGAATATAACCTTATGTAAAAATCTTCTGACATTCCATTATATAACAAGTATATTTAATTGATCATATACATTACTACTGTGTATATAATATTCTTCTACAAATTGAGATAGCTTTATATGAAAGTACACTTAGATAATCTACTTGTGCACTCACCAGGTATTATGACCCCATTTAAAACATTTAAGTCCGTGTTCTACTTGTTATGTTCCCAGGTTGCCTATGATATAGGTGATTACTATCACTCAGTTATTTGGCTGGAAGAAGCAGTCACCCTTTTCCGACAAAGTATTGGAATTTGGAATACTGAGGATCAAGGAAGTCTTGAGGAAGCTCTGGACCATCTGGCCTTTTCCCATTATATGGTAAGCAGTACATGTCGAAGGTGGAATTTGTTTGATGGGCGAAGGCAAATATTGAAAACTTAATACCTGACTGCATGTGAAAATTGTTCCATTAGTTAGCAATTACTTCAGTGAGAAGCTTAACCAGATGAGGTACACAGTTTGTTAAATGCAACTCATCTTTGACTGTGAAGTTTTGATTTGCTTGTAGCAGGAAACTAAATAGCTGAGGAATTGGAAGGTGATTTGAAGTTTCCTAAGGACACCCCTGTTTACTCTAGAAAAGAAATATCTCATTCTACATCTGAATTATGTGTAAAACACTTTGCAACAATTAACCATATTAATGGCAGTCTTTAACTCTAGCTTGTTGTTTTCGTTGAATTTGAAAATTGAATATGTTTTCAGTTACGTTAATTTGAAATGATACTTCACAGATGTGAATGTAACAAAGTGCAAGAAAAACAAAATGGAAAACTCATTGTCGAAAAGAAATCAAAGCAGATTGCAGCGTGTCACATTTGTCATACAATATAAGTTACTTCATACAGTACTAATGAGCTCAACAATCACTGTTAAGCATTTATCTATAATTTATCAAACATTTTGTTATTTTCTGACACTTCCTCTCTGAAAGACCCGATATCTTGTTGCCAACTTTCTTCATTATAAAATCTGACCTTTATGATATTTAGAATGGAAAACAATGTTATTATAATAATAGTATTAGTTTATAATATTCAGAAAGGGAACAGCCCCGGTGAAGTTATTGCATCTCAGTGCACCTTGAGACAGTGCATCTCAGTTTGTTCACGCCTCTAATGAGGCTTTGGGTGTGCTAGTGTCTGGTTTTTGGTGCTCAGAGTGCCTTTAACAGCTCCAAAATGGCACCTACGGTTCACGTGCACTTTTGTGCGGTCAGCCATATTGGGTGCCATGTTGATGCAGGTAGTGCCCACTGTGAAGCTCCCACAAATGATTTGATGCCAGCGGTGCCATTTTGGATCTCTATTTTACATGGTGGCTCAGTGGTTAGCATGGCCACCTCATAGCACCAGGGACCCATGTTCGATTCCAGTCTTGGGCAACTGTCTGTGTGGAGTTTGCACATTCTCCCCTTGTCTGCATGAGTTTCCTCCAGGTGCTCCAGTTTCCTCCCACATTCCAAAGATGTGCAGGATAGGTGGATTGGCCATGCTAAATTGCTTATAGTGTCCAGGGATGTGCAGACAAGGTGGATTGTCCGTGGGAAGTGTAGGATTATGGGGATAGGTGTGGGGGTCTAGGCAGAATGCTTTCTGTAGTTGCTTCAAGTTGCTAAGCCCCGAGGGGGTGGTATGGCTGGAGCTCATCAAAGAGTCCTTGTTTGTAGAACTGAAGGAGGTAGGTGTCAGGCTCCCATTGACCTACTGCTGCTCTGCTACTGCTCTACTTCCAAGAACTGTTTGAAGAGGCACTTGGAGGAGGTGATGACTTCCCTACCACAGACACAGACACACCCAGACAGAGACTCACACATACGCATGCATACACACAGACACAGACACAAACACACACACACACACACGCACGCACGCACACTGTATCTTTGGATATCTGCACCACACATAATGATTCCATAGAAACCAATGATTTTTATGACTGGGAGATGGTGGCATTGCAATCATGGCTATTTGACTATTACTCCAGAGATTCATGTCCCATCTTGGTAGCTAGTGGGTTTTAAATTTAATTAATAAATGTGGAACATAAAACTAGTTATTCATAATAGTGGCCCTGACACTTTGTGATCAATTGGGGTTAAAAACCCATTTGTTCACAAATGTCTTTTTGAGAAGGAAATCTGCTGGCCTTATCTGGTCTGGCGACATGTGACTCCAGACTCACAGTAATGTGGTTGAGTTTTAACTCCCCTCTGAAATGATCGAGCAAGCCACTCAGCTCAAGGACAATTAGGGATGGGCAGTAAATGCTGATCTTTCCGGCGATGCCCGCATCCCATGAAAGAATAATGCAAAACAGAGAAATCTCCATGAGACCAACGGAAAAAAAATGACTGGACAATATTTCACTTTTTAAAAAATTTACAATAACAAAACAATAAAATAATTAAGCATTAATTAACAATTGAAGGGTATTTTGCATCCCAACCAATCATTTTGAACCATGAGTGGCATTCATCAGTATTCACAGTCCACCTTATGTACATGAATATTCTGATAAGGCATATGTCTGGGAAAACCCTCTCACTTTGGTCACAGCATCACTGATGGTACAGGATGCCCAGAAATTCCCTTTTACAACCACCTTAAATGGGGAACTGTAAAACAATGAAACAGTAGCAGAGGGACTTACCCAATCCACAATCTCATGCCCTTCCTGCCTTCTGCTCGCTGCTCTTTTCAACCGTATAACACACAGTAACATAATCTAGCTTTAAAACATGCTTCAACACCAGAATCTCTTGAAATACTCGCAGACAGAAAACTGTTTCATTTGGAGAGGATATGGCTTTATTTCCTCTTTAATTCTCAATGTTCTGAACTACCAAACAGAAAACACAGGCTGCCTCAAGCCCATTGCAATTAGCTTTGTCTTCATCTTTTGCTTCATAGCTATTCATCCCCATGACAACCTCAAGATGCATAGCTATTTCTTATAAATTGATGATATAATAATCATCATAACCCATAACCCTCTTTCAGAATACTCCCCAACTAACTATGGACATAAAGGAGATGGCACTCAAAATAAATTACAGACCATTCTGTGTACTTAAGTCATCACACCTTTCATAGACTTCTTGAAGTCTCTATTTTCCTAGAGATTAGTTTTGCTATCTGTGCCGTGTAGGTATCATTAGAGCAGAAGAGTGTTCGAGTCCTGAAGTGGAAATATTTTCAATCAAAAATCCTTCCTTATTTTCTTTAGGGTGTACCTCAGAACAATTTAAATTTGTGTTATGTTATCAAAGTTGGAATAGTTGAAATCAAAATGCTCAAATAGTTTGAAAAAAGGAAGAATGATATAATGTTGCTGATATCTTATTTTTCAGACAGGAAACGTTAGTTACGCATTGACCCTATCTAAAGAACTACTTCAGCTTGGTATGTGCTGCTAAAATGTTACTTTTTTTTCAATATTCACAAATGCAGTTTTCACCTGTCATATTTTGATGGCTTTTCTGTTCATTCATTTTGACCTTCCATCACTAAATCTATCTTCAAAAGGTTCTTTCCAACAAGAAATATGATTTTTTTTTAAATGTATACATTGTACAGTTTTAAAATATTTAATAGTTGTCCGTAGCAAAGAGTCAGGCACAGAATTCAACTGTTTTTTTACATCGAGCTATTGATCTGAAATTTCCTCCAGCCCAGTCCATTGCGTTGCTGAAGCCTTGGTGGAACTACATTTGAAACCGTGGTTTACTTGGAATTAAATCTGTGCTATAATTCTACATGATGAGTTGAATGGTCTGCCACTATCTTGGCTACATGTTTGTCTGGTAGCAAAGGTTTTACACACCAGAAGCTATATGGAGTCCTGTTGATACATGAGAAGGAGAAAGAGGGAGACAGCATTAAGGATTTGCCTAGTGGGTTCAAGATCAATCAACAGAATTTTGCAACCAGTGAGAAACAACAGCACAAAAGGCACTGAGAATAAAGTGATTGTTCCTGGAAGCACTGAATGATTTTGTTATTATTCAAGTAAACAGCAGACATTATTTGTAGTAACAAGCCCCCTGTTTCCGAGACAATTTTTTAAAAAGTTTGATCTAATGAATAGTGCTATCATTGTGTGTTGGTAGTTTGATTTTGCATTGAGATGATGATGATGATGATTGACAGAAAGTGCCTTTCATTCACACCTCTCTTCTGGTACATTAACTGAATAGTCATGATGGAAACCCATTCTCCGTGCACAATCCGCCATTCTGCCTTGAGAATTCCCAATTGGTTTTGTCCAAGCTTTAAAATAATACAATGCAGATACTTAATGCATGTATTTCATTATCTTCCTATAGCACGGTTTATAGAGGGGGTTTGCTTCCTCTTTCCTGTGAAGAAATCTTGTACAGATAATAACTTGAGGTACTTAATAGATTAATAATGCAACCACACAATATATAAATCATTAGCATCAAATATCTGTGCAGAAAGGCATTGTTTACAATAAGTAGCTTCACATGTTCTATTTCATATTAAGATAAAACTCTATTTACCAGTAGAATGGGTGCATTTTATCTATGTTTGTACTAAAAACTAGATGTTGAGCTGATTTCTAATCTACAGATTCAAGCAATAGGAGAATTGCCAGGAACATACAAAAGTATGAAAAAATCTTGCGAGCATCATCAGACACTGAGCCAAAGGAAATTGTGCTACAGAGACCAAATGTGACTCACCTGCTTACGAGAGACACCTATGAATCATTATGTCAAAGACTCGGCTCACAGGTAACTGAATAGGTCTCTTGGCCCTAGTGCAGATGTGCTTAAATATTTTGTCAGTTTAAGTGCCTTCTGAGTTCGGGAGAGAGGTGCGGTTTATAAGGAATTTTTTTCTGTTCAAGTCCGACTATATTTCCAGCTCATTGTTCAGATCTATAAGAATATAAGAGTTGGAGCAAGAGCTGGTATGTTAGCCGTGGAGACTGCCCCTCTATTTAAATTGACCTTCTATCTCTATTCCATTTCCTTGCACTATCCCATATCCCTTAATTTGTTTGATATCTATAAACTTCAGTCTTGAGTATGTTCAGCAATTGAACATGCATGGGGATAAAGGATTCCAAATATCCATAAACTTTTGAGTGAGGAAACTTCTCCACATTTCAGTTCTAAATGGTCAATCTGTTATTCTGAGTGTTAAGTGTTGTATTATACAAAAGATTAATCAAATTGATCATTCTATCACTAATTTTAAGATTTCATCAATACTTGTTTTATCACTAAATATTGTACGTGAAGTTAAAGGCAATTGTGTTGTTTTACATTTAAGAAAAATGTAATCCTGGACTCTTCTATCCCCCCACATTAAACCCCTTAAAGTCAAAATTAGTGGTTCAGTCATTTTTTAATTCACTCATGGGACGCAGGAATCATTGGCTGGCCAGCATTTATTGCCCACCCCTAGTTGCTCATGAGAAGTGGGTATTGAGATGCCTTCTTGAGCTTCTTCGTTCATTCTTTCTTTAATTGCATGTGGACAGCCCAATTCTCTGCATAGCGTTCTGAAATTAGATATAAGCAAGAATGAGAAAGCAACTCCAAAAGGCCTTTTTGATTGTTTCCCTAATGATATTTACTCTTCCTGAGTGTGCTGCCGATGAGCTTTGGTAGCTCAGATTTGGATTTGTGCACAACTTCATATTCAACAGCATCTGAATGATCCTGACACTGTTTTGCAAAATCGTTGATCACATTAAATTGGATATCATTTATTACCATGGAGACACAATGCTTTGTTTTTAACTTTTGAGACGGGGAGGTGATGGCCTCGTGGTATTATCGCTGGACTGTTAGTCCAGAGACCCAGGTAATGTTCTGGGGACCTGGGTTTGAATCCCACCATGGCAGATGGTGGAATTTGATTTCAATTCAAAAAATGTCTGGAATTAAGAGTCTAATGATGACCTATGCCAATTGTTGGGGAAAAGCCCCTATGGTTGACTAATGTCCTTTAGGGAAGGAAACTACCATCCTTACCTGGTCTGGCCTACATGTGACTCCAGACCCACAGCAATGTGATTGACTTTTAACTGCCCCCTGGGCAATTAAGGATGGACAATAAATGCTGTCTTAGCCAGCAATGCCCTCTTTCTGTGAATGAATAAATTTTTTAAAAACATTTTATTTTTCCACAGAACTGCATTATTTGGTCCGTATTCTTCTTGATTTCTCTGAACCTCTCATTGTTTCTCACCATTCCTCATCATTTCTCATCATTCTTCATCATTCCTCATCATTTTTCAATAATACCTTCCTGTATTTTAGCGAAAGCATTATCAAGATTCGCAGCTTTATTGCTCCTACGAGACAAACCTTAGTCCACACTTGATTCTACAGCCAGTGAAAAGGGAGATTATAAGCCGGAAGCCATATGTCGTGCTGTACCACAAGTTTGTCAGTGATTCCGAAGCAAAGAGGATAAAGGAAATTGCTGCTCCTTCGGTAATGTTTATTTTGCATGTTTGTTCGTTTTTGAAATCACAATCATTACTGGATTTCAATGGAATGATGCAAACAGGAGATATGTTTGGCCAATGTTGTAGGTACCTTGAGTATCAAAGAATTAATGAATTATTTACAAGCATAATTAGATCCTTGGTTGTGGCTTCTCTTTAATCTAATGTGCAAGCCCTTTTAATGTTAGTTGTACACCATACAGAGCAGCACCAGCCCAAAAGCAACATGATGACGAGGCCTGGTATGGAGGGAAGGTCTTATGAGGAAAGCTGAGGGACTTTCTGTTTTCGTTAGAGAGAAGAAGGTTAAGAGGTGACTTAATAGAGACATACAAGATGATCAGAGGATTAGATAGGGTGGACAGTGGGAGCCTTTTTCCTCGGATGGTGGTGGCTAGCACGAGGGGACATAGCTTTAAATTGAGGGGTGATAGATATAGGACAGATGTCAGAGGTAGGTTCTTTACTCAGAGAGTAGTAAGGGTGTGGAACGCCCTGCCTGCAAAAGTAGTGGACTCACCAACTTTAAGGGAATTTAAATGGTCATTGGATAAACATATGGATGATAATGGAATAGTTTAGGTTAGATGGGCTTCAGATTGGTTTCACAGGTCGGCGCAACATCGAGGGCCGAAGGGCCTGTACTGCGCTGTAATGTTCTATGTTCTGTGTTCTATGTTCTATGGCTGGGCCAGAATGTTCATATAGGCTTAGATGTTCCATATTAATTGGCTGTTCATCTTTCTGGGCATTATTTTCTTTCTCTGATGCTTGGGGGTACAACCTGAGTCATCCAAGACAGTCCTAGAGGAGCTGTAATCCAAAACCCTGTTTCTTTCACTACCTAGTTTGCTGAAACTTTGTGGCTATGTCTAATAGGAATTAGGTTAAGATTGCACAAACCTTTTTCACTTAGGACTTGTGCAGCCATTAGCAGGGGAGACTTTTATCTTATCTCTGCAGGAAGGTCTTTTCACCCCATCACCAATTAAGTTGGGAATTAACAACTAAGTAAAAGCCTCTTCACATTAATGCTGCAATTAACCCTATTCCCAACAGGTGGCAGCAATCATGACTGTTAAAATGGAGCCTGCTGGGTTTGGGGGTAGGGTTTCTCGATCATCCCCAGTGTGGAGATGACGGCAGGGATTTCAGACCCTTACTCCGACCCTCTGTGACAAGTCCCCACCCCATCTCAGTCTTAAATTGCTGTCCTTTTATTCTGAGATTCTGCCCTCTGGTCCTAGACTCTCTCAGGAGAGGCAACATCCTCTCAGTATTTACCCTGTCAAGTCTCTCAAGAATCCTATATGCTGTGAGATCACCTCTCATTCCTCTAAACTCCAGAGAGTAGTGTCCCAACCTGTTTACCCTTTCCTCACAGGACAATCTGTCTATACCGGGGATCATCCCAGTGCACCTTCTCTGATCTGCCTCCAATGAAAATGATATCTTTCCTTGAATAAGGAGACCAAAACTGCTCAGACTACTCCAGATGTGGTCATGAATTCCTTCCTTAAATGTCTGCCATTGCTACTATCATTCCTGCTAATTTATCCACCCATTTCATTTTAGCTAACTCTATCCTCATTTCATTGTAATTCCCTTTTTTTTAGGTTAAACACAGTTGTTTTTGACTCAGGTTTCTCACTCTCAAACTGAGTATTAAATTCTATCATGTTATGATCACTACCTGTTAAGGGATCTTTTACTCTGAGGCTATTTATTAAACCTGCATCATTGCTCATTACCAGATCCAAGATGGCCTAATCCCTGGTTAGCTCCATGAGAATTCCTCTAGTAAACTACCCCTAATGTGCTCAAATTGTTGTAGTAGCTACCCTTCTCAATTTGATTAACCCAATCAACATGAAGATTAAAGTCATGCATAATTATTGCTTTATTTGTTTTACAAATATGCAGTAATGTTTTGACTTGGTAAAGGGATCAAGGGTTACTGGAGGAAGGCAGGAGAATGGGATTGAGAAACATATCAGCCATGACTAAATGGTGGAGCAGACTCGATGGGGTGAATGGCCTAATTCTGCTCCTATATCTTACGGTCTTCTGGTTATTCCCAGTCTGAGTTGCTCCTTTTCTAGAATTTTAGCATGCAGAAAATATTGGGTAGAAGAGCAGATCAAAGTTCACAGGGAATCAGGTACACAGAGTATGTTGACTTATATTTAACATGTCTGATGACAATGGCAATTTCAAAACTCTGAAACATGTAATCAGAGTTGATCTGTTTACTGCACTTACTTCCCTGATCATTAGAGTCAATTCACATTATTATCAGAAATATTTGACCTAATTCTATTTCAATCATCTGCAGGGAAGAAAGGGGGCATAATGCCAGAGAATTTTCACTGTGATATGTGAGTTGTAGTCGTATCTTTGATTGCATAGTCTGATAGCTTTAAGGGCGTAATCTTTGTAGAAAAATAAACCAGTTGAAAGTCATTAAAAAAAAGTTGACATATTATTTCCACTTAAGTAAAATTGTGACCATCCGTAAAACTCATGCTGTTTTGCAACTTGCTGTTTGCTCAAGGCATGAATTCCTATGATTCCTTTCATTCCTTCTAACTCTGCAGGTATCTCAAGGGCAACAAACATTAAGACTGGTCTCGATTTGCATAGATTTTATTCAACATCTTTGCTGTGCAGGTCTATTAATGCCATCAATTGACATCACTATGATGCCGTCATCTGTAAAGTCCTGACACACTGCCTATAACATGCTGGTTAATCTGACAGCAGGTATAGTCACACTGCTAAGCCGAAGGGGGAGGAAGCTGCATCCATTGTAATGCCCACTCACTCTTGCTAGGTGAGGGACTGATGGAGTGCTATTATACACTTGTACAGGGTCTGGGCAGTACTGGCTAGGCTAGCCTTCAGAGAAGGTTCACTAGGTTCATCCTGGGTAAGGAGGGACTGAATTATGAGGAGAAGTTGAGTAGCTTGAGCCTGTACTTATGGGAGTTTAGAAGAATGAGTGGCGACCTTATTAAAATATACAAGATTCTCAAGAGACTTGACACAGTCGATATTGAGAGGCTATTTCCCCTTATCAGAGAGTCAAGGACTAGAGAGCATTATCTCAGTGGTCACTCTTTTAAAACTGAGATGAAGCAGAATTTTTTTCTCTCTGAAGGTAGTGAATCACAGAGGACTGTCAAGCCTGGGTCATTAAGATTATTTAAAGCTGAGGTAGACGTATTTTAGATCAGTATGGTTATTAAGGGTTATTGGAAAAAGGCATGAGAGTGGAGATGAGGATTATCAGATCAGCCATGAGCTCATTGAAAGATGGAGCAGACTCAATGGGTTGAATGGCCTACTCTGCTCTTACGTCTTGTGGTCTTGTGGTCTTAGCGTTTATTGCCCATCCTGAATTGTCTTTGAGAAGCTGCCTGTGTGAACTGCTGCAGCCCTTGGTGTATAGATACTCCCAAGGTGTAAACATGAAGGGAGTTCCAGGATGTTGACCAAGAGACACTGAAGGAATGGTGATAAAGTCCTTTATTTTAATGTACTTATTTATTTGATTGATACGTTGTCATACTTACTTTAGTATTATAATAGATATTAAACATACAGCCATGTTTTTAGTACAACAAAGCATTTTGTTGCCTCCCTTTGTGGAGGCACTTGGATCCTGTCCATAACATAAAATTCAGGATTATTTGAAAGAGGGTCTTATTTCTGGGCAGAAATGAATGAATGTAATCTGTATCTTGTTTGTCTCACACTTAGGCACTGTCAGTTTTTCCAAGTCCGGGCACAACAGTTACCTTTCCACTTTACATCTCTTTTTTTAAAAAGGTGTGAGAATTGCCTTTGTGGTGCGAACCTGAGTCTGTCGTAAATCAGTCAGTGAGGTGGGAGGAACGGGTAGGTGGGAGAAAAGACGGACAGGTCAAGTGGGCAGGGACCATCTGGGCTGGTTTTGGGATGAGGTCAGGGGTGGGGAGATTGTGAAGTCCACATTGAGACCATTGGGCTACAGGGTTCCCAAGGGAGTCACGGAGAGAGTAGTCCCTCTGGAAGGCAGATAAGGGTGAGGAAGGAAAAATGTCCTTGGTAGTGGGGTCAGATTGTAGGTGGTGGAAGTGGCGGAGGATAATGCATTGAATCCGGAGGTTGGTGGGGTGGTATGTGAGGATGAGGGGGATTCTGTTTTTGTTGTTATTGCGGGGAGGGGGTGTGAGGGATGAGTTGCAGGAAACGCGAGAGATGCGGTCGAGGGCGTTTTCGACCACTGTGGAGGGGAAGTTGTGGTCCTTATTTGCCTTCCGGAGGGACCGCTCTCTCCGTGACTCCCTTGTCCACTCCACACTCCCACTAGCCCCACCACCCTTGGCACTTTTCCCTGCAACCGCAGGAAGTGCTACATCTGCCCCTATACCTCCTCCCTCACCCCCGTCCCAGGCCCCAAGAAAACCTTCCACATTAAACAGATGTTCACCTGCACATCTGCTAATGTGGTATATTGTATTCGCTGTTCCCGATGTGGCCTCCTCTACATGGGGGAAACCAAGTGGATGCTCGGAGACTGCTTTGTGGAACACCTATGCTTGGTTCACGAACCAAGTCACGAACCACTTCAACTACCCCTCCCACTCCTTGGATGACATGTCCATCCTGGGCCTCCTCCAGTGCCCCAACGATGCCACCCGAAGGTTGCAGGAACAGCACCTCATATTTTGCTTGGGAACCCTGCAGCCCAATGGTCTCAATGTGGACTTCACAAGCTTCAAAATCTCCCCACCCCCGACATCATCCCAAAACCAGCCCAGCTCGTCCCCGCCCCCTTGACCTGTCCGTCTTTTCTCCCACCTATCCACTCCTCTCACCTCACTGATCTACCCCACCTTCACCTCCTACCTACCAGCCTCATCCCCGCCTCCTTGACCTTGACCCTTCCCTTGACTGACCAACCCCCATCCTAACTCCCCACCTACACTCACCGTTGCTCCGTCCCCACCTCCTTGATCTGTCCGTCTCCTCTCCACCTATCTGCTCCTTTATCCACCTTCCATCCGCCTCCCCCTCTCTCTCTGTTTATTTCAGAGTCCCCTTCCCCTCCCCCATTTCTGAAGAAGGGTCCAGGCCCGAAACATCAGCATTCCTGCTCCTCTGATGCTGCTTGGCCTGCTGTGTTCATCCAGCTCTACACCGTGTTATCTCAGATTCTCCAGCATCAGCAGTTCCTACTATCTCTCTCAGGGGCTAGACCACTGTGTTGGCCTGCATCAATACAGGAAGCACACTTATATCTCTCAAACCATTGGCTGTCATGACTTCTGCTCAGTGGCAACACTCAAGGTATTTAAGCTGCAATTGGAGGCTTGGCTGAAGATGCACTGCTAACTACACCAGACAGCAACTGGGCTGCTTTCCTGACGTTTGCTGTTCCCGTACCTTTAGATGTGCCATGGTGTCAAGTTGCCAAAACATATTAGGGCTACAACCTCTTTTATTTGGCTGTTCTCCAAAAACAGCTGTTCAGCACATTATTCCCAAACTTTCCTCAAGATTGTAAGATGGATGAGGAAAGCAATTGGGACCCCGTTCTTTTTCTGCAGTTTCACTGAAGCATAACATCCAAGGGTATCTTAACATCTAAATTTAATTGCTTGGTGGTTCAGAAGTTAAACATTTCCAAAAGGAGAAATGAAATCAAAGTTTTTCATCCTGCACTCATCAGGACTGAAACACCAGAAAACAACTTAGAAAGAAAGCAATGAAAAGAGTGAAACACCTTTACATGCTGGAAAAATAGTTTTTTTGTGTGTGTTTCCATCCTGATCAGTGCAAGACAAAAAACTTTGACTTTCTTTTTAGCAATGTTTACACCTATATTGGTTAGTCCATTCAGGGTGTTGATCAGTCATTGTGTGGAAAGCTTCCTTATATCAGTCCATAAGATAATTTATTATTTTGAATCTGTGCTCCTTTGCCCTAAAGTCGCAATCTACTTGGAAGTAATGTTTGGGCTGTACCTTTCCTCAGTTTACCATCAGTGTGTCTATGTGGATTTATCTGAGTTGCTACTCTGAGCCTAACTTTCTGCGGGTTTGATTTATCGCTCTGCCCTCTGATGTGGCCTCAGCTTTATGCCTCCTCTGTAAACAGCCTTCAGGGCTTGAGCCTTTCCCCTGCATCTGTGCAAACTGATCGGAGCTTGGTATAATCTCAACAAGTACCCTGCTGTTGAAATAGATAATCAAGTTTTCCAGCTTGTTTGATCATTGCTGTCTGTTCTTCCTCATATGTAATCAAGCAAAACCTGCACCCTTTCTCAATGGCTGAAGTAATTTACTTGAAACTTTGGAACTTGACAGCTTTTTAAGCCATTACAGGTTTTCCTTTAAGAGCTGGTAATTTCAAAACAAAATAGTCAAGAGGTTAACACAAACAAGGAAGAAATGACTTGCATTTAGCACTTTCACAACCTCAGAATGTAACAAAGCACTTTAGACATAATGAAGTACATATGAGGAGCAGGCACTATTAAATGCAGCAGCTAGTCTGCATACAGTAATGTCCGACAGACAGTGGTGTGGTAATAATCAGATCATTATTGTAATGGTGCTGATTCTTTTCTTGATTAATATGTGGCATGTGGTGATTGCTGGCTAGGCCAGCATTTATTGCCAGTCCCTAATTGCTCCAGGGAAGAGTGGTGGAGAGCTGCCTTGTTAAAACGTTGCAGTCCTTGGGTTGTAGGGCCACCCCACTGTTAAGCAGAGTTTACCAGAGCAATATATTTCTAAATCAGAATGGTGTGTACCTTGAAGGGAATATTATACATCATGGTGTTCCCTTGCCTTAGGTGATGGGCGATGAAGATCTGGAAGGTGCTGTCAAAGGAGCCTTGGTAACTTACTGTAGTGCATGTTGAAGGTGGCGGATGGGATGCCAACCAGCTATGATTCATTGTACTGGACGGTACAAAGTTTCTTGGTATTGTTGAAACCAATCCTTCCAGGAAGTGAGGATTATTCCATCACCGCTGACTTTGTGCCTTGTTGTTGGCGGGCAGGCTTATGGGGAGATAGGAGGTGAGTTCCTCACTGCAGAATTCCCAGTGTCTGACCTGATGTTAGAATCATAGAATCCCTACAGTGTGGAAACAGGCCCTTCAGCCCAACAAGTCCATACTGACCCTTGGAGCATTCCACCCAGACCCATCCCCCTATAACTCACACACCCCTGAACACTACGGGCAATTTAGCATGGCCAATCCACCTAGCCTGCACATCTTTGGACTGTGGGAGGAAACCAGAGCACCCAGAGGAAACCCACACAGACACAGGGAGAATGTGCAAACTCCACACAGACAGTTGCCCGAGGGTGGAATCGAACCCAGGTCCCTGGCACTGTGAGGCTGCAGTGCTAACCACTGAGCCACCATGCCGCCCCTTTCTACTCTGCAAAACTGGTACTGTTGTAGCCAGTGTATTTATATGGCTAGTCCAGTTCAGTTTCTGGTCAATAGAAAGTGCCAGGACAGTGACTGTGAGGAATACAGTGATGGTAATGCTATTGAATTTTGAGGTAGTAGTTAGGGTCTCTCCTGTTAGAGATGGTCATTACCTGGTAATAATGGAGTGCAAATGTTACTTGCCACTTATCAACCTAAGCATAGAGGATTCTAGCTCCTGTTTTATTGTGGGCACAGACTGTGAATGGTTCTGAACAATGTGAAACCACTAGAAAATGCCCCAGTTCTAACCTCTTGATAAAGGTAAGGTCATTGATGAAGTAGCTGAAGACGGTTGTTTGAGGACATTACTCTGAGGAACTCCTGCAGGGATATTCTTTGCTGACGATCAAAAGTGAACTAGCTTGTCCTTCATTTTCCACATTGTTGAGTAATTTTTTTTTGTTATTCACTCATAGGATATGGGCCATAATATAACAAACAGCAGAGTAACAGGGATTGCTGAATGGAAGAGGGAAGCAAGATTAAAATTGCAATATGAATGCCATTATTGACAAAGAGAATTTACAGATTGGATCTTTTCAGCAAAACAGCCTTTGTCAGCCAGTAGGAAATTCTGTTGCTAGTGACAACAGAGAAAACAAAGTATTGTTTTTCCAGCTGTTCCAGTGTTGATAATAAGACAGTAATACGAACCAGAACTATGTAGGATATTGTTCCTCTTTATGACACGTCTGCTTCTTTGCCCTGATGCATGGAGTCAGCTGGTTCACTAATTTCTGGCAAGATATCATCCACAAAATCTTGTTATTGCCCAGTAGCCAAGATTCCAATGACAAATTGGCTTCATGTAGCCTATTGATGATGTGCATGGTAGCTAAGTACAAATTCAAAGTAATGGTATCCCATACACATTATCATCAGGATGTAATTTGCAGTGTAGAAGGGGGCCTTGTGTAACAGGACTGTTAACCCATTGTTCTCTATCTTCAAGTACGGTACCTCAATGTTTGGGCACAATCGATAAACGCATGCCCGCAAAATCTGCAGTTCAAGCCTTGTAATTGGACTTGAGCTCATAGGCCAGACAAATGTAGCAGTTCTGGCAGGGTGCTGCATTGTTAGAGAAGCTGATTTTTGTATAAGTTTAGATGTTAAATGATCCCATTGTCCTTTTGGAAGAAAACCGGGAAGTTAGTTCAGTTAGTTGCTGTTAGTTTGTTCTATTTGTAGGATCCTGGTCACATTCCTTCCTCAATAAATGTCAACAAAAGGCAATGGCCTAGTGGTATTATCACTGGATTGTTAATCCGGAGACCCAGATAATGTTCTGGTGGACCTGAGTTCGAATCCTGCCACAGTAGGTAATGGAATTTGAATTCAATGAATATCTGGAATTAAGAATCTAATGATGACTGTGAATCCATTGTCAATTGTTGGGAGGAAAAACCCACCTGGTTCACTAATGTCCTTTAGGGAAGGAAACTACCATTCTTACCTGGTCTGGCCTACATGTGACTCTATACCCACAGCAATGTGATTGACTCTTCTGGGCAATTAGGGATGGGCAATAAATGCTGCCTAGCCAGTGACACCCTCATGCCATGAATGAAGAAAGGAAAATCAAAAATTACTTAACTGGGGATTTGTCTGTAGCCAGCATTTACAAACAAATTATGGGAGCAAACAATGGGAAGTTTCTGAGAGATTTTGTGATACAATGTTATTTAGACATGAGTCTTTCTTTTCTCGTCTGGCTTCTAGTCTTCTCTCGGCACTGGTGAATTGCTGCACATTAACAGTTGGCATATCCCTGAAGTAGAATAAGATGGCCCTAGCTATCCTAATCTGAATATGTTAAAACAACTATGAAATAGTTTAACCTCCAAACCTTGTGTGGTCATTTTTCTCATTTGGTTTCAGCAGATCTATTGTCTTTATTCATGAACTAGTCAAAAATTGGGTTAAAACGTGCTTCTTAGTGCCAGCAATGTTTTGATTTTAAAGAATGGAGGACTTGCCATCGCTTCAAAACTATGGATTATTTCCCAGATTTAATGGCAAACCGAATTTGTAATTTGTTTAACCAATAAGACTCCTCAGCAAGAAAATTATAGTAGCTCTTAGGCTGATTAGCCTAACATCTATTGTTAGAAAGATATTGGTATCAATTATTCAGGAAATAATAGTAGAGCATTTGGGAAAATCATAAGTTAATCAGAGTCACATCTTGATCTTAGTAGGATAATAGGTCGGCACAACATTGTGGGCCAAAGGGCCTGTACTGTGCTGTACTGTTCTATGTTCTATGTTCTAACATGACTTCATGAAAGGGAAATTGTATCTGACTAGTTTAGTAGTGTTTTTTGAGGAAGTCTCAACTAAAGGGGAACCAGTAGATGTGTTGTATTTGGACTCCCAGAAGGTATTCAATAAGATACCTCACAAAAAGTTAGGTCATAAGAGCGCATGGTGTTGGAAGTAGTAAATTGGCTCAAGGGAAGGGAACGGAGTGGGGATAAGGTGTTCTTTTTCAGGTTGACGACCTGTAGCCAGTGGGGTTCCACAGGAAACAGTGCTGGGTTCACAACTGTTTGCAAGATATATTTGTGACTTGGAGGAAGTAAGTGAATGTACTGTAGCCAAATTTGCAGATGACACTAAAATAGGTGGAAAGGCAGGTTGTGAGAGGGATACAAATATTTACAAGAGAGATCTTGGTCAGTTAAGTAAGTATGCAAAAATTTTGCAAATGCAATATAATGTGGGAAAATGTGAAGTTATTCATTTTGGACAGGAGAACAAAAGAGCATAATATAATTTAAATCGAGGAAAACTGCAGATAGCTGCAACACAAAGGAACTTGGGGGAACTTGTTCATGAAATGCAGAAAGTTAGTATGTAGGTGCAGCAGATAATTGCGAAGGTGAACAGAATGTTGGCCCTTATTTCAAGGGGGTTGGAGCATAAGAGCAGGGAAGTCTTACTGCAACTGTACAAGGTGCTGGTGCGACCACATCTGGTGTACTGTTAGCAGTTTTGGTCCTTTTAATTAAGAAAAGAAATGACTTCATTGGAAGCAGTTCACAGCAGATTCATTAGGATGAGCCCGGGTGTGGCAGAATTGTTTTAGGGGCATAGGTAAATAGGTTGGGTGTCTACTCATTGAGTTTAGAAGAATGAGAAGTGATCTCATTGAAATACTTTGGATTGTTAAGAGGCTTGACAGGATAAATGCTGAGAGGATCCTTCCCCCATCCTCCCCACAATGGGGGAGGGCATAGTCTCAGAATAAAGGGGCGCCAATTTAAGAATGGGATGAGGAGGAAATTCTTCTCGCAGAGGATTGTGAGAGTTTGGAACACCTTGCTGCAGAGAGCTGTGGGGGCAGAGTCCTTGTGTATATTTAAGGCTGAGACAGATAGATTCTGATCAGCGGGGGAATCAAAGGGTACGCGGAAAAGGCAGGAAGGTGGATGTGAGGAATGTTGGATCAGCCGTGATCCTACTGAAAACAGGGCAGGTTCTGGGGGCTGAATAGCAACTCCTGTTCCTATTTCTTATCGTCTAATGATCTAAACATTGGTCCACATGTCTGAATGGTCAGTCATTATGCTACTATATGTACTGGGGGACATTGATTTCAGATAAACTGAGAGGTCATTATACATTGGAAGCTCATTAGGTTTGATAACAAAATATTTATGAGCACGAAAAGAGAAAGAAAATCACCAATCATTATCTCCTATGTACATGGTACAGTCTAGTCATGGCCAGCCATTGAATTGCATTATCATAGATCCCCACATAGCGACAAATATACAATAAAAAAGGTTTTCCAGCACTCGATGAGGAAATACATGATTTACAACATATCTACCTTTGAGTGCCAAATTGTACATTTTGAGGGAAAAGCAAACAACTCTAGTCAGATTTGGAGATAATAAGGTGTAGAGCTGGATGAACACAGCAGGCCAAACAGCATCAGAGGAGCAGGAAAGCTGAAGGGTCTAGGCCCGAAACGTCAGC
>NC_063337.1:19798820-19894659 GCF_021869965.1 Rhincodon typus
TTATCTCAGATTCTCCAGCATCGGCAGTTCTTACTATCTCTGAAACTCTAGTCAGATTGCCCAGTTTCTGTTTGTATTTTTGATCAGAGTTCAAGGTACAGGTGCATTTACAGGTTTCACCCTGATTCCTCCACTACCCCACCCCCAACCCCCCACCCTTCCACCTCTCCAAAGCCATGATCTCTCCCTTCCAAACCCCACCCTTGCCACTCCTGATTACCAATCTGACTGACCCCTCCAGTCCCACCATTCACCCAGTTTACCCATCTCAATCTGTCCCCATGGGCCAGTAGGCCAGTTGGCCCTTCAAGACTGCTCCACTATTCAGTATGTTCATGACTAACTCTCTATTTCTATGACAGATTTCCTTTTTCTCACTGTACCCCTTGATGCCTTTAAAATCTAAATGATTATAAAGAACACAGAAAATTACAGCACAGGAACAGGCCCTTTGGCCCTCCAAGCCTGCACCGACTTGCTGCCCGTAAAACTAATGCCCCCTACCCTTCCGAGGACCATATTCCTCCATTCCCATTCTATTCATGTATTTGTCAAGACTCCCTTTAAAAGTCACTATCATATCTGCTTCCACTACCTCCCCTGGCAGCGAGTTCCAGGCACCCGCCACCCTCTGTAAATAACTTGCCTCGTACATCACCTTTAAACCTTGCCCCTTGTACCTTAAACCTATGCCCCCTGGTAACTGACTCTTCCACCCTGGGAAAATGCTTCTGATTGTCCACTCTGTCCATGCCCTTTATAATCTTGTAGACATCTATCAGGTTGCCCCTCAACCTCCATCGTTCCAGTGAGAACAACCCAAGCTTCTCCAACCTTGCTTTGTAGTTAATGGCCTCCATATCAGACAACATCCTGGTAATTCTTTTCTGTATCCTATCCAAAGCCACGACATCCTTCTGGTAGCGTGGGGACCAGAATTGAACACAATATTCCAAATACGGCCTGACTAAGGTTCTATAAAGCTGCAACATTACCTGCCAATTTTTAAACTCAATGCCCCGGCCGATGAAGGCATCTACACTGTATGCCTTGTTGATGACCTTTTTCACCTGCATTATTATCTATTTGTATTATTACCTATTTCTTTCTTGAATATATTCAGTGACTTGACTCCACAGTCTTCTGTGGTGGTGAATTTCAAAGGTTTACCACCCTTTGAGTGGAGAAATATTTCCTCATCTTTGTCCTTAGTGGTCCACTCCATAACCTGAGATTGTGTCCCCGATCTTCCCCGCATCTTGCCTTCCAGCCCTGTTAGAATTTTACATGTTTTAATCAAATCCCCTTTCATCCTTCTAAACTAATGAATACAAGCCCAATCAGACCAATCTCTCCCCATAGGTCAGCCCTCCCATCCTCTGTATAAGCCTCGTGTCCCTCCACTGCACTCTGTCTATGGTAAGTATATCCTTTCTGAGGTGGGAAAACCAAAAGTGTACACTGGTGTCCAGTTGTGGTCTCACCAAGGCTCTGTATCACTGCAGTGAGACATCCTTATTCTGAACTCAAATCCTCTTGCAATGAAGGCCGTTTTCCTTCTTAGTTGCTTGCTGCAACTGCCTGTCTGCCTTCATTCACTAGTGTACAAGGACACTCATATCCCTTTATACATCCACATTTCTCAATACATCACCAGTTAAATAATACTCTGCCTTTCTGTTTTTCACACGCAAGTGTATTTAGCCACATTGTACTGCATTTGTTTGCCCAGTCACTCAACTTGTCTAAATGGCTGATCCAACTTAGTCTCTGGTCAATGCTAACCTCGAGGATGTGGACAGTGTGGAATTCAGCTGTGGCAATGCAAGGAATGCCAATGTCTGATAGATTGATTCTCTCTTGTTGGAAATGGTCAATGCCTAGCACTTGTGATTCAAAATTGTTGCTTTTCTCCCCAAGCCTGGATATTGCTTAGGTCTTGCTACATTTGGACAGGGACTTCTTCAATATTTGAGGAGTTGTGAATGGTGCTGGACATTGTGCAATCATTGGCGAACATCCCCGCTTCCGACTTTATGATGGAGAGAAAGTTATTGTTGAAGCAGCTGAAAATGGTTGAGCCTAGAACACCTGGAACTCCTGCAGAGATGTCCTTAAACAGAAATGATTGACTTCCAACAACCACAACCATCTTGTTTTGTGCTTGGAATGACTTTAAAATGTGAAGAGCACTCTCCACATTCCCATTGACTCCAATTTTGCTCGAGCTCCTTGATGCTCCTTCTGTCAAATCCAGCCTTGTTGCTAAGGGCAGCCATTCTTAACTCACCTCTGTAGTTTGGTTCTTTTGCCCATAATTGGACAAAGACAGCAATAAGGTCACGTGCTGAGTGGCCCTGGCCAACCCAAATTTAGCGTCAGTGAGCAAGATATTCTGAGCAAGTGCCACTTGATAGCACTGTTGATGCCACCTCCCAACACTTTATTGATGATCAAAGAGTGAGTTAACAGGGTGGTAATTGGCCAGGTAAGATTTATACTATGTTTTGCGGATAGGATAAACCACAATATAATTGTCCACATTATTGGGATAGGTGCCAGAGTTGTAGAAAAAGTATAGCAACTCCTGTTATGGTTCCCTGCTCTCATATGGATAAAATTATTAACTTCATCATGTACTGTAACATGCTCAGTATCAGCAAAACAGGGAGCACTAAAAAGGCGCAGTAAGAACATCGCATATGTAAAGAGAGGACACATGATAGTGGGTATATACAAGCAGCTTGATCAGATGAAGGGCCACGTTAACCAAGATATCAGAGCTGATGTTGACTGAACTGTACCTCTTTTTGTTTCACTCCAGTTCATCACTGCACTGATAACTAATAATTGGTTTCCTACTTTTCCTGATCCTGGTCAATAAAATAAAATCATGTAGCACACTGGAGACCATTTAACTACTGTGCCTGTGCCCATACCTGGAAAGGGCTATCTGATTGGTCCAACTGCACGACCCATGGAAATGTCTTTGTAAAGCTCCTCAAACATTCCTGCCGCCTGGTATTTGAAGTGAGGCTGTGAAATGTATATATTGAGTGTGAATCTTCCTGCAAACTGACTAGCGATGTTGAGGAGCACATAGAAAACTGCCACGGGTGGGGGTAAGCCCTCTTTAAAATTCAGCACAATCCTCAAGTCATAAGACCACAAGACCATAAGAAATAGAAACAGGAATAGGCTGTTCAGACCTTCAAGTCAACTACGCCATTCTGTAGGATCATGGCTGATAAGACATTCCTCACATCTACACTCCAACTCTTTCCCCATTATCCTCAATTCTCCAACTGATCAAGAATCTATCTCAGTCTCAAATATACACAAGAACTTCATTTCTGCAGCTTTCTGTAAAAAGGAGTTCTAAAGACTCACAACCTTCTGGTAGAAGAAATTCCTTTTCATCTCAGTCTTAAATTGACATCCTTTATTCTGAGACTATGTACCCTGGTCCTAGACTCTACTTTGAGGGGAAACAGCCTGCTGGCATTTACCCTATTACGCCCCTTAAGAATCCGATGTGTTTCAATAAGATCACTTTTCATTTAGAGTCATCGGGATGTACAGCACTGAAACATATCCATCGGTCCAACTCGTCTATGCCGACCACATATCCTAAATAAATCTAGTCCCATTTGTCAGCATTTGGTCCATATCCCTCTAAACCCTTCTTATTCATATACCCATCCAGAGCCTTTTAAATAATGTAACAAGCCTCCACCACTTCCTCTGGCAGCTCATTCTATACACGCACCACCCTCTGCATGAAAAAGTTGCCCCTGAGATCCCTTTTAAATCTTTCCTCTCTCACCTTAAAGCTATGCCCTTTAGTTTTGGACTCCCCTACCCTGGGAAAAAGACCCTGTCTATTATACCCTATCCATGCCGCTCATAATTTTATAAACCTCTATAAGGTCACCCCTCAGCCTCTGATCCTCCAGGGAAAGTAGGCCCAGCCTATTCAGCATCTCCCTATAACTCAAATCCTACAATCCTGGCAACATCTTTGTAAATCTTTTCTGAATCCTTTCAAGTTTCAAAACATCCTTCCTATAGCAGGGAGACCAGAATTGGATGCAGTATTCCAAAAGTGGCCTAACCAACGTCCTCTACAGCTGCAACATGACTTCCCAACTCCTATACTTAATGCACTGACCAATAAAGGCAAACATACCAAACGCCTTCTGAACTATCCTATCTACCTGCAATTCCACTTTCAAGGAACTATGAACCTGCACTCCATGGTTCAGCAATAGTCCCCAGGACCTTACCATTTGTCTAAGCTCCGGTGAATGGAGTCCCAAACTCTTTAGCCTTTGCTCATAAGACAATCCCTCCATACTGGGGATCATCCTAGTGCACCTTCTCTGAACTGCCTCCAATGGAATGATATCTGCTGCCCTTAAATAACAGGACCAAAACTGCCCTCATCCACACCCACCACCTCCAAAACAAAAGTCTGAGACCACCTGAGGCACAACAGCAAGATTCCTACTGGGGTAAACCAACTGTCCAAGATGGCAGCGGAGTAGGACTCTTCAGCTGGAGCTCATCCACTCCATCCATTCCTATTCTTTCTCTCTCTTTTCTCTTCCTTTGTCTTTTTATCCCTGCTGTTCTCTCTTCTCAGCCTCGGAACTCTGGGCCTCTGACCTTGTGGCCTCGGAACTCCCGGCCTCCAATCTCCTGGTCTCGGAACATCTGGCCTTGGAGCTCCCGGCCTCCAATCTCCTGGTCTCAGAACGTCTGGCCTCGGAACTCCCAGCCTCCAACCTCATGACCTTGGACCTCCCAGCCTTGGACCTGGGTGCCTCAGACTCTTGGCCTTGGAACTCTTGGCCTCGGAACTCTTGGCCTCAGCACAGACCTGATGAGGCAGCCTCTCGGCCAGGCATAGCGTCCTCTCAGTCTGGTGTGGCAATCTCCCAGTGGCCCAGTGTGGTGGTTTTTGGGCGGTACGTGGCAGTCTCTCGGCCAAGAGGAAATTCCACCTTGGATGAGAGCATGGCCTCAGTGCAGACTTCTGGTGTTGAGGTGATACCAGAGTGATCTCCCGGCCTCCTGAACCCTGAGGTGAGGCCAGGCGTGCTCTGGAGTCATGGCCCAGTGTGGATTGGAGGCTGGGTGCCAACATGGACTGGGTTGGAAGACCGTTTCCCTGTACATTTCTCTTCCGCATTTTATAATTCATTCCTAAATCTACAATGTTGGACTTCATTACTTCTCTATTTTCAAAGAACTGTAACTGAAAAAGCTGTACCTACTAATTCTATTCTAAATGACAGAATTTAGCTGTGACAAACAGGGTCCTGCCCACTGACTGATGGGATACCTGTGTTGCCCTTGGAGGCCCAGTGCAGTTGCCAGGTAAGCAGGCACATGGACCACATGTAGGAGCACAACAGGGTTTTCACCAGGGATTGTCACTGGAATGACAATGGTGAGGACCCCATTGAGGGGGCTTCTCAAATGAAATCTAGCCCATTGTCTGAGAATTTAACATGGCTGAATGATTGTTCAGGTTATCAGAAACTCAAGCAGTTTGAACTTTGAATATAGTCCTAATAGTTAACTTTTGAATATGAGGAGATCCCCCATGGCTTTACTAACCTATAGACCTATGTCTGGGAATTCTGTGAATGCTTTTACGTTAAGCTTCATTGTTTGAGTCAGTCACATTGGAAATCTTCCCTTGGTGTAATATTCCATAGTATTATAGATCGATTGGTCTTTTCAATTCCAAATTCTCCATGGATTTATGAAAGCGCAGGCAATGTTAAACGAGGAGCAGACATATTAACCACAATGTTTTAGACACCACATTATATACACTGCTCAGCCACTTAAAAATAATCATCTCTTGGCTGAGGTGATAAAGCATCAAGTCTGCACCCTTCCAACAACGCCTCAGTGATTTTGCTGTATTTTTTTAAAAATTGCCTAATTATCTATCTATGTTAATGCACATTAACTTGAAGCAGATTATACATATCTTTTTTAAACTAGTGTCACAGGGCTGCATAATGCACTCCAACCCCTGATGAGAAACCAGCCCTTGATGTTTTCAAATCAGCCTGTTGTGAGATGCTATGACAAATGTCTAGAGCTGTGAGGACTTGACTCAGGCCTCCTGGCTCAGAGCTAGGGCCGCTGCCACTGTACCAAGCGGATCCCATTAATATCACGTTGCATTCTTGCTATTTTCATCAACCTGACACACCTCTAAACTACTTGGGACGTGAAGCCAGGCCTCAAGGTTCAGAGATAGGGACACTGCCACTGTGCCACAAGAGCCCTTTCAAGTAGATGCATACTTAAAGAATTATTGTTTGTGTGTCTTCTAGTCAAACAGATTTGATGACAAGCTCCTTGACCTTCTAGGAAAGAAAAGCTTCAGAAAATCCAGTCTTTGTTGAAGAACCTTGTGTAAAATTCCTCAAAACTCAATGTTTTAACGGTTTTAAGATTCTGAATGATCTGATTTGATTTGATTTATTGCTGTCACATGCACCGAGGTACAGTGAAAAGTATTCTTTTGCATGCTGTACAGGCAAATGGTACCATATAAAGTGCATCATAGTAGCAGAACAGAGTGCAGAATACAGTGTTACAGCTGCAGAGAAGGTGCAGTGAGAGAGAGATCAACATTAACTTTGAGAGGCCCGTTCAAAAGTCTAATAACAGCAGGGAAGAAGCTGCTCTTAAATCTGTTTGTTCAAACTTTTATATCTTCTGCCCAGTGGAAGAGAGTATAACTGCGATGGGGGGGAAGGGCGTCTTTGATTATGTTGGTTGCTTTCCCAAGGCAGTGGGAAGTATAGATAGAGTCAATGGGTGGAGGACTGGTTTGCATGATGGACTGGGCTGTGTTCACAACACTCTAGTTTCTCAAGATCTTGGGAAGAGTAGTTGTTACACTACACTGTGATGCACCCAGATAGGATGCTTTCTATGGTGCATCTATAAAAACTGGTAAGAGTCTTTCTAGACATGCCAAACCTCCTTAGCCTCCTGAGGAAGTAGAGGTGCTGTTGTGCTTTCTTGACCATTGAGTCGACATGGGTGGACTAGGACAGATTGTTGGTGATCATCACTCCCAGGAATTTGATGCTCTCGACAATGTCCACCTCAGCACCATTGATGCAGACAGGGGCGTGTCCTCCACTCCACTTCCTGAAGACAATGACCAGCTCCTTCGTTTTGCTGATGTTGATGGAGAGATTGTTGTTTTTACACCATGCTGCTAAGCACTCAATCTCTTTTCTGCATTCCATCTCATCATTGTTTGAGATCCAACCTACAATAGTGGTGTCTTCAGCAAATTTGTAAATAGATTTGGGCAGAATTTGGCCACACAGTTGTGAATGTATAAAGTGTACAGTAGGGAGCTGAGTATGCAGCCTTGTGGGGCACCGGTGTTGAGGATTATCATGGAGGAGGTGTTGTCACCTATTCTTACTAATTGCGGTCTATGGGTAAGGAAGTCGAGGAACCGGTTACAGAGGGGGAATTCGATACTTGGGTCATGTAGCTTAGAGATGAGCTTGTTTGGAATTATGGTGTTGAAGGTGGAGCTGTAGTCAATAAGTAGGAGCCTGATGTAGGTATCCTTGTTATTCAGATGTTCCGAGGATGAGTGTAGGACCAGGCTGATGGCATCTGGCATGGACTGTTACACCAGCAGGTCTATTTGCAAAGGATCAAGGCAGCCTGATAGCTGGACCTGATGTGAGCCATGACTAACCTGTCGAAGCACTTCATTATTAGGGAGGTAATTTTACAGAAACTCTCATCGAGGTGGAATTTCCTCTTGGCCGCATTAGTGTTGTAACTTGCATGGTGCATGACTTCAGCCTAGCTCATGTGTCCTCCCTGGACTCTGGCCAGTTTCCTATTGAAAAGAACGGGGAGTTTTTTAGTGCAGCTACTGGGGTGGCCAGGCTGCCCAGATCGAGTGTGAGGAAGGAAATACTCTTTAACATACTGTGCACCTAACGCTATTCAAGATGAGAAATCAGAGTGGCATATGGAGGGAGTAGGAAATACAATTCCCTACTCACCTTTCGTCCCACATCTAGTTAAGAATAACAGACAGGGAAAACTTCGGGAATCTGAAGAAATGTCTTATATATGAAATACAGATCTGTCTTTCCTCTTCTTGGCAAATTTGCAGCATTAACATTTGTTTTTTCTCTGGATGGATGAAATTCTTTTTGTTCTCTACTCCAACATTATTCTTCAACCTAGGACTCAGAGACTGTCCTTTACTTTTCATTCCAAACATCCATTTTAAACAAATGTAGAGTTATCAAGGTAAAGATTTATGCAGATTCGAGCAAGGGGGCAGCAAATTTTGCCTGGGATTGACAAAAGGGTGTAATGTATTCTGTTACATTTATCGATCCCAAAATAAAATCCTTTTATGGCAAGCTCTTTTACACATTTAGGAGGAAAAAAGAGATAATTCCATGTGCGAACATACCTTATCCTTATCCATCTTGCCTAAGTGCACATTGTTAGCAGTGTGAGCTTATCGTTCTCTCAGTGATGTTCAGTTGACAACACGTTCCACGCTAATAATATAATACAGCTGGAGAGAATGTTTAGCTTTCGGCTTTCCTTTCCCTCATACTGCTGTTTGTTGGCAATGATATTTTGAGGTACACTGGAAAATATTAAATAAAAACCGAAAAAACTGCGGATACTGCAAATCAGAAACAAGAACAGACATTGCTGGAAAAGCTCAGCAGGTCTGGCACTCCTCCAATTCTGATCTCTTGAACATCTCTGATTTTAATTGCTTGACCATTGTTAGCTGGACGCTAAGGTCTGGAATTACCCCCCACACTTCTCCTCTCTCTATCTCTCTCCCCTTCTTTAAAATGCTCTTCAAAACAATATTTTTGACCGGATTTTGGTCATCCATCTCAATTTCTCATTGTGTGACTCAGTGTCAGATTTTGTTTATTAACACCTTTATAACTTGCCTTGGAACATTTAAAACATTAAAGGTTTAATTTAAATAAATAAACATAAATACATAGTGTGGTGACTATCACTTTAAATCAATGAGGCTGGTAACTGTACTCAGTCCAAACTTTAAAGTTACTTCCATACAAAGGCATCAGCCTGCTTTAGGAGATTTCTAGTCTTTGGCAGCTTTGGCAGACAGAATTTACCACAGCCTCTCAATTGTGAAACTAAAAACTGAGGGAGTGGCTGAAAGAGACGAGGCCGGGGAATACCAGTTGCATTAGCGTATGTTTGTATTAGAATATTTTTAGTTTCCAAGATGCCTGTGCACTTTTAATTAGAATCACTGCAATTATTGCAAAGATACAATTTTCACAGTTAATGAACACACAAGTTTCAAACAACAATTGGTATTCAAAAAGTTTTGTTCCATCTTGGTGGTGTGTGCCAGTGACAAAAACACGTGCTTTGACAGAATTGAATGTCAATGCTGTTGCAATAAGTTTTCTGTGAATATTTAGACCAACCATTCCCATCTCAACTCTGCTCTCCCTGTGCCAAGGTTTGTGTACTGATTATAAAGAGATCAGTCAGGTAGACCTCATAGAATATAGTTCCCTGATTGGGGCTGTTAACCTGGCCCAATCAGGGAGCCCTGGCTGACAGATAAGAACAGGAGTGTCAGGGGTTCTGTTCACTCTGAGACCTGGCTCTGAGGGAGCTGGATCAGTGTCAAGGACTCTCCATGTGTAATTAAAGGGTGACTTGATGATGGGTCACCAGCCTCTGTGGAGTTATTTCACGTTGCTTTTATTCATTCAGTGGATGTGAGAGGTATTGGCTGGACCAGCATTTATCTCCCATCCCTAACTGCCCTTGAGAAGGTGGTGATGAGCTGCCTTCTTTACTGTTGCAGTCCATTTGGTGAAGGTAGACTCCCAATGGTTTTAGAGAGGGAGTTCCAGGATTTTGACCCACTGACATTGAAGGTATGGCGATATATTTCTAAGCCATGATGGTGAATGGCCTATCTCAGCTGTATCCTCAGGACCTCTTAGCAGGACATGATGATGAACTCAGAGGTCCTAGAGTGAGCTAATTCCATAATCTCATTCCTTAGCTAATGGTAGCTGCACTGGTTCAGCCACATTCTGCAGATAGATGACTGTTTGGCCCAAAGATCTCCTGTACAGAGAACTGATCACTGGATTATGACCTCCTGGGCTCGTTATCTCAAAAATGAGGACACCTGAAAGTGAGATATAAAGATGAAGGACATTGGTACTGACAAATGGGAGGCAATCACTGATGGCTAATTCTGCAGCAGGCTGCCTCTTTGGAGTGGCTTTGGAAGAGGTGATCAGAAACACAAAGGTCAACTACCCGAGAAGGAGACAGAGAAAGAGAAAACAGAGGCCAGTGAAATGTGCAGCTTCTTATCCCACTATCTCCTTTACAGCAAATGTGGCAGAGACTGCTCTGCTAGAGTGGGGATCCTCAACCACATCAGCTGATGCATAACTTTGTATTGTAACGAAAGGAAAATGTTTGACTGGAATGAAAGGTTTTTAGTGAATCATGTCCGTTCCTTATTATTTCCAGATTCATTTTGCATTCACTCTGGCTTGACATTTGGAGCCCATTAAGCAAACTGTGAAAAATCTTTTCTGATTTCAAGAAATCACTCAATGATCTGGGTGGTGTGGTAGAGTTAGCACACTATCCAGATCCCTTTCGTAGAATCCTGGCAGTGCAAAAGCAGGCCATTTGGCCCATCAAGTCTGCACCAACCCTCTGAAGAGCATCCCGCCCATATCTACCCCCTACCCTATCCCTGAATTTCCCATGATTAATTCACCTAACCTGCACATCTCTAAAAAAGGGGCATTAGTGAACCAGATGGGTTTTTTCCCCAACAATTGGCTCATCACTAGACTCTTAATTCCAAATATTTATTAAATTCAAATTCCACTATTTGACGTGGCAGGATTTGAACCAGGGTCCCCAGAACGTTATCTGTATTAACAGTCCAGTGATAATACCACTAGGTGCCCTCTGAGTTTGTTCCAGCATCTGCAGTATTTTGTTTTTACTACTGTTAGGAAGGTGATTATAAATCTGAGTAAGTTGCAGTCAAGGCTTTGAGGTTGTTTAATGAAGAAAGACAACTTTGTGAAGACATAATCTCCTTCCAGACTGAACCCATACATGGCAGAGGGAATCTCAGCTGCTGTTCGTCTTGAATGAATTCTAAAACAGGAAAATGGGAGAGATAGTAGGAACTACAGATGCTGGAGAATCCGAGACAACAAGGTGCAGAGCTGGATGAACACAGCAGGCCAAGCAGCATCATAGGAGCAGAAAGGCTGACGTTTCGGGCCTAGACCCTTCATCAGAAATGATATGTTTTACTACCTGTTTATCTGCATAGCCAGGATGGTTATGCATTTCTTAAAGCCCTTGAGAAGCAGGTGAACTGCTGCCTTCTTAAACTCTCATTCTATGTGTGAATGTACAGCCACATTGCTGTTAGGAATGGAATTCCAGGATATTGACCAAATAACAGTGATTTCGTTCCAAGTCAGGACTTGGAGAGCAACATGCTGGTGTTCCCATGCATCTGCTACTCTTGCCTTTCTAGGTGATGGAGATCAAAGATTTGGAAGGTGCTCTCTTAGGAGTTGTAGCAAGTTGGTGAACCATGCAGTGACTATGCACTGGTGGTGGATGAGGTGCGGATAAGGCGAGCTGGTTTTTCCTGGATGGTGCTGAGTGTTGTTGGAGCTGCACTCATCCAGGCAAGTGGGGAGTATTCCATCACATTCCTAACTTATCTTTGTCGATGGCGAATAGGTTTTGAGGTGTTAGATAATGGGTCACTCACCCGTGTAACTTGCTCGTGTAACCACAGTGTTTATATGGCTTGCCCTGTTACATTTCTGGTCAGGTAATTCCTAGAAAGTTAATGTTGATGGATTCAATAATGATAATGCCATTGAATGTCAAGGGAGAATGGTAGACTCTCTTCTGAGATGGTTATCGCCTAGCACTTGTCTAGCATGAATGTAACTTTGGGTTGAGAAGCCTATGGAAGATAAGACCTTATTGTTTTCCCCTCCAAGGAAGAACTCCAATCAAAAAAGACAATCTTTCCTGGATATTGTGCACATTTCTGCAGGAGACAAACTATGCAATGTTTCTATCATGGCATCATCACATCTTAGTAGGAAACTTTCATTTAGTTCATTATCTAAAGCCTGTTTGGGTTTTTTCCCAATATTCCCTCACCTTCTCCTGGAGCAATTAAGTTCTGTGAGAGTGCAGCTTCTGGGTCAATATTGTATCCAAATGATTGACTGTCAGCTTTGGCCCAGAGATTACCCTGACATTGTACACCTCAGAATCTTTAACTACGTGCCTCTAGAATATGATGAAGCATGGTCCAATTGTTTCCCTCCTGCAATAGCCATGGACCCTAATGTCAATTGTAGTTCTCCTGATTCAATTCAGCTCTGTGGTTGAGTGTGTTAACATCTGGGAAGGTGTGATGCAGAATCAGCTGAAAGATAGCCAGAGCACTCATAACGTGATCTTAATGGACTTCCATTAGGCATTTACTTCTAGATTCAGAAGGGTGTCAAAAAAGCTGAAGACACAACCACCAGTGCAAACTATTCACTGCTCCAATTCATTTCCCCTTATCCTTCTCCTATTGAGACTAATGGTTTGCAGCTGTTATAGTTCCATGGGTACAACATATTTCCAATATTTCTTGCATCTATGACCAGTTTTGAAACTCCGTGCTTCACGGTACTTCCCGTGTGAAGGTGTATACCTGCTGTCCTTCACTGAAACCACCCCCCCTCCACCAAAACCTGTTAACTTCATGTCCCAACATTATTGGCCATATTGTTGAACAGCCATGAGTCAAGACTCCTGCCGCTCTTAGCCACATTGCTTCAGGTCAGGTCTATCCATAAGCTTTGCCCAAGTTCAGTTTCAAACAGAATTGACCACAATTCCCCATTCACACATAGCACCAATTTTGCCTAAAGCCACTCTGTCATACCAGTCTACTACATACCACAGGGGGAGGTGACGGCCTTGTGGCGTTATCACTGGACTGTTCATCCAGACACCCTGATAACGTTCTTAGGACCAGATGGTGGAATTTGAATTCAATAGAAGAAAATCTGGAATTACGAGTCTAATGATGACCATGAATCCGTCTGGTTCACTAACGTCCTTCAGGGAAGGAAGCTGCCATCCTTACCTGGTTTGGTCTACATGTGACTCCAGATCCATAGTAATGTTGTTGACTCCTAACTCCCCTCTGAGCAATTAGGGATGGGCAATAAATGCTGGCCTAGCCAATGATGCTCACATCCCATGAATGAATAAAAAAAAATCACTTGACTCCACTGTTCTTACGTGTTCTTACGCAATGGTTAGAACCCATTAACCATGCAGTACAATTTATTTGGGTCAGAGGTAGCATGAAGTCAAGCACATGTGCAGATTGGTAGAAAAACTTTGTCATTGCTTTATAGATGCGATATCAGCATTTTTATTTAAGACAATCAAATTGCTTTGTGAAACTAAGTTTCCAGAGCAAATGCGTGTCCCCCACTTCTGTCATGATTCGTTACTTAAGCCACATTGTGGCAAGAAAAGGTGACAATTGCCTAATTAAATATACTGCAATAAGAGGAAAGCCAATTATTTGAAAATTAATGCAAAATACTGCAGATTCTGGATATCTGAAATCAACACAAAGAAGACTGGAGCAACTCAGCAGGTCTGGCAGCATCTGTGGAGAAAGAAACAGTTAATGTTTTGAGTCTGGTATGACTCTTCTTAATTAGTTTTGTTTCTCTCCCACAGAAGCTGCCAGACCTGTTGAGTTTCTCCAGCATTTTCTGTGTTTGTTCAAAAATATTCTGGCCAGAGATCTTTTATAATTGAGCACCAGGAGATGAGGTTTTATGGAGTTGGAGAAACTCCATAGAGAGATGAAACTCATGGCCAGGACCTGATTCCGGGATTTTTAACCCCATTCCCAGGGTTTCCGATTTTCACTATCGTAGCCTGCTGCAAGTGCCTGCACTTGACAGTTTCCACAGTGAATATAAGTATGTCCTAGTCCCCCACAATTTTCATGGAGTCAGACTAACCTTTAGTTCTGACCCATGAAAGTATCAAGAATAGAACCTGCAAGCACTCGAAACCTCTCTATCTTGCATAAATAAATAATGTGCAATTAGTGACATAGAACAGAGAGCCAGAGTTGTCAATCAATCAGTGTTTTCCCTGGGGTTCAGCTGTTTCAACAGATTAGTTGATGTCTGGACTCTTAGCCAATCTTCATTACGTATTCTTGGCTCTCAGGATGGTTGACACCTCAACTGACCTGTAAGGAAAGGAGTTGTATTTTTAAGCAGCAAGTTGTCAGTCAATGGCCTCTCTTAAATTTTTTAAAATTAATGGTACTATAGAGTTCATTCATTCCACATAGTTAGTGAATGGGCAGGGCAGCGTGGTGGCTCAGTGGTTAGCACTGCTGCCTCACAGCGCCAGGGACCCGGGCTTGATTCCACCCTTGGGCGACTGTCTGTGTGGAGTTTGCACATTCTCCCCGCGTCTGTGTGGGTTTCCTCTGGGTGCTCCAGTTTCCTTCCATAGTCCAAAGATGTGCAGGCTAGGTGGATTGCCCTTAGTGCTCAGGGATGAGTAGATTAGGGGGATGGGCTCTGGCTGGGATGCTCTGAGAGTCGTTGTTGGGCCGAAGGGCCTGTTTCCACACTGTAGGGATTCTATGATCTATGAAAGAAGAGTTATAAATTAGCATGGAGGGCCATTGGTGTTGGGTGGGGGAGATAGCTTGGCAAGTGTGGGGACTGAGGGCATGTCAGAGGGTGAGGTGCAAGAGAACCATACTGATTTTATTGTTACTGGGATAAGTCCTGCAGAACTGAGGTGGACCTTTCAAACAGCCTACCTCAGCACCCGGTTGTCCCTGTGACTCCCTCTGAATGCTGGCTTTCTTTATTTGGCTGGCTTGACTGCAACCCCCATTTAAATGTAAGCCATTGTTATTAGCCAACTATTACATCTTGCTCTAACGTTGAGTTCATTGCGCATTCACTGTGAAAGTGTTAGTGACTGGTGGAACTGAACTGTCATTTGTTTTCTTCTCAAAACCGAGAAATTGAACAAATGAAAATCCTTGAAGTAGAGTATTTTTATAAATAAAGAGTTTTTAAAACTTTCCACCTGTGATTGTTTAATAAGACTATGACTGGCTAACATTTAAGGTAATTCAGCATTGGATTTTGATTCTAGGAAAGGTCACTGGACCCGAAATGTTAAATCTGATTTCTCTCCACAGCTGCTGCCAGACCTGCTGAGCTTTTCCAGCAATTTCTGTTTTCCGTTCTGATTTATAATATCCGCAGTTCTTTCGGTTTTAATGTAGGATTTTGATTGCTGACTGAATGATTTCAAGTGCACTGACACTTTTCCCTTGGATCAACAGTTGCAGAGATCAGTAGTGGCCTCTGGAGAGATCCAGGCTGCTGTGGAGTATCGAATCAGTAAAAGGTAAAATCTGTCAGCCAGCTTCCAACTACATTCCTTACCTGTCAATGGGTTAGTTTGCCTCTGTCCTTGCTTGCCTTCACTTTGATCTTACTTTGATGATTCAGATTGGCTTTCGGCTAACTTTAAATTCAATATATGTAGTCATCTTAACTGCATTTTTTTAAAAATTCTCCTTTTTGACCTCTCTTATCTTCTTCCACCTTGCCAGAGGCTACCTTATGCATTGCTCATTGCTGGAGCTCTGGGAATTTGTAAAGTGGATATTGCATTTGCAAAGTAAAATATTATGGCTCTGAAATCCTGAAATGAGAAGGAGTAGCTAATATTTGCAGTGAGTCAATCCTATCCCATTTGAGGGAGGCAGTGGTGGAAAGATAATAGTCACTGGACAAATAACCTAGAGCCCCAGGCAATGTTCTGGGGCCATGGGTTTGAATCCCAACATGGCAGATGGTGAAATTTGAAGTCACTAGAAGGCTGGTCTAATGGTGACCATGTGTTGGTTGTCGTATAAAAAAATGTGGTTCACTAATGACTTTAGGGATGGAAATTTACCATCTTTATCTGCTCTGGCCTACGTGTGACTTCAGGCCCACAGCAATGTGGTTGACTCTTAACTGCCCTTATGGATTGACAGTAAATGCTAACCTGGCCAGTGATACCTATATCCTGTGAACAAATACTAAAAAAAATGAAAGACTATCTCAGAAATTTTGTTCTATTCCTTTTTAATTTTTGAAAAACAGTATTGTATAAGTCTAGCAGGTAGAATTCAAATATCCACAATTGTTTCACAGATGCCACCAATTTTGAGGTAGAATAGCCCATGATATTAGATTTAAGAAGAATATAGACAGACTAGAGAGATGGGCAAACACATGGCAGATGCAGTTTAGTGGAAGAGATGCATTTTTGCAGCAAAAGACAAGGTGAACTAAGTGATACAATTTTAAAGTAAGTTCAGGAATAGACAATCCGAGAAGTATGCTATGCAAGTGTCAGGATAAGTTGAGAAGGCTGTTTAAAAACACCTGGGGTTATTGGATTTTGTAATAGAGACATGCAATTTCACTCATGTGATTTTCATGTCGGGAAAAATCATAGGCTGGTAAGAACAGGGCAGTTTCAACCTGACACACTTCATTGGAGCAGGGATGGGAATATATGGGAGATATGGAGAGACCTGCTCAAAAACCTAAGAATGGAAAGGCTATTGAAGGAGAGGAACAAGGTGGCAAAGCAGATTCAGAAAGACCATGCAAAGTGGGATCCAAAACAGCAAAAGCCTTTGCTGCTGCAAGTGGTGGTGGAATACAGAGGAAGTATGTAAAAAAACATTGAAATTGAAGTCTGCCACATCTTCACTAACATAAAACTGAATCACTTCAGAAGTAATGAATTGACTCTGAATTACATTGTGACTGTACAATAGAAATGTAAGCTCTTTTGTTAACTGTGAACTATTTCATTCATAATGTAAGTTTTGATCATCAATTACTTCTTTCAACAATTCATGTTTTATTCCTTCAGTTTTTGGGAAGGTTTCAAATATCATAATTTGATATTTGGGTTATCATTTAAAGCCCTTTCTCCTAATCATTTCCATCCCTTTATCTTGGCTCACTCACTATTATGCTCGCTATCATTCATTGTTTATTTTTTTCAGTAACCATGAATATGTTTATGTGTTCTTTCTCAGTGCCTGGCTCAAAGACACTGTGGATCCAGTGATCAGAAAGTTGGATCAACGCATTGCGCATCTTACTGGCTTAAATGTGCAGCAGCCTTATGCAGAGTATCTCCAAGTAGTCAACTATGGGATTGGAGGTCACTATGAGCCACACTTTGATCATGCAACGGTGAAAGCAATAGTCCATTATAGAATATATTACAGCATGTAGATGTGTTTTACTGCATTATATTCTGTTACAATTTGATTTATCATTGACAGTCCCTCGACACTGGGATGAAATCAGCCATGGTTTGTGTTTCCTCAGCTGAGCAAGCTGACCAATCCTGAAGCCGTGGGTGTTCGGGAAGAGAGAGGGGTGCTCAAGCCAAGATTGTGCACTCCCGTCTTCCACTTCTGTTACTGCACTACGGCAGAATTTCTGCGGCCAACTATGCTGCCACTTGTTGGCTGATGTGCCACCATGTGGCATGATTTATAACAAATACCTCCCATATGCCAACATCAATTGGTCCCTTTTCAATGGGGCCATCAGTTTATCCTTAAAATGCTATGCCTGTCCTCCTTCAGAACAGCTGCAATACTTGAGTTGTGGAAAGGGGACCTGCTTTGGAAGCTGATTATTTGGCATGTGGATGCCAAATGATACATATGATCATGGGTGCAGTGCCAGAGAAATTGCCTTCAGTGAGGATGCTGAAATTTGTTTGCCCACTTTTCCACTTGAATTTAAGTGGAGTGACCAATGGTGGATATTTTTCAGTGTCCAGACGTGCCATTGGTCAGTGAGCAAAATCTCATGGTCATATGGAAGAGTGGTGAACAACAGCACTGTAGACTTTGCCCTTTTATGGAGATCTATGTTGTTGAAAGCTCAATTGTTCAGTTGGCTCAGGTAAATATTAGAGTATACTTATGTATTACAGTTTGTGTAATGTTAAGATGTATTGGGTATGTTTGACATGTGATCATGTCTATAGTAGATGTTGAGTTTTATGTTCAGTGCAATGCTTGTATTATGTTACGAATGTGATGCAGTTCATGTATGTTGTAGATTATTAGATTATTGTACTTTGTGTAGCATATTACAGTGTATGTCATTGGGTATTGGCTTATGTTAACATTTTTGCTCATATAAACTTGCACTTGCACAGAATATTTATACGATAATTATGTCATGTAATACTTTTGTCTCAGAGAGGTCAATGTCAGTTTAGGATTATTTTAAAAGTTCTCTGGGCTAGAGCAAAAACAAAATAAACTTTCGTTTTCCGTAAGCACCAAAATGATGGAAAGGTCGACAGTGATATCAAACACCATTCAACAATAACCTGCTCAATGCTGCTCAGTTCGAGTTCCATCAGACCCACTCAGATCTTGACCTTAATACATCCTGGATCCCAACATGGGCAAAACAGCAGAACTCAAGAGAAGAAGTGAGAATGACTGCCCCTGAAATCAAGGTTGCATGTGACTGAATGTGACATCAGGGAGCCTTAGCAAAACTGGTGTCATTGGCAATCAAGGGGCAAGTTCTCTGCTGGTTGAAATCATACCTGGCACAAAGGACGATAATTGTGAATTGGTCATCTCAGGTCTAGGACGTCTCTGCAGGAGTTCCTCAAGCTAGAATCCTAGCTCCAAACCATCTTCAGCTACTTCATCAGTGACCTTCCCTCCATCATAAATTCAGAGGGAATATGTTCACAGATGATGCAAGCTCTTGCCTGAGCCTCACGCCATCCTGATTTGGAATTACTTTGAATGAATGAATGAATGAGTTAGCTTTATTGTCACATGTACTGAAATAAGTACAGTGAACACTTTATAAAGTCATCACTTACAGCACCATCTTAGGTACAAAGGTAGCTAGGTACAATCCTTAATTACAGAATAGAGAAATTAAGAAATAAAGTTACATTACATCTATACACTGTATAACCATAGGTCAGAAAACAAGAAGCAAAATTAAAAATATACCATTCCTTTATTGTCGCTGAAACTTCCCCCCTAACTGGAATATATACTAATACCTCGTGGATTTCAGCAGATTCAAAAAGGCAGCTCACTGCCATGTTTCAAGAGCATTTAAGAAGGGGCAATAAATGCTGAATTAGCCTATGGTGCCTGCATCCCAAGAGTGAAATTTTAAAAACTGCACAACATTCAACACCATTTGTGACTGCTCAATAATGAAGAAGCCCATGTCTAAATGCAGCAAGGCCTGGACAACATTCAGGCTTGGGCTGATATACAACAAGTAGGTTTTGCACCACAAAAGTGCCAAGCAATGACCATCTTCAACAAGAGAGAATCCAACCATTGCCACTGGACATTCAGTGGCATTACCATAATTGACACCCCTATCATCAACATTCTGGGCATCACCATTGACCAGAAACTGAATTGATCCCCGCATAAATACCATGGATACAAAACCAAGTCAGAAGCCAGGAATACTGCAGTAAGTAACTGACCTCCTGATTCTCCAAAGACTGTCCACCATCTACACGGCACGAGTCAGGAGTATGATGTAATACTCCTGGATTAGTATAGTTCCAACAATGTTGAAGAAGCTTGACACCATCCTGGTTGAAGCAGCCCACTTGATTGGCATCACATCCACCAACATTCACTCCCTCCACCACCAATACTCAGTAGCTGCACTGTGTACAACCTACAAGATGCACTGCTGTAGCTCACCCAGGGTTCTTGGACAGCACTTTCCAACCCATGACCGCTACCACCCAGAAAGATGAGGGCAGCAGATGCTGGGAACGCCACCACCTGCAAGTTTTCTCCAAGTTGCTCACCAGCAAGACTTGGAAACATATTACCATACCGTCACTGTCACTCTGGCAAAATCTTGGAACTCCCTCCCTAAGAACACTCTGAATGTATTTGAACCACTTGGATTGCACTGACTGAAGAAAGCAGGTTACCACTACCTTCTCTATGGCAATTAGGGATGGGTAACAAATGCTGGCCTAGTCAGCGATGCACATATAAATAATAGCAAACTAATAGTTTATGCATGATATCTTTCTGAATGATGTATGTTACACTTGAAATTGGTTTTAATTCTTTAGTTTGGTTCATTTGCTGGTTCATATCACACGTTTACTTCATGGTCATAACGTTTAATGGTCAAAATATTTCTTCAATTTTTTTTGTTTGCTTTAGTCCCCAAACAGTCCACTATATAGACTGAAGTCTGGAAACAGGGTGGCAACATTCATGATATATGTAAGTACTGCGCATATTCTGTTGATTAAATGCATCTATTCTCAGATTTGTTAATTTTTTTTGTTATTGAGGAAAATGTAAATTTATTTTTTTGTTCCTGCCCCCATTATTGTGTACTGTTTACATGAGAGTAGATTTTTTCATTTTTCCAATGGAGTTTTACTGGGGTCAATCCTGCTGTTTGTTGTGTTTGTCGAGAAATTTGTGGACAAATTTGTAGTGACACCAAAATTTGTGTGCAACTAATTGTGCAATAGCACAAAGGTATTTAACTGGCTTGGTCAGTGAGATGAGAGGTTATTTTGAGAATCCAATATGGATGATTGTAAAGTTATGAGGTCAGATTGCAGAAGTAAGAATGTGGAACATTTACAAACGATTGTGTGATTCAGAGAATGGGACAGTAACAGGAAAGTGGACTGGGGAATTTGCTGTATAAATAGTTAAAACTACTGCCACAATATTCACAGGAGCTCAATTAAGTAGATACGTTGATGAGATGTATGCATGGACATGATTTATAACTCTGAGGAAATGACTTTCAAGTTATATCTGACCTGAGTGTAGACTTTATCAGGTGTACTGTGTTTAGTTTGGTTTCTATATTATAGGAAGGAGTTCTTGTTCACGAATAGTGGGAGAGGGCACCAAGCAGGACTGCTAAGTCAGCTAGACAGGGAGAAAAGACGACTATGGGAGAAAAAGGCCTCATGGGGAGAAGGATCAGGCAGTCAAAGGATTTTATCAACCAAATGTAAACCACAGGCTTAATTTCATGTAAATACTGAATCATTCATGTTTAACTTTAATATCCCATCATGTTTATATTGACCTGAATAAAGAATAAAGAAACCTGTTTCATGATCTTTGGGTCATCTGTGTGTTCAAATCTCATGTTACAGTGAGAACCCATGTCTGCAGATTATTAGCCTGGGCCTCTGGATTATTAGATCACTGGTACTGCCGCTATGTCACCATCTCCTTGATACAAAACACAACCCAATGTCCTGAAAGATATGGTAAATGGACCAATAGATTGCTCCCCCTCAAACCAATACTATCTTCTCATCTTATAGAGGATGTGTAGGGTATGACATTGCACTCATGGAACTTTCTCGTTTTTGTTAAAAAAGAAACTTGCATTCATTTGGCGTAGTGAAATATACCAAAGCTCTTTAATGATTGATTATTGGACATGATATGCGATGTCTAAATAGGATGGATAGGAAGGCCTTATTCCCCAAGGCCAGGGGGCCCATAGCCAGGGGATACAGCTTTAAAGACAGAGGTAGAAGCAGTAGACAGAATTCGAGGGGAATCTTTTGCACCCAGAGAATGGTGGGGCTGTGAAATGTTGGATGGCTAGGCAGCCTGGTGGACACAGAAGCATTCAAAAATGCAGCAAGTATTTGGATATACACTTGGAGTTCTGTAATGGACCAGGCAGCTGGCCAGGAGAGAAAATGTAGAATTAAAACTGGATGACTTTTTGTTGGCCAGCACAGTTACATTAGACTAAATTTCCTCCTTCAAAGATTTCATTTCTGTGATGGATGGATCACAAAAAGAGATGTTGGAACAGATAACCTAAAGTTAGCTGATAGAGAGAGATTGTACAGAGCCAGTTGAGGGAACAGAGACTGGCAGAATGTTCCAAAGAGGAAATCACAGAATTTTGAGCTTGGACACTGAAGGAATGATTTCCAAAGTTGGAATGATGCAAAAACCAATGGGAGATCCAGCCAAAGTCGTCTTTGAAACTGGAACTCACTTTTCTATCCATTCTGAAAATTGCTCAATGTGTTTACAGTGTGCATTTGGTGTGGGTGTATTGCCTTCTGTAATCGATATAAGAAATTAAAGATAAAAAAAACTACCAGAACTATGCATATGTATGTTCATTTATATACAATTATTTATTTGCAGGTATAGAAGCTAAACATGATAATTTTTCATTCTTTGTTTAAGCTCAAGATTTCTTCAGCTATTCCAAGTGAAGGTAGCTGAAGCAAAGGTGTCAATTTGTAATGAGTTCAAGCCTGATATAGGAAGGAATTGAGTTTAGTGGTGTACATTACTCCTGTGGCCATCTAAATTATGTATGAGCCAATACACATTGCCTTTCATAGAGTCATAGAATCATCTCTTAGAACACTTGGTGGCTCTGGAAGGGTATTGGTAGAACCACACTGTGATCTCAACCAGCTGTGTGTGTGTTTATTTAATCCCTGTGAAGACTGACTGAGTTAACATTGGAAATGATGCAACTTTATTCAAAGTGATAACCAGCTTTAATCCACAATAAGAACATGTAGGATCAGTCTCTTCAATTCAGTTGTGCAGCTTGGTTCGATGTAATGATATGAAAATAGCAAAACACCATCCCACTGTGGTGGTTTACCCCGTCCTTTCATATTAATGAAACATAGAAACATAGAAAAGAGGAGGCCATTCAGCCCTTCGAGCCTGCTCCACCATTCATCATGATCATGACTGATCATCCAACTCAATATCCTAATCCAGCTTTCTCCCCATAACTTTGATCCCATTCACCCCAAGTGCAATATCTAGCTGCCGCTTGAATACATTCAAGTAGCATAACATTTATGCCAAAGGAATTTTGATAAGACCAACCTTGTGTTCTGTTTTAGTTGAGTGCAGTGGAAGCTGGAGGATCTACTGCTTTCATTTACGCAAACTTTAGTGTTCCTGTTGTCAAGGTGAGTGGGATTTATCTTTTATTTTAGATTTGATTGGTGACATTCACTATATTAATACAGACATAGTTCTAAATGAACACTTATCTTGTCTGTAGTTAGCCATACAAACCAGCAGTTGGGGCTGTACAGTTTATCTTAGAGTGCGTTAAATTAAAGACTGGAAAATCAGATAGTGGTCTATGATCATTTTCCAGTAATCCCTGTAAGTCATATGTAGTCATTAGACAAGGACATAAGTGGGTTTGCATGCAACATCCACCATAGATGAAAATTCTGTCTGCAATTGCTGACAAGGCTCATATGAAGCAATCCAAATATGAGTAACATTCTTGGAAATGTGCCCCAGTTAGGAGTCAACAGCTTAAGAAGGAAGAAGAGAAGAGAAGTTTTGAGCATCCTCGTAATCTGTGTTTAAACATAGGCTAGTCATAATAATTACATGTTTACTGGCATTATGTTACATGTCAGATCATTCTCAATGCCAAAGGAAAGCTTAGTTCCTCTGATGTTTGGCTGACCTTCCTGGTATAATCTCACAGTAGGCTCAGCTACTAGATTAGGCTTCATTTTTGCTCAGTTTTAGTTTATACATTAAAGTTTTTTTTGCATGATTGACTCAGTGCAGATATTAGATTCTTAATGATTGACATGAGCAGCAGCCTCTATGGTTCTTTTATGTAACAAAGACTCAAATGGCAATATTATAACAATTTATGATGTTAGTACAGGACAAGTCAGACCTAAGACTGAAGACTGCCTTGATAGGTCATAATATGTTTTGGTTTTAATGTGATGATCTGTTACTGAAATATAATCACGTGATGTGTCAGATTTGATTTTAACAATAAAACACAAGTTCACTACACAAAAGAAATGAAGATAAACTGGAATAAATCAATCTGTTTACATATAACACAAATGTAAAGACTTAGAAACACTCAGTAAACTACAATTCCATTAATCTCAAAGATTACACTCTTTTATAAATTCCAAAACAACAATGCTTTACGGATACAAAAAATTCTCCTTTAAAGTACTCATACCCAAGAGACGCTTCTTATTTAGTTGTGACTTCAACTGTTAGACTGGAGAATCCGATTGTCTCTTCTTGCAGTCTTCATACATAACCTTAAACTTTCTCAGCTTCAAATAACTCTTCAGGGTTTTGCCCAAACATTTCTGATTTGGAACTATTACTAAACACTTTACTGTGTAGTATCTATTTTTAACCAATTTAATTAATTTCTCTCTTTTTTAGGAGCAACTACTGTATACATCTATCTTCAGTTAAAAACCTGCAAAACTACCTTAAGTGAAACTAAAACTGAAGGATTTCTATCCAAAGTATGATGCTTTCCCGTAAGCTCTTAAAAATTAGGTCCTGGATCAAAAAGCCATGTTTACGAAACTATGTACTTTGTTCGTTTGTAAATTGGCTAAACATTAACAAAGCCTATTATTTCTTGGAGGCTATCTCTTTCAAACTGTTTTAAAAGAAATCACTCTGTATCATGGTGCCATGCTCAGTTTGTTCATCCATGCTGCAGCCTCATCCAAACAAACTGAAAGAATCTCTGACCTACTGGGCATTGCATTGGTGGGCATCCCTGCACTCTTGCCCTCTGGGTCCCCTTACCTGCCTCATGTTCCTGACCTCTGACCAAATCAGAACATCCTGTCCTGTATGGGGTCACTGCCTCCTGATGCAAAGAATCCCCACTTTCCCTCCCTGTTGTGTTACAGTGTCTGTAGCTCTTTTGTCAAACTCCCCACTCACTAAAATGGTGGATTTGTACTCAATTTCCTTAGCAGCACTTATTCGTCTTGGCTGCATTAAAAGAACCTTATATTTGTAGACAGTGGAACTGGGCCCAGAGAAACCAGGTTCAACTACTTAGCTAATTAACTACTCAGCTGTCACAACAGAGTGTCTTTACCCTGTCTAAGCTGCAGAAAGAAATAAACTTAGTCAATTTACACAGCATTTTTAAATTATTGCTCATTATAGGCTAGATTAGATTTTAAGAACAAATTAACACTTTAAACTCCCCACTCACCAACTCAGATCTGTACTCAAAATTCGTTAGTTGCTCCCATTTCAGTCCTTGGCATCTACCTCTAAACCCATAATCTCAACAATACAGATTCTGTCACAGGTGAAATATTGAGATTGACCACTCACATTCGTGAAGACTTTTCCAACTGAATGCATCAATCACTTTTACAAGTGTTAAAATATCTTAAATTAATTGCAATGCTTCAAAAATTTTGTTACTTTTTGAACAGTGTATCGTATTGTTTCAATTGAATCACTGATTTTACTTTCAGAACACAGCTTCAAATATTTGGACTAGAATGAGTATTTGGTGAAATTTTAACTTCAGATTTCCAATTCTTCCATCAATTTAAAGCAAACAATTGAATAGAGTCATCTCTTTCTCTTGCACTGAATTTAATTTTTCTTCAAATTCAAAGTAACCTAATTGGAGGTATAGAAATGTGGGATTGAATCTGCTGTTTTCTGAATTACTGTTATTACTGATTTCTGAATTGCTTGAGATTCTTTTTTCAGTGAGGGGGGACAGTGAAACATCCCATGCCATGCTGACCAGGTTGGTCTAATACTCTGACTCCAATCATTCTTCTTGGATTGTTCTAAGGCATCTCTGCACATTTACTTTATTTTCCCTGTAGAACCACAATAAAATCACAGATTACTCTAGTAGTGTTAAGCATCCCACCCCAAGACTTGGCAGCAAAAAGAAACATCTGCCTTTAAGAAATATCAAAATGTCTGTGATAGAGTGGAAAGTTTACTGGAAAAAAACGAGTTCACATAAGCGAAACCCAATCTGTCAATTAACATTAAAGCCTGCAGTTGGTGGTAATTACTTTCACAAGATCTTTTTACAATGGCTTACATTTTTGTTATGATTCTTATAATCGTTTTAGGTGTAATTCTGTAATTTCAAGGTCGTAGAATGTATAGGTCTGACGTGGTAATAAGGACAATTTTACAAGACAAATGTAAATAAACATATAATAACACAGATGCTGAAATCTGAAACAAAAATCAAATCAAATTAAATTTTAAAATTATATCAAATAAAGTTTATTGTAAATAATTTGATGCTTACAAATACACATTAACGATTATGAATGTGTGAAAAGTAAAGCAGAAAAAGTGAAGACAACACACTTGTGCGAATGAGGAACAGCAGCTAGTTTTCACATTGAATACTGCAACGTGATTAACTCATGTTAAGAAGATCAGGCTGGACTCAATCCCATTTTGTCACGGGAAAAGCACACCCTGCCAAAACCATTCAACAAGGCATGAGTAATGCTGTGTTTTAAAGGCCCAAAACGTCTATGATTTCTGGTGCCTGGAATCTGAATATTGGAAGTGCTGTTAGACAGTAGGGTGCCCCAGTACCAGTCAAATGCATTTCAGTATGCTGCTTTCCACCTTCACACAGTTCATCTGTGTCAAATTGGTCGCGGCAAGAGTTCTGTTCCAGGAGTAGTGATCTCTTCGAATGGTTACCTCAAAGATCTGCTGGATACAGTGTGGGACTAAACATGGCTGAGACTATGTCTTGAATTGACAAACAGGTCAGCTTTAGAAAAGTCAGCATCTAGTCCCCTGGCTATTTAAACTGTAATGAGTGCAGTGGAAAATACCACTGCCTGTGACAACTTTTGTTGTGCTGCAGTCTTTATTTGAAACTGCTGTTATCCTTTTTTTTCTGCTGGCTAATCAAACTAAACATTTTCTATAAGTGATCCATGAAGAAGTCTCCTTCTCAACCTCTCCCCCCGCCTAAGACATGGTGACCCTTTGGTTAAACTTCTACCAGTCATCTATCTTTAATGAGAGAGCAGTCCTATGATCTGGTAACACTATGTCAACTTTACCATTAACCTCACATTTTCAATCTAGTCACAAATTCTTTGTTGAAGTTTAAAGTGTAATAAAATGCTCTGACATTATGATAAATTACACCCTTAAAATATGTTTTAGAACTATGCGTCAGGTATTTGTTTGATTTCTCTTCCTGCTTTGATCTTAAGTTAATAGATGAAACAATAAAATTATATCAACATTGTAAACTAAAGAAAACAATCTAAATTTTTTACACTTCGAATTATTGAATTTTTAGTTCTCCAAATCTGCCTGACAGAATCTTTTCTTCATATCAAAATATCTGCATGTTTTATAAAGTTTAGTTGAATGCTGATCTAGTGCAGGTTTGTCAATGATACCACTGGTCTGTGAGTCACCCAGATTTCACTGTAATTCCAATATGTTACATATGCAAACTGTTTACTTTAACCCATATTTTCATAACCTGGCCAAGAACTGGAAAATCCAACGTACTGATATAATCTGAACTGATGTTATTACTGGACAAATCACATCCCAGACAGAAATATGCCCTGATAGATCATATTTTGTTTCTTTTTAATGAATTGGGCTTTCACTGAAACACAAACACACAATGCTGCAGATTTGATTTCAATCATGAAACAAGTTTATTACACAAAAGGAATGAAAACAAAATAGAATAATAAACAATGCAGAGGCTTCTATCTCAGCCTATCCAGAAGTCCCTAGCATCACAGATGCCAGCCTTTAGCCAATTCAATTCACTCCATGTGATATCAAGAAGTGATTGGAGGCACTGGATATGCAAAGGCTTTTGGCCCTAACAATAATCCGGCAATAGTACTGAGGACTTGTGCTCCTGAACTTGCTGCTCCCTCTAGCCAAGCTGTTCCAGTACAGATACAACACTGGCATCTACCCAGCAATGTGGAAAATTGTGCAGGCATGTCCTGCACCCAAGAAGCAGGACAAACCCAACCCAACCAATTATCTCCCCATCAGTCTACTGTCAATCATCAGTAAAGTGATGGAAGTTGTCATCAACAGAGCTATCAAGCAGCATCTGCTCAGCAATAACCTGCTCAGTGACGCCCAGTTTGGGTTCTGCCAGGGCCACTCAGCTCCTGACCTCATTAAAGCTTTGGGTTCAAACATGGACAAAAGAGCTGAATTCCAGAGGTGAGGTGAGAGTGACAGCCCTTGACATTAAGGCCACATTTGAGCAAGAATGGCATTAAGGAGACCGAGCAAAACTGGAATCAATGGGTATCAGGGGAAAAATTCTCCAGTAATTGGAGTAATTCCTGACACATAGGAAGATGGTTGTGGTTGTTGGAAGTCAGTCATCTCAGCTCCAGGACATCTCTGCTGGAGTTCCTCAGGGTAGTGTCCTAGGCCCAACCACCTTCGACTGCTTCATCACTGTCCTTCCCTCTATCGTAAGATCAGAGTAGGAGGAACTCGCCAATAATTGCACAATGTTCTGCAGTATTTGCCATTCCTCAGATACTGAAGCAGTCCATGTTCAAATGCAACAAGACCTGGACAATATCTAGGCTTGGGCTGACAAGTGGTAAGTAACGTTCAGGCCAGACAAATATCAGGCAATGTCTATCTCCAATGAGAGACAATCTAACCACTTCCACCTTGACATTCAATGGTGTTACCATCTTTGAAAACCCCACTATCAACATCCTGGGCGTTACCATTGACCAGAAACTGAACTGGTTTGGCCATACGAATACAGGGGCTGCAAGAGTGGATCAGAGGCTAGAAATACTGCAGTGAATAACTCATCTCCTGACTCCCCAAAGCCTGACCACCATCTACAAGGCACGAGTTAGGAGTGTGATGGAATACTCCCCACTTACCTGGATGAGTGCAGCTCCAATAACATGCAAGGAGCTTGATACCTTCCAGGACAAAGCAGTCTACTTGATTTCCACCACATCCACAAACATGCACTGCCTCCACTACTGATGGTCAGTAGCAGCAGTGTGTACTATTTACAAGTTGCCATGCAGAAGTTCAACAAGAATCCTTAGCACCTTCCAAACACACAATCAATAGCATCTAGAAGGACAAAAGCAGTGGATACTTTGGAATACTACTACCCTTATCATCCTGACTTGGATGTATATCAACATTCCTTCAGTGTCTCTAGGTCAGAATCCTGGAATTACTTCCCTAAGGCTATTGTGGGTCAACCTGTAGCATACAGATTGCAGCAGTTCAAGTTCACCTTCTCAAGGACAGTTAGGGATGGGCAATGAATGTGGCCCAGACAGCAATGCTCATACCCCATGACTGTGTAAAAAAAAATCACATGTATCACAAATTTCCCTTCTCTTTCATATATACAAGGCTTCATTTAACTGTGGTTTCAATTTCCCATCTTGAGAATCTTGGAGCCTTCATACAACTGAGCTTAGACTTTCTCAGCTTCAGATAGTTCATTTAGAGTTGTAACCAAATGCTTCTGGTCCATGACTTTGAATCTAAATTGCTTAAACTGATATAATATATTTCATAACATTTTTTTCTGGGGAGCAACTGTTAATACATTCAACTTCAGCGAAAATTTCTGCAAAATGGCCCAACTAAAACCCAGAAGTTTTTCCAAGTTGGGTGTTACCCCAATCAAAAAAAATTCAAGATTCTTTTTGTTTGCACATAAACTCTCTCAATGAAAACAAAACTCCATTACATTCCAGAAATTACTGTATTTTCTTTAAATAAATCATCATGGCTATGGAAATACTTGCAAGTTAATTAATAAACCTTTTCAGACACACAGACCACAATCCACATGCCTCTAGTCCATACCCAAAATCTAAAATAAATGATATTCAAACATATATATAATCCCCACACTTACATCACAATAGATATAGCTCTGAAGTTAGAGGTTTTTTTGAAATGAAATCAATTTATTAACAAACATCTGCACAATGGGGCAGAGATTCTCTTAACATGCAATTCAAAGGTTTTTAGATTGCAATGTGCTTGCTTTTGGTCACTTTAAATTTAAGACCTTTACCAGTATTATTTGCGAAAGCCTGCATATTAAACCATATTTTCACTGTCATATTGCAACTGCACTTAAGGAATCAGGAACACCATAACTTACAATTTGTGTCAGAGCAGATCTTCCACTGCCATTCTGTACAATAGAGTGACAAATTTAATTCTCTTTATTTTATATCTCATTGTTTTCTGAGGTAGGATATCAATTGTCCCGATTCTGCTACAAACTGCCATACGGTGACTTGCTCCTCCTCCCCCACATGACCAGATGGTTTCAAGTCAGTTCCAGTTATAATGAGATTCTCTTGGTGATTGTAAGCCTCAAAATAAGGTCACCCCCACCTCCCAAAAGAATATGCAGCAATCATCCCTCAAGTCTTTGAAGATCATTATGATGTTTCAAACTGAATTCATTAGCATACAAAATAACTTTCTTTGTATTTTAAAGGATATTTTAATTTCAACATTCACAGTTCTTAAAAGCAAAATGATTTTAATTTATGATTTTAATTGTGACAACTTACTATCCCAAAGAAAGCAAGCAAGATGGAAAAATAACTCATCTTGCATATCCTGTTTGAACACAGATTTGTTAACCTTCTTCATATTTGTACTCACAATAAATTGTTCCTTATTCATTTAGAATGCAGCCCTGTTTTGGTGGAATCTCCACAGAAATGGACAAGGCAATTCAGACACCCTTCATGCTGGCTGTCCAGTGCTCGTTGGAGACAAATGGGGTAGGTGCTTGATTAAAGTAACTGTGAGTTATTTGCTCTATACATTCCTTAAAAATGACAATGCACAGTCAATTAAGCCCACTATAACAGCAAGAAACAAACATATGGGATTGAGAAAATTTTTTAAAGGGGTAAAAGGATTAGGATAACAAGAATAGATGCTAGTTACATGATTAATAATAGAGACGTGTCTAGTGCAAAAAATGAATAACATTATTTTAAAAATTTTTTAAAACCATTCAAGGGATATGCACTTCGTTGACCGGGCCAGCATTTATTGCCCATACCTAATTGCCTGTGAGAAGTTGGTGACAAGCTGCCTTCTTGAACCGCTGTGGTCCGTTAGGTGTCAATACACCCAACAATGCCATTAGAGAATGATTTCCAAGATTTTGACTCAGCAACACTATAAGTAGCCCTGTGATTTCCCTTCTAAACCACTCACATCCTGACTTGGATATACTTCACTGTTCCTTCACCACATGTATACCACAGCTAGCTGACTCTAGCTCTTTTAGTTCTTTGACTGCAGCTTTCATAGTGTCCTGACACTTGAACTCAAGCTAGTCACATATGAGAACCTCAGTCCAACTTGCAGAACTCCAGTAGAGTTGAAACAGTCCAAAGATGCGCAGGTTAGGCAGATTGGTCATGCTAAATTGCCCGTAGTGTTCAGGGATGTGTAGCTTAGGTGGGTTATAAGGGGATAGGTCTGGGTGGGACGCTCCAAGGGTAGGTGTGGACTTGTTAGGCCGAAGGGCCTGTTTCCACACCATAGGGATTCTATGTTCTATGTTCTCTGTTTAACCCCTGTTCTTTTTTATTCTTCACAGGGAAAAACACAAATTATATCTGCAGTTTCTAACATAATCTGCAGGTGGTGGCTTGCCATTGAGCAAGGGATTATCAGCGTCTTGTTGTCTTTGTAGTCACAAGAAATCACAGTCCAGCCTGTTTTGACTTGTGCCTTCATCCTCTGAAAGCTTGTTGCTTGAAGCTCCTTTGCGTCTTTAGGTGTGACATTCCCTTGGTCTCTCTATCCAGACAGCCAAATAATTTACATCCATGGCCATTTCGACTGTGTCAGCCTGCTTTTCAAAAACAAAACATGACGGGTATTTTGGAAAGAGAGCAATAGAGCACAGACAGCTTGTGTATGTAGTCTGAGAGATTGCAGAGAGAAAGAGGTAATGGGAATCACCCCTGCCTCTGCCCCCAGACAATGCTGGAAAGTCACTTAGCTGTGAACTCTATCTAATTGTCTCATTTATTTAGAATGTGGAGGTGCAAGTGTTGGGCTGGGGTGATCAAAGTCTGAAGTCACATAACACCAGTTATAGTCCAACAGGTTTATTCGGAATCACACAAGCTTTGTTGTACTATAAACTGGTTTCGTGTGACTTCTGACTTCATTTATTTAGTGTAAGAACAGTTGTAGATGCTGGGTGTGTTCACTGAGCTGGGAAGTTTGATAGCAGACATTTTGTCCCCTTACTAGGTGACATCCTCAGTGCTGTGAAGCCTCCTGTTGTCTTGTGAAGGTTCAAATTCATACGGTCTGGTTTTTGCTGCGTTCATAGGTGCCAGTTCCAGTTGTGCGTTGTAATGTTCGATGTATCGCATCCACACATCCACGAACACCAGCTAGCAACTAAACGACATGACCAGATGTCCTTGGTTTCAATACACAAAGCCAAGAAAAACCACACTTTCAACTGGGACAACACTACTATCATAGGACAAGCCAACAGAGGACAGCCAGGGAATTCTTGGAGACTTGACATTCATCCGCAGACTCCATCAACAAACACATTGAATTAGACCCAATATACCAACCATTACGATGCATAACCGGAACTGGCACCTACTGGAGGCAATGAAAACTGGACCATATAAATTCGAACCGGCACAAGACAACAGCCCTTCACAGGAGGCTCCACAGCACTGTGGACGTCACCTAGTAAGGGGATGAAACATCTGCTATCAAACCTCCCAGCTTGGCAAACACACCAACATCTACAATCAGCACCTGAACTACAAATCTTCACTCAAACCCTGCAAGAACAGTGACATGAACAGTGAGTCAATGAATGAATTGACACATAACCTAGACATCGCTACAACTATAACATGGGAAAGAAAAGCTACAACACACTAATACACACAGGTTCTGAGGAAGGGTCACCGGACCCGAAATGTTGACTCTGTTTTTTCCTTCACAGATGCTGCCAGACCTGCTGAGCTTTTCCAGCAACTTTGTTTTTGTTGCAATTAATATAAATGTTGCTTTTCTAAGCTTTTGCTATTTTTTCTATATTTAATGAAAACTATCAAGACTAATCACTGCTGGTATTTTTGGACAGTTTGTACATTAGTGTAGAGTATTTGACATAAAGCCTTCTGGCAATTTTTCTTTCTTATAAAAACCTTTCCAGTGGCTAACAAGTGGATTCGAGAACATGGGCAGGAGTTTCAAAGGAAATGTGGAGCTGACCCAGATGAGTAAATGACCTCTTTGTCACAGGACCTCTTGGAGTACAAGACACTGTGCTGTGCATTGAGACAGGTAGTGCCATATGTTTCTGAAATAATGACTGGGAATCCAAGCTTTGTTTGGACAGTAGTGAGGCAGCATGGCCTGCAGCCAAAACATACTTCAGCACTGACTAGGATCTGAGGAACAGAGCTAAGCAGTTGACCCTCGAAGCCAGGACACATTGCTACAAATTTCCATTCATTTTCATCACTGACTGTGCCTAGGTCATTGATTTCTGCTGAAAGAAGTTTAGCGTCAACCACTTCTGAAATGGAAAAGCTGAATCAAAGACAAGAGGAGAATAAATTATTTTCAAATAAATGGAGATGGGAAAATGTATTTTATGAAATCAATTCACGGAAGCAAATTGTTATACTGCATCATTCAATTCTGAGGAGAATTTCCTTGGAAAATTAAAGGAAAATGACAGAACTAAGTCTCTGCTTCTCATGACTTTGAAATGCAAGCATTAATCTAATAGATGACAGCTAAATGTTTGTAGCCTTTAGGAGTGTAAATAACATTTACATCTGATCAGATCTGTGGTGGCACTTTTTTTTAGATATTTGGCCATCAATTATTTGATTAAAAGGTTGGGTACATTATATCCCCCTACTTTGTAAGCCCCCTTCTGGAATAATGATCCCCGTTGGCTGTACATGCTCAGTGAACTGGTCCTTAAAGCTTAAACAGATGATATTTTATATGTTCAATTGTTTGGTTCTTGTGGTGTCATAGCCTCTGTTATTGGGATATTTATCCAAGTCAAAGTATCAGTGATAAAAACAGAAAAAAAAAGAGAATATATAGCAAATTGATAAACACCAAAAGGTAATGTTTTAATTAACAAAAGCTAATTTTTAAAGATAAATTTATGACACAGTGCCAGCATTCATCCCTCTGGGCCAGAATCTCTGGATTTTAATCCTAACTGCCTTCATAACATGGTCAAACAGATTCATTTTTATTAAATTCATTCATGGGATACAGGTCTCACTGGTTGGACCAGTATTTATTGCCCATCCTTACCTGACCTTGAGAAGTGGTGTTCTTGTCAATCCTGCCAATGCACCTAATAGCAGGTGGAAAGGAAGGGGTGGTCTCATGGTCAGCGACCTTCCACCTGCAAAGGCAATGGCAAATCACTGCAGTACTTTCTGAAGAAGAGTTATACCAGAATTGAACGCTAACTCTGTTTCTCTCTCCACAGAGTTACTGTCAGACCTGCTGAGTTTCTCCAGCATTCTCTGTGTTTGTTTCATTGCAGTACTTTGCCTATTAACATGGACCAATCCAATGGAAAGGGGAAATGAGAGTTGGAGAAAAGGTATAGAGAATGGCAATTGGGAAATACAAATTTAGGAGGCTTGGAAGGAGAAGAAGATAAACCAATCGGAGTTAATTAATGGAAATAGTGTTAAGAGTAGTAGTGACAAATCTCTCTGGCTCTTGTAGCATACAAGTACCTACTTGGAGAAGGAGCAACAATGAGAGGGTATAGTTTTAAAGTGATCTGCAAAAGAAGTCAGCGTGAAGTGGTGGTTTTGATGATTTTCTGCATCGCTGGATTTGAGGACTCCTGGACAGTTTTGTAACAGAAGGCCCCTGTCCAGGAATCTCCAGCACTCAATGTCATTGAAAGGTAAGTTGCTATTTTCTAATATGACAAGGCTCTGAAATGGGGTTTCTGATCCCCCCTTTACTAGAATTTCTGGGCCATTATCCCAAAAGAGTTTGGAAAAAAGTGCTAAAATTTGGAATAGAAATGTAATACTGTGCTAATGTGCTTCTTGGCTTGTAGTAGTCATGTGACCTCTACCATGAGGCCCTCACTGAAGACATCCATGTTGCAGCAGTTTAATAAAGAAACAACACAAACCAGACTGTTCTCCTGGGGGCTCATCACATGTATTGCTGCTCAACCACTTAGATCAGCTGCTGCAGGACCCCAATGCTCCTCCGAATTCTGTAATATTCCACATTTTAAGCTCCCTACATGGTAGACTAACCACAGGAATATAAGATACTTTTAACTTATTAAAGCATCTCAAGATGCATGAGCAGTATCAAACAAAATCGGACACTAGGCCACTATCAGAATAGGTCAACAAATGCTTTGTCAAAGGTCCTCTCATTTCATCGCATCTGCATCTAAAGGATCATCAGCTGCCATTTCCATCACCTCCAGCAGGATGCCACACCAGATGCATATTTCCCACCCCACTACTTGTCAGCCTTCCACAGGGACTGGTCCCTCCAGAACACACTGGTCCACTCCTCCTTCACTCCCAACGTCTCCCCACACTCCCTCAACACCTTCCCATGCAACTGCAGACAGTGCAACGCCTTCCCATTTACCTCCTTCTCATAACTGTTCAAGACCCCAGAGCACAGTTTTACCTGCACTTCACTCAATCTAGTCAGCTGCTTTCACTGCTCTCAATTTGCTGTCCTCTCCATTTAAATGCAGACTGGGTGACTGCTTTCCAGAACACCTATGCTCTGTCTGCAAAAATAACCCTGAGCTTCCTGTTCCCTGCCATTTCAGCACACCTCTTTGTTACCCAGCCAATATCTCTGTCTTGGAGTTGCTGTAGTGCTCCAGTGAAGCTCAGCGCCAAGCTGGAAAAAACAACACCTCGTCTTCTGCTTGGGGACCCCGCAGCCTTCAGGACTCAATATCAAATTCTGTAATTTCAGAGCCTGAACACGTCCTTCCAAGTCCCTCACCCAGCCCACACCCCAGGCTTTGTCATGAAATGGGTTGCTTTGGAGACACCCAATATGTACTCTTTGTCCTCATTGTCAGTTTTACTCCTTCCTTGGCTTTCTATCAGGCATTCCTTTTTCTGCCTTACTGCCTTTTGCTGTGTCCCTCGAGGCTCTGTCACCTGTTCGCTCACTCTTTATCCCTCCCATCCCCCGACATCAGCAAAAATACCACCTTTTCCTCACTACTATCAGATCTGAAGAAGGGTCACTGCATGCAAACCGTTAACTGTGTTTCTCTCTCCAGAGATGCTGCTAGACCTGCTGAGTTTTTCCAGCAATTTCTGGTTTCCTTTCAGATCTTCAGCATCCGCAGTTCTTTGTTAAACTTTGTCAAAGAGATCGGTTTTATCTACTGTCTTAAGAAGGGGAAAAGTGACGCAGAGGTTTGGGGGAGCCATTCCAAAGCTTGGTGTCTAGATAGCTGAAGGCACAACCACTAAAAGTAGAATGATAAAAATTGCTGATTGCGGGAGGGCAGAAAAGCAGAGATTGTAGGTATGAAGAAGGATATAGAAATATGGAGGGTCAAAGTCAGGGAGGGATTTGAAAACAAGAGTGAGGATTTCAAGGCATATTGGACGCAGAAGCAAGAGTGATGAAAAGGGTGATGTCAGCAGCACTTGATGCCAGAGTTTTAGATGAAGTCAAGTTTACCAAGGGTACAAGGTTGGAAGTAAAAGGGACACACTAAAGCTTGGGGCAGTTGCCACCGAGGCGCAGTGGGGAGAGACTACTGCCTGAGGTCTTTCTGCCAAAGTTAAACAGGGTTCCATTCAGTTATCAGACCCTCTAGATACCACAAATATATGTAAATATAGCCTTGTACAAGCAAGAAATGCCTTAGGTTTGTTTGTTGGATAGAGTCAAACTCCAATGTTGGCTTTATAATGTCATACAGCACGGGAACAGACCCTTCTGTCCAACTTGTCTGCACCTACCAGACATCCCAATCTGACCTAATTCCATTTGGCCCATATCCCTCTAACCCCTTCCTATTCGTACACCCATCCAGGTGCCTTTTAAATGTTGTAGTTGTACCCACCTCCACCACTTCCTCTGGCAGCTCATTCCATACACGCACCACCCTCTCTGTGAAAAAGTTACCCCTCAGGACTTTTTTACATCTTTCCCCTCTCACCTTAAACCTATGCCCTCTAATTTTGCCCCCCCCCCCCCACCGTCTGTGGGGTCAGCCCTCAGGCTTGTTTCCTCATTGTACAGGCTATTGTACAGAACTGAACTGCATTTGTGTTTATGTATGTATATACAGATATTTTTATGAATAAGAGATTGGCTGGGACGGTCAAATTTAAAGGTAACAGCAGTGTGTAAGTGGGTTTTGGCAGCAGATGAGCTAAGGCAGGTGAAATAAACTTTGTTATGGTTATGGAAATACCTATGCACTACGATTCTTTCATATTTAATTATAAAGGGGAAATGGTGTTAACCTGAAATTTCAACTAACCCCAGCCTCTCACAAGAATCAAAGTAGTCTCACTTACTTCATACAAGTATTTGTTTTACAAGGAAACAAATCCTGCCCAATAATACTCCCACTGAGGCAAATACTTGCACATTTCATAGTCCTGCTGACAAAACAATTTCTCAGGCAGTTTTAGTGAGACTCTGGGGAAAGCCATCATAGAATGGAAAACACAATCACTGGGGGTGTGAAAAATGCTTCTAGATATAGTCAGTATTGGTTCCTAACTGAATTTGAAGCATGACAAATGTACAAAGAAAATGTTATTTAAACAAGGTGGCACTGCAGTAGTTAACTATTAGACTTTACTAATGATCATTCACATCACATGTTAATTGGTGAGTTTTGTTAGGACTAATGTCTAATACCGAGTCATAGTTAGTTTCTGTCATTCACGTTCTGATTAGCAGTCAAGCACAGTCCATCAAGAAACAGCAGGGAAACTGAGTCTGGGGCCAAACGTGAAAGGCAGTAGCTATGAATGAACCTCTTTGTTCATCGATATATGTGCAGTCATAGTAGGTCTACACTTCACTATGTGTTATGTTTGCTGCCACCATCCTCATTAAGTGTTAAGATCTAGGGAGTCCCTTGGTCTAGACTTGGTAGAGGAGAAGTACTTACTGGTTTAGCTAGCAGATGCTCTTCTTTTGAACAAGAAGTCATTTAGTGCATGTTAGTAGTTAGTTACAGGCTCACTGATATAATAGTTATTGTTCCAAAGACTATGAGATCTTTGAGATCACGCCTTTGAGATCCTATGTTGTTCTCCCACAAGTCCATGTGACATCATCATAGTGGGTGAGGCTTAAAGAATTGCTCAGTATTAACTCTTTCAGACCCTTACACTGTTATACAATATTCATTCTCTTCTGTTCGATTGGCTTTCCAGAATAAGAATTCTGAAGCTTTGGGACAGTTTGGAACAAAACCAATAGGGAAGCCAATCAGTCAACAAACACAAATGTACTACAAAATCAGGTGCCCAACACTTCAGCTTCAGCCAAGCAGAGAGAAGGGGGTCAGCAACAGGAGATACTGAAGCCTAGAATCAGGATCCCAACAGAGGCAGGGGAACCAGCAAAGAAATATATTGAGGCCCAGGATCGGGGGCCCAGCAGAGCAAGGGTAGTTAGTGAGAGGATATTTAAAAGGAAGTCCTGGTTTAACAACTACAGCTCCAGGATACTGCTGATTGTTAAAACAATTCAAACAGTGACATCGCAGGAAAGTGGTATGTTGACTGGTTCAAAATTTTAAGAAGCTTTTATTTAAAATAATGAATGAACTAATAAACAACAGGAATAAGTGAAACTCAGCGCCAATATAACAAAGGAATAGAAGTCAGCCAACTAGGGGAAGGGAAATAAAGTTAGCGCAAGGGAAATAAGTTAATATAATTCTTATGTAAGTATTTTGTTTTATAAAAGGGAGTAACTAAAGGAAGTCATGGCAGCAGAAGTCACACCTGTACTATGCTCCTCCTGTGCTATGTGGCAAATCATGGAAGCTTCAGCTGTCCCTGGTAACATCTTCAGCTGCAGTTACTGGCTAAGCACTCTGTGGAGCTGGAGCTGGAGCTGTGGGTGAATTCACTGTGAAGCATCCCCAGTGCTGAGAATGTTGTGGATAGCACATTCAGTGAGGTGGTTACACTGCAGATGAATGCTGAACAAGCAGAAAGAGTACGGGTAACCACCAGGCAGACTAGAGTAGAGGAAGGCAGATGGCGCAGGAGTCCCCTGTGGCCTTTCTCCTTTTTGGAGACTGTTGGCAAAGATGACTGTGCAGAGGAAAGCAGTGGGAGCTGACTTCATTGCACGATGAGTGGATCTGAAGCACAAGAGGGGAGGAAGAAGAACAGCAGGGCTATAGTGGTAGAGGTTTCAACTGTAAGGGGAACAGACAGGCATTTCTGCAGCCACAAAAGAGAACAGTATGTTGCCTCCCTGGTGCCAGGATTGGAGATGTCACTGAACATCTGCTGGATATTCTGAAGGGGGAGGACAAACAGACAGGGATTGTGATACATATTGTTACCAATGACATAGGTAGAAAAAAGGCAATGAGGTCCTGCAAGCAGAATTTAAGTGGCTAAGAAATGGATTAAAAACCAGAAACCAAAGGTAATAATTTCTGGGTTAGCTCTGGTGCCACATGCTAGTAAGTGTAGAAATGGGAGGCTAAGCCCAGATAAATGAGTGGCTGGAAAAATGGTGCAGGGAGGGATTTAGATTTCTTTGGCATTGGGACCATTTTTGGAGTCAGTGGGACCTGTACACGAATGGGACCAGCGTCTATGAGGAGAGATTTGCTAATGATGTTGAAGAGTGTTTAAACTAATTTGGTGGAGTCGGTAGGGCAGTGTGGGATCACAGAGAATGTTAGCAGGGAAAGATGAATGGCCAAAATTAGAGGAGACAGCAAATGAGTCAAGGCAGCATAGAAATTGTAGGCCACTTGCAGCATAAGACGGTTAGGCAAGTTTGGATGGTATTTATTTCAATGCAAGGAATCAAACGAACAAAGCAAATGAATTGAGGACACAAATTAGAACATGGAGGCATAATGTCATTGCTGTCAATGAGACATAGTTAAGAGTGGGGCAGTGTTGGTAGCTCAAGACATAGGCTCTTCAGGTGAGATCGAGAAATTGGAAAAAGAGGGGATGTTACAACATTGATCAGAGAATCTATTACAGCAGTAAGGAGAGATGATGTCTTAAAAGAATTCTCAAATTAAGCCACGTGTGTAGAACTTTAAAAACCAAAAGGAGTAATCACATTGCTGAGAGTTTACTATGGGCCCCCACAGCTGTCCGAGCAAAATAGAAGAACAGACATGGAGGCAAATTTCAGAGGAGTTTAAAAGTAATAGGGTAGTGATTTTGGGGGATTTCAACTTCCCCAACATTAACTGGATAAAGGGAGTGTAATTATTAAAATGTATCCAGGAGAACTTTGTAAGCCACTACATAAAAAACCCTACAATAGAGGAGGTAGTCCTGGACTTATTTTTAGGTAATGAAGCCGGGCAAAATGGTTGAAGTATCAATGGGGGAACATTTTGCAGACAGCAATCCTAACTCCATTAGTTTCAAGATTGTTATGGAAAAGGACAACGATGGGACAATATCAAAATTCTAAACTGGGGGAAGACCGAGTTTGATAACATCCAAGTATTATTTGTCCAGAGCGGACTGGGAACAGAAACTTTTAAGTAAATCTGTGTTAGAGCAGTGGGATGCATTCAAGAGAAAATATGAAGAGTACAAGGGCAACATGTTTCCAATGAAGTCAAAGGGTGGGTCTATCAAATCCTGTGAACACTGACTATCAAGTGATATACAGGATTAAATAAAGAGAAAAAGGGAGGCTTATGGCAGATACAGAGGGCACAAAACAGCAGAAGCCAAAAGGAGTCCAGAATGTGTGAGGAGAAATTTAAAAAGGAAATTAAGAGAGCAGTAAGGGGACAATGAAGAATAATGGCAAGTAAAATAAATGAAAATCTTAAGTTATCTTATAAGTGCATATAGGGTAAAGGGTTAGAATGAAAGAGTAGAATCTGTTTAGGATCACAGTGACAACATGGACAACAATTAGATAAATCTCCAGGCTTGCTGAAATGTATCCCAGTTTGTTGAGTGAAGCAAAGGAGGAAATAGCAGGGGCACTGGCAATAATTTTCATTCATTTCTGGCCATAGGAGAGGTGCCAGTGATGCCTGGAAAGCCAATGTGGTACCAGTATTCAAGAATGAAGCAAGGAATAAACCAGGAAACTACAGGTCAGTCAGTCCAACCTCAGTGGTGGGGAACCTAATGGAAGCAATTCTGAGGGACAGATTTAATCTGCACTTGGAGATTGAGGAATTAATCAAGAACAATAACGTGGGTTAAGAGGAGGTCATGTCCGACCAACTTGATTGAATTGTTCTAAGAGGTAACCAGGTGTATAGGTGAAGGCAATATTTTTCATGTAGTCTACTTGGACTTCAGCAAAGCTTTTGATAAGGTCCTTCATGGGAAATTGATATTAAAGGTAAGAGGCCATGGAATCCAAGGAAATTTGGCAAATTGGATCCACAATTGACTGAGTGGCAGGAAACAGAGAGTGATGGTTGACGGATGTCTTTTTATGACTGGGGAAGCCTGTATCCAGTGAGGTTGCACAGGAATCAATGTTGGCGTCCTTGCTGTTTGTGATATAAATAAATGATTTAGACTTGAAAGTAGGATGAACAGTAGGACCCTGGGAAGCACCAAGGATCAGAGGGACCTTGGTGTGCATGTCTATTGGTCTCTTAAGGTAGTGTAAAGGTACCTTAAAGCAGGTAAAGTGATTAAGGAGGCATACAGGACACTTGTCTTTATTAGTCAAAGCATAGAGTTTAAAAGCAGGGGAGATTATATTGGAAATGTATAAAAGGTTGGTTAGGCCAAAGTTGGAATATTGTGCGCAGTTCTAGAATCCACATTGGAGGAAGGATATAAATAGTGCTGGAGAGACACCAGAGGAGATTTATCAGGATGTTGCCTGGGCTGGAGAGTTTAAATTATGAAGAGAGATTGGATGGACTGGAGCTGTTTTCCTTGGAGCAGAAGAGACAGAGAGGGGACTTGACTGGGATGAGCAAAATTATGAGAGGTACAAATAAGGTAAACAGAAGGAATGTTTCTCCTTGGTGAAGGGAACGATGACCAGTGGGCACAGATTTAAGTTCAGGGCCAGGAGGTTCAGAGCGGATGTAAAGTCTTTTTTCACCCCGAGGGAATCTAGAACTCCCTGCCTGCAGGAGTGGTACAGTCACAAACCCTCATAACATTTAAGAAGTATTTAGATGTGCAGTTGTGATGCCAAGGCATACAAGCTATAAGCCAAGTACTGGAAAATGGGATTAGAATAGTTGGGTGGTTGTTTTTGATCAGAACACACTAAATGGGCTGAATAGCCTTTTTCTGTGCTGTAGACTTCTTTGACTATGACTGTAAGTGCAGGTCCTAAAAATAATAAAAATCCAGAAGTAAAAATACTGGCACCAGTCTAAGTGTCCATAAAACAGAATAAATATCCATTGCCTAACATTTTATTTTCCCACTTTTAAAGATTTTGTTTCATGCAGTGTCACACAGGTCAATGAACATAATATAAGATATTCTCCTGAACAAAAACTGAAAGAACTGTGGATGCTGTAAATCAGAAACAAAAACAGAAGTTGCTGGAAAAGCTCAGCAGGTCTGGCAGCATCTGTGAAGAAAAAAAATTCAGAGTTAACGTTTCAGGTCTGGTGACCCTTCCTCAGAACTGGATATTCTCCTGATCGGTTCAGAAAAATTCTAGTTTGCTGTAAAAACAAATGGAGATATAACAATGTTCATCATTTTGCCTAATTATGTTCTCTTGTGAAGTTTTTTTGAAAAGATTCTCATAAATCCAGACCAAGTTATTTCCATTTCTGACACCCTTTCAGGCATTTAGCAACAAACTAGAAAAGGTTTTTTTGAATGAAGTGTACTTTCAGTAAATTGTATGCAGCCATTAGACTATAGATAGTGTTTCCAGTGGAGATGGAAAAGTTAGGAAGTCTCCATATTCCACAGGTAGCATCCTCGGTATAGGACCACCAATCCACACATTACGTTACAATTTTACTGCAAGGTAGGACAAGGAATCAAGCCCCAAGTCTACTTCAGCCAGAATGGACAATCAAACTCTGAATCCTTGGTATTGTTCTGAACCACGCGCTATCAAACTGGTCCTCTGTTTCTGTAATTAAACATGGTACTAAAGTTAGTCCCTATTGATGGACACAAAGTCACGTACCATTATTTTAGTACATATGGAGATAAAACACAGGCAACTAAACATATTGAAAACACCATTACTGCTTTTGGTATCGATAATCCTAATTCTACCTACTGTAATGGCTCTCTGCCATTGTAACATCTCTCCAGGGAAAATATTGCATTGTTCAATGTACAGGTTATACAGTACCACCCATGTTAATGCTCTGTATATTGCATTCCATCAATGCTCTGCCCAGACACAGGACTTTAGCTCATTGTCTGCTTTCGCTTCGTGTTGAACCATTTTCCTTGGCAGTTTTTGTCAGCAGCAGTTTGTCATTTCCTACCATTCTCAGGGACAGTGCAAGGAGCCAGCTCCCATGTCTACCTCAGACAGGATGGGAATTGAACCCACGTTGTCAGCACTATTCTGAACCAGAGGCCAAAGGAGCTAATGAGACCCATGGAGTTTGCATATAGAAACTTCAAAACAAATGTTTTTCTTTAAGTAGGGCATTAATAATTTTATGGTTTGCAAGTTCTTTGGTAAAGAAATAAAAACAGTGGGAAGTAGCCAAGCCTATATACACACACTGAACTGTACAAAATATCCTATCAGTGAGTAGTCAATCGGTGTAGTTAGTACTTGGCCTTGGTCCTAGAATATATTTTTTGTCTTGTCATGTTCCATATTTTTGTTCTCAGTGTGAAAATGCCTCTGACAAAGGAATATTTGTCTGAAGTTTAACCAAAATCCATTTCCCCATAGAAATAATGTATCATAGCAGTTAAAAGTCTCAGTAGTACACAACTGGAGTACCAATGACAATGTCACATTTGTTCTCTTTGCATCATCTTCAAATACAATCAGCTTCTATCATTAAGGAATGATATGGAGTTAAATGACCAAGGAACTGACTGAAGGTTCTGAAAATATCTTTCCAATATGCATCACATCAAGTTTAAAAGCAGAGTGGCATGACATAATTAGCTAATGTATGCTGACTCTCCTTACTATTATGTCCTTTATTATAAACTCTAACATTTTCCAATAACAGATGTTACGCTATTGTTATCAGTCTTTTATCTTCTTTCCTTTTTGAATAAGGTTAGAAAAATGCCAATGCAATAATCCTCTATTAATTTTCCAGAATCTAAGGATTCTTGGAAGATTACTAACAGTACATCTGATATCTCTATAGCTGCTTTCTTTGATATCCTGGGATGCAGCCCATCAAGTCAAGGTTGGTTCCATTCATTTCTTTGGAATTTTCTGTCTAATGGTAACGACTGTATTTATTTTCACTCCCCCTTTAGCTCCTTGATTTTTTTTTCTTGGAATGCATTAATGTCTTCTACCATGAAAAATAATGCAAAATAATTTATCAACTTCTCTGCTATTTTCGGGTGCCCTATTGTTCAAACAATTGATAACGGTGACATTAATTGCGCAAGAGGAAAGGTAAGGAAAGAAGTAACAAAGAAGCTGTATTTGCTTTCCAAATAATCAGGAACTGCTTGCCTCTATAATAATAAAACATTGACATTCAGCAAATGATATATTCACCAAACTCATAAAATTCAGTTACCAGCCTTTGCCATCCTTTAGCCATTTAATCATTATATAAAGTAGAAAAGGGATACTCCTAAATGGCTATCCTTAAGTAACTAACGCTTCTTTACTCAAACGCTCACTCGGTTGCTCACAAGGATAATGTGAAAATGGGGATGGGGTACAGGCTGCACTGGCTGAGATTACCATGAAGGACTCTCCTTCTCAACTTCTCCCCTCCCCTGGGGCATGGCAACCCTCAGGTTAAACCACCACCAGTTGTCACTCTCTAATGAGAGAGAGCAGCCCTATGGTCTGCAAATAACTATGGTAACTTTACTTGTAAATTTAAAAAACCTTGCCTTTTCCAAGCCCAAATATACATATGTTGTAAAATGAGCCAATTTACTCAAGCTTTGAGCTTAAAAATGATTTTTTTTAAGCTACTGTTACATAAGATAATAAAACATATTACAGATACACATAGATTTGCTTTTCATCCCCTCTAAAATGATATACAAACCAGTTTTAGGTTTATCCACGAAGAATAGATTATGAAATGTGAATGTTCAGGTGGGCAATTCCAGGAGCAATAACTCAGGCATTTGAAGAGGTTTGGAGATTCTTGGTTCTATTGTTAACTGAATTACGTTTGCCCAGTTTCCTTTAACTGTGGCGTTTCTGATTTGACTTGTTTTCAGTGGTTCGATGGATACTTTATTGTCTTTTATGCTGCACATGTGGGAGTGCTAGTGGAAATTTGCAAGTGTGGCCTTCCACAGGACACTTTAGCATTGTGCAACTTGAATCCTAAGCCTGATTAAATAAACCTAAGATGCTATTAAATCTTTAATCAGTTAGAAGGTTTTAATTGATTAACATGTACATGTAAATCCCTGAATTCCTTTCAAGTCACTGCCCTGAGAGAACTAAAGGTTTAACTGATTAAAGACGTAACAGCATCTTAGGTTTATTTAACACATCGTCATCAGTGGTGTGACCCTTTGATCTTTTACTTATAAATTCCGTGACTGATACCACCTCTCTCACTAACACCTGAAGAAGACGCGAGGCTCCAAAAGTTTGTGTTTTCAAATAAACCTGTTGGATTATAACTGGTGTCGTGTGATTTCTGAACTTGTCCACCATCTGTGGGGTTTTTATTACTGCTAAATAATTTATTTTCAATCCCTGTGACAGATTCTTCTACCTCTGTATACACCGTTACATTTGGTTTTTCTACTGGGCTCCAGGTGATTACAATCCTTGCTAATATTTCCAATAAAAACCTACCCATTTCCAATAATATTTCCAATAAAAACCTACCAATTACATGAGACTAAACTCCATCTAGTGGTTAAGAAAAGAATAACTCAAAAAAAATTCAAATGATAGTTACAATTGTCAGGACAAAGTTCAAATATTTCAATTCACTTTTTCTCCACCCACAATAAATAAATCAATCATTAAAATAAACTCTGACAAAAATGAACAATTGAGAGACAATCCACAAGTTTTTTTATTTTGCTATTTACTACAAATCAATGGCACAGTTATTGAACATGCTGTTGTATTGTAATTGAGTACTGATGCACAATTCAAGTTTTTTACCCAGAATGTTTGACACCATACATTTCCTCCTTAAAAAACAAAATATTTTAGCTTCTGAAGTCTTTCAAACTCATGAAAACGTAATTTTATGGCAAGGAACAAGGAGGATTCTCAAGCAAAAACTGAAGCCAGATTGGTTCAATTAGAAATTAAATCAGTATCGTGCATTATTCAGTCTGTAATGCTTTAGCATTTGTTCCAGTGTACAGTTTTGACACTTAATAACTTTGAATCCTGTGGTGAACTTAGAGCTTTAACACTCTGTGCTTGTTTTAAACCATTAAGTAGAAGTAAATTGAAGCGATTATTTGCATTCAAGTTTTTCTATTTCAGTCACACTTCACAGAAAATACCAACAGAAAAATAATCAGATACCTGCAAATCAAGTGCTTCAAGGCTAAAACTTTGAAATTTTCACTGAGACATTATTGAATTAAATTATTCAGCTCTATTTCAAAACTTCAGTATCATTGTTTACTTTCTTTTTGGCGAATCCCAATCTAAAGCAGTTTCATATAAAGGCTACATGTTGCTCCAGGTGATAGTGGCTTCAAATGTCCAAATTTAGTTACAAACAGTTGCAGATTCAGACATGTTAAGCATCCAGCTAAATCTACCACAGTGAATTCTATGCACGTTAATGTATGGATTTGTCACGTGAGTGGTGAAAAAAAAATCTTCAATGCTGGTCCAACCATGGTCACTAGCTGGCAAGGAGGCAGAAACAGCTCTCAAGACTGGTTTCAGGTTGTAATCAAAAATAGCCTGCTGACTGCAGTCAATTTTGAGATCCCCTACATAATTAATTAATTGGACTTGAACTATGTCCCCCAACACCGGGAACAGGAGTGAGGAATGCCATGCACTGGACATCATCTAAATCAACAGAAGCAGTCTCAACGTGTCCCAGATTTAAGTATAGCTCAGCTCACTTCAACTTGTTTGGAATCATCTTTGACCTCTCTCAAAATGATGCTAATTCACAGATTTTATCTAGCCTTTCCATGATCAAAGTGTTTGTGCAATTTTTACATCATGGAAATTACAAACTGTTTTAAGTACCAAGCCCAAAATCTGCCACTGGATTCATAATGTTACAATAAAAATCTAATTACAGACCAAACATTACGAGGATCAATAACAGTGCTTCAAAATATAAAAATTAAGCAATAAAAATGTGTTCTAGGGCAATTTCTTTCAGTAAGTCAAATCAAAACATACTCTGCCTAAATTAGAGATAGACCTGGAAATAGCAGGTCAAACAGCATCTGTGGTGGAAGAAAAAGAATTAATATTTCAGTATGTTGATCTTTTAATCAGTATGGTGTCTCTCTCCAGAGATGTGGCCTGACCGTTTAAGTATATCCAGCATTTTCAGTTGTACATTTAGATTTCCAGCATCTACAGTATTTTCATTTTGTCTGGAGAATGCCCCATCACACTGAATTCTCAAAAGTTTAGAAAAAAGTAAAGCTGATTTTAATAATTTCTAATTAACCACTTCCTCAGGAACCAGCCTGTTTATTGGTTGTCAAATTTGCCATTCTAAAATGGGTTTTTTTCCAACAAAACATTATTTTGATCTATCATGTGGCTGAAACACACCGGGGTATATTTTCCTTCACTGACAATACTGAAAGCATAACTTCTATGAGGTAGATAACAGATTGGACAAAGTAAAATTAGTTCAAAGTAAACTCAATGAATACAAAAAAGGGTTCAGCTTATGCCAGTAAAGAGTAATGAATTGGATGATCAGCCGTGATCATATTGAATGGCACAGCAGGCTCAAAGAGCTGAACGCCCCAGGCCTACTTCTATTTCCTATGTTTCTTTGTTTATGATTCTAAAGAGCTAAACTAGGACTAAGACTAAAACACTGAAGAGGAGTCATACTGGACTCAAAACATTCATTCTGTTTTCCCTCTCCTCAGATGCTGCCAGACCTACTGAATTTCTCCAGTATTCTCAGTGTTTGTGTTTCTAATCTAAGAACAGACTGATGGCAGGAAGTTTCACATCTCTCAGAATAAATAAGTTAAAAATAGAAAATGCTAAGCAGAGCAGGGAGCCTCTGTGGGGAAAATGAGAGCAGAAGAGTTACTGTTCCAGGTCAAGTATCTTTTGTCTGAATAAAATACATTGAATAAACTTCCATGACAATAGTAGCGGTGAAAATTCTGGAATTTTTTGAGAAACTGCTCCTATAGGATGTCTCTGAGAATGAATTAGTTTCTGTACAAAGCTTCTGGCTGAATGTACGAAAGGTTGGTCAAATGTCTTCTCCCAACTGCAAATATTACAATCTGAAGACTAGGCAAAAAGCAGTTTCTACTCTCACCACATTCTTGGACAATTAAGGGAAAACGTGACTCAAAAATGAAGGTTACAGGAAAAGAGACTGAAGGTTAGCAGTCACCCCTAATAAAGAACTATCAGAATGATACAAAGATTGCTGGTCAGGCTGTAGTTTACCTTGAAAACCAAGCATGCAAAGTCGATGTGCCACCAAGTTTCTGGCAACTTGCAGAGTCTCAAAATAGGCACTAGGATTGTGATCAACACATTCAAGGAGTTCGATATATGTTCAGGGAAATGCTCCGGACACTCGCAAAGTCACAGACTGCAGTAGCAGGCATACTTCAAGGAAAGGGGTTCATCAAGATTGGGGGAGGCTTGGTAGAAGCGAGAATTTGGACGCAGAAAGTCACTGCTTAAAATCATTTCTCGACTCCTCGTTCTGCCTCATGCTCCTTTCTCCAACCATTGTATAAAGATATTGCATGTCATAATTTTTCAAATATACAAGGAGCCCAGACAGTTTTAGTAGTCTCTCAATACATTTAATTTCTTTTCCAATTTTTAAAAAACTGATTGCCATTATATGCAACAGTAAGTGCTCACAGTGAAGAACAAAATATTAGGAGATTGCATTCATACAAAGTTCCATAAAAGACCACAGACCTGAAATGTAATCTCTCCCTGACCTGAGTATTACCATCATTTGCTTTTTGGATTTCGAATTTACAGCAAGCACAATATTTTGCCTTTTGCAGTTTTCCTGCCATTTTCATATTTAAGTAATGTTATGCATGAAAACTAAACAGTTTCAGACCACCAGCAGGCTTTGTCACACCACTTAAACTTCAGATTAGGTGAAAGATATGTTGACTTTAGTAGAACCTGGATTTAAACAATGCTCAGGTAGGTCTACTGGATCTACTAGGCAAAAAAAACCTCAATTCTATATGTCTAATGTGAAATTGGTTGCAGTAGTTTCTCATTCACAGAATAACCACGCATTCAGAGATCTTTCCTGGTTAAGTCTGCATCATAGCTAGCAGCAGACTGCAATATAATTTCTCTTGCTACTCATATCTTTCATCAGCTAATGATTTAGAACAATAGTCTAGTGTAACATGGTCCAAAACACTGATCTTTATTGTATAAAGAATTTGGATTACAGACCATTTAAAATAAAAACATTTTATCGTCACAAAAAAAAGTGCAAAATCATTTCTATGTCAATAGTTAAGGCCAATAAACTTTGATTCCAGAAGCGCACTTTGAAGTCAGTTTAAATTAGGTTAACTGTCAGTACATGTCTAAAGTTAGGAGTGTCTGTATTTTGAAGATGACAAATCCAGCAATTTGACTTTTTTTTGGGTTGTCCTGCATACTTGTGCTCTTTTCCTCTTGTTTCTTTTTACCTCCTTTTTTAAATAAAAGAACTCCTAACCCAGTTCTAAAACAGACCCAAGTTTAACCATAGATATTATTAGTATTACAAACACGGAGTTCCAGAGCACATTTCAACTCCTAAGCAATTGCTGAACACATTTCTGCGTTCTATAGTAGAACATGTGCAAGAAAAAAAATACACTTTGAGTATGCAATCCCCTTTAATTGTTTTAATGTTTGAATCAGAAACAGGTTGCACTTTTCAGTCAGTCATTCTGTAGTACCCACAATTGGAGTTTCAATGAATCAATATAGATTTAACAGCACAAATGGAGTTCTGACATTCCAGCTTCACTGTATCATTCAGATTAGGCAGATGATGATACATGGATAAATCTCAGTGGTCTTGATGCATATACAATCCAAGTTGAGTTTGAAGGCTGTTGGATCTACTAAAAATTGGGGTAACTGCTGAAAAGAAAAAGGACATAAAATATATGGAGAACTATTCACGTTTAGTGAGAGTGATATAAGCGAATGGCAAAAATTTCACCTGGTCAATATACACTATCTATATTAGGAGTTTCCAAAATGCAGTTCTCGACCTACTATAGGGTCATGGAACAACTAATTTGAATCATGACATTCCTCTCCTCCACTGCAGCCATGTAACCATAAAGCAGACATTCAGGGGGACAGTCCTGGGATGAGCTCTCAGGTCCCCTGATATGCATGCGCACAACTCTTTATCTCCTTGATTTGGTGGGCATGGCTTAATGGAATAAGCTTTGACACCTGTTTAGTGTCTCTAACAGAGGCTTTAAATATCCTAGTGTAGAAAAGTTAGAGGTTGACCTTCTAGAGACGTTCAAGATTTAAGGGTGGTGGTAAAGTAAAAGGTATTTTGATGAGTTGGGAGTAGGCAAGATTAAAATAACCATTACAAAAAGAAAATCAGAAAAAATAGGCTAAAATTGTTCTATATAGATTTTTTTTTGAAGAAAAGGGTGTTAATTTCTTTGGAAATACTGGAATTAATAAGGATATGGAGAGTAGGATTGGTCTAGGTGGCTTAAGGAAGAAAAATACCATATATATTTGAATGGTTTGTCTCCACGCTTTAACCTATTGTTCTAATATCTTGTGCAGTCTGAGAAACACCTCACCTATGGATTTCACCCTTTGCTTCTGTAAACCTATTACGAATCATGAATGTTGCAACAGCTTCTGCCACCTAGAAAAGAAATTGAAGGTGACATACTTTGATTGAATACAAAGAAAATTTAGGTTTGTGCTCTAGATATCACAACCATATTCATCCACTACATCAGATTATAAGCTTCTAAGTATAGTTGGAAGTTAAACAAATTTCACCTAAAGTCTGGAAGGATTTCGATAGTCACACAAAAATAACAACCAGAAAATATTGGAAAGACACAGCAGATGCATGTCAGTTCTGAGGAAGGCTTTTCATCCGCAGTGCCTTTCTCTTTACAGTTGATAATAGTTCACTTTTTTTTATTACGGCTTCTGCCGGTTATAGATTTTTATCAACTTTGATCTGTCATGTTAAGTTTGTTAAAAAAGTTTTGAAGAAATCGCATGCATTTAATTATTCAAATCATTAAAAATAAGTTATAACAAATTTTACAATTCTACACTGATTATGAAAAATTACTGGCTGCTAAAATAAAACTCAACTGATTATTTTACTTGATAAAGCTTAAACCAACAAAGGTCACAAAATGCTCTCTTACTGCTCGGAATTGGAGATATTGCTGGTCATTAATTCCACCTCTAACTACAAATATCAGGCTCAAAATGTATTAAAATTTGAATGCCATAACTAAATCAGAGATTTCCTCTGAGGGAGGCAAATCTCTCTGCTTACTTTGTCTGGGGCGTCTTCATGTACAGCATGGCCACATTGTGGAAGAACTTGCATCTGAAATTTTCCTGAAAAAATAAATGAGAATCATAATCACATTAGTGAATTGCTTGTTGTCATTTCAGAATAGTTTTTTTTTAAAAATTGATTTCTGTGATGTGGGTTCCCCTCTACCCCTCTCAGACAAAGGCTAAATTTTGATCAAGTCGTTAATTGATCAAAGTTAAAAATCAGTACTAAAAGGTATTCATGATGGAACCAGCTGGATATACTGTTTACATAGTATCAAAAGTAACAAAAAGGTTGAAACAGAAATACTATGCATCAAGTTTCACAAAGAGCAAAATGTTTTTAAATATGGAATTTACATTAAAGATGATAAGCACAGACTTAAAAATTACATTTGTTACTTAAACTAACATTTTGAAGCTATAGAATATAAACTAGCTGAAAATTAAAGATGAAAAGTTCATATTACTACCTTGCATTTGACCAATTGTAAGATCTCGATCTAATCTGTCAACACCTGCAAAATAGAAAAAAGGTAGCCACATAGTTTATTGAACTTATTTAATAAAACATATAAAAATAGTTTTCAAAACTGAACAAAGGTAGATCAAAATGAAATTGTACCTGCTAGTAATAGTAGTTTGGGGATTGGGCAGCCGAGAAAGAGGTTGGATAGCCCTTTAAACCACCCCTCCCAGTACTTCTCAGTTTTGGACAGCTCAACACGCCATGTGTACTGAAATAATAAACATTAAATAACACTGTTAGCTAATTGTTGAATAGCCCAGACAGAGAAAGAAACAGAATTAATCCATCAATGCTGCAACAGCTAAAACAATGAATTCTCAGATACTGTACATTCAAAGCAAACATTTTGGAAAAATAAGCCAGAGTTTTGTAGGCAGTCTTGTGTTGTGATGTTGCACCTTATGATATTGTTGTTACATATAATTCACCAAAGGAAGAATGTATAGGTTATGGGGAAACAGCAGGTGTAGTGAGAATGACTGAATACTTTTCCAAAGAGCCATCACAAGGCACAATGGGCTGAATGGCCTCTAGCTGTGCTGGAACAATTTATTTCTATGAACAGGTTAAGAAGTCATTTTAACTCCCTGCTGATAAATTTTCAGAGTGGAAACCTGATTGCCACTTTGATGATGCAGAGTAGTACCATTGCCATTAAATTACTGGGCAATAATGTAGCCAGTAAGGATTTAATGTCTTCAGAGGAAGGTTGAATAGGAGGAGTTAGAAGAGAGATAAACAGAGGAACAAAATACATATAAGCATCCACATGGCCAGCAGAAACCAACAATCAACGATAAAATCAATTACTGTATTCACTTAAACTACAAAGTTTTACTTTTTAAAAATTTTGAAAATAAACTTGAATTTATCATTTGATTTTAAGAGCTGTTTACATTACTGGGCACTTTTAAGTTCAAGGGAAAAACATGAAAAGGCTTGCAACTTTAAGAACAGGAATATTGTTACGTTCAAAAGGTAGGAAAAAACATTTTCAGGAAAACAAGCAATAAAGCAAATGAATAGATGGCTTACACTCAAAATCTACAGATCATTGCTTACCTCAGTTTTACTTTCTTTCAATTTTTTACTTGATTCAGGTTCCTTCTCCTTCTTCACTGTCCCTTCTTCCTCCTCTGCCTCATCCTCTTCCTCTTCATGAATAGCAGTGTCCACAACAGAATGGGAGCTCCCTGCAATGTTGATATCATCCTCACAACTTGAGGAAAACAATTCAGAATGAGTAAATAATTAACTTTGCTTGAAGTTTAATTATTTCCCCATATAAGATTCTTGTTACAACTTTATTAAAATTCTATTTGGAACTTAGAGTTAGTTCCCAGGGATTAAATTCACCCAGCAATACAATTTAAAGTTGTGAATTTAGAATTCAGTCAAAACATCTATCCAGATGGTTTGAGATGATGTAAATTTGCATTGCAGTGATCATCTGTACACAGTAAATAGATTGCTCAAGTCATTACAGAGCAGCAAGAATTAATTTCTAGCAGCTCCCACCTTTGAGGTATTGGCAGTCCTACTATTCACCAACGGGGTCTGAGCTCTGAAACCAGAAGATACAGGACATTTTCTGAAGTTTAAAGAGAGACTGAGGGAACCTGTCAGAATGGATTTCTACTGGAATTTGGGATCTTTACTGTCCCATTAGACTGCAGATTTGGAGCATTAAAACCAACAGAAATTACCTCATTATATTTGTAAACTTTTGGATAGTGTTTAACAAGGATCCATTTTAAGTGAGACATTATGTACAGTAAATGTACTTTGGCAGGAATAGTAGATGAGTTGACTATTATTTAAATGGAGAAAGACTACAGAATGTGCTGCAGCACAGAATGATCTTGGGATCCCAGAGCGTGAATTACAAAAAGCTAGCATCCAAATCCAGTGGGTAATAGCGTAGGCAAAATGGAAAGCTTGCCTTTATTTCAAAGTGAATGAAGTATGTATGGAGGTTTTGCTAAAACTATGCAAGGCGCTAGTCAGACCACAACTGGAATACTGAACAGTTTTGGGCCCCTTATCCAAGGAAAGATATGCTGGCATTGGAGGCAATCTAGGGAAAGATTCACTAGGCTGATCCTGGGTATGGACACATTTTCATAGAATCATAAAATCTCTACAGTGTGGAAGCAAGCCAATTGGCCCTTCGAGCCCACACTGACCCTCCAAAGAACATCTCCCCCAAACTCGCCACCCCCACACCCTATATTTTTCCCCATGGCCAATTCACCTAACCTGCAAATGTTTGGACTGTGGGAGGAAATCGGAGCACCCAGAGAAAACCCTGCAGACATGGGGAGGATCTACAAACTCCATTCTGCCCAAGGGTGGATTCAAACACAGGTCCCTGGCGCTGTGAGGCAGCAGTGCTAACTACGGAGCTACCATGCCACCATTTTCTTATGAGTAGCAGCTTAGTAGGTTTGGTTTGTACTCATTGGAGTTTAGAAGAATGAAGGAGATCTTAGAGAAACGTGTAAGATTCTTAGGGGATTCTTTGTCAGGTTGGAGGTGGAGAGGTTGGTTCCCCTTGTGGGCAAGTCCAAGACTAGAGGGCATAGTCTCAGAGTAAGGGATCACCCATTAAAGATAGATGAGGAAGAATTTTTTTCTCAGAGTGGTGAATCTGTGGAACGTTTTTAATCACAGAAGAATGCTGAGACTGGGTTATTATGTACATTCAAGACCGAGATAGCCAGATTTCTAATCAACAAGAGAATCCAGAGTTATGGGGATAAAGAAGGCAAGTGGAGTTGAGGATTTCCAGATCGGCCGTAATCTGGCCAAATGGTGGGACTTGATGGACCAAATGGCCTATTTCCATTCCAACACCTTATCATCTAAAACTAGAAGTAGGGTTCTAGGATCATCCTAGATAACTCCTACTTTTTCATTACATTACAAATTGCTTCGTTAAACCATTTACCTTACCACCTCAACACTTGATCACTCTGATCTTGCATCAGTCCATCATCAATCCCCCTGCACTTATTGTTGCTGTCCATTTTCATGCTCACTTCTTTCATAAAAATCAAAATCAGGTCTACATACCTTTCACAGCAGCCTCAAGTCACGAACGACATTCTCTCTCCTCAATCATTCTGCAGCCTTTGACATGACTGATGACAGCATTCCCCCACCATAACTCTACTGCATTCTGTAGCTTAGTTAGATTGTTTTATTCTACTGTCACTTATTACTGGAACATAACCTTTGTTATTACTACCCACTATGTATCTTCATTCCAGAATTTATCCTTGGCACCCTCTTCTTCCACAAAATAGTTTCCACAATAGCATTCACCAAGACAGCGTCAGCATCTAAATGCAAGCCAATGACGTCCAGCTGTACCTCTTTTCCTAATCTCCTGGCCACTGCATGTAAGCTGTATAATTTTTGCTTTGTATCAGTAGTCAAGCTGCAGTTAGACATTAGGAAGACAGCTGAAACAATTGAAATTTGATACAAAGTGCCTACCATCTACAGAGTTTCCATTCCCCTACCTTTACGTTGAACCAGAGTACCTGCAAACTGTGTTGTATTTCAACTTGTGTTGAGCTAGTGACCCCAAATCATATCCAAAACACAGACTGCCTACATCCATCTCTGTAGCTTTATCTGTATCCACCCCAAAATCAATTTTAGTCCATCTGATAACCAAAAACTCATCCATGCCTTAGTCACCTCTAATTTTGACTGTTCTAATGGTGTCTCATCCACTCACCTCATCCAACTCAGATGCCTTTATCCTATGCCAAGCCAAACCTCAAGTCCAGCATCCATTTTTACTGTTTTACACTGGCTTCTGGTCTCCTGAGATCTTTGCCATGTTTAAATCCTCCCAGGCCATCAGATCCTGAAGACTTTTTTCTTTAAAAAAATTCACTCATGGAATGTGGACGTCACTGATTCAGCCAGCAGTTAGTGCATCTTTGTATTTTTCCTATGTTTCTATGAAATGCCTTAAGATTTATTTTGTACTTTAAGAAGGTTTTATAAAAAATAATTTGGCTTACCAATAGCGATGTGCTAAACTGCACTCTGGACAATTAGGGATAAACAATATGTTGGCCTAGCCTGACTTCACCTGATGAAGGAGCAGCACTCTTAAAGCTTGTGATTTCAAATAAACCTGTTGGACTTCAACCTGGTGTCATGTCGACTTCTGACTTTGTCCACCCCAGTACAACAATGGCACCTCCACATCATAACAACTTTAAAAAAAAAAAATTGCTTATGGGATGTTATGACAAAATCTGATGAATAATACTGAAGAAACTAAGCATAAAATTTCACCTAGACAAGTTAATTAAGAGATTCAAATTTCCACAAAGAAACAAAGTTTGTCAGGGAAAAAGAAATATTTTCCTGCCAATACTGCACAATATAGACTGTGTTAGTATGGAAGCGTTAAAACAAAAAAAAACTTACAGTTTTACTTGCCCAACCATGGAGACTTTTGCCGATTCCAGATTTCGTATCTGACCACTTTTCACACTGTGTGAGCAAAGAAATGTGAAATAAGAACTGCTACATTCGAGTTGAGTTACATAGATCATCAGTTTAATGCTATATTTACCAGTGACATACTTCTGATTATTCCCAAAGTAACATAAAAGTGGATAAATAAGAATTTACAAAGAGTAAACTCAGCATCACTGTGAACATTAAACCTCCCAAAGTGCCAGGGATTATGCTTTCTGAAGACACATGATGTGTTGGCACTGACCCATACAAACCAAGGAGGATGCATCTATTTTGACCAAATTGGTCTAATCTGAGTCACCAGTGGTCCACTATGCATATCTTAAGAATCTCCAGTAAAAAAAATTGGAACATTGAACAACAGCTGCTAGTTCAAATTATACCAGGGTTGCAAATGTTCTTTATTCTTTAATGGGATGTATTCATCACTGGCAGGCAACAAATGCTGCCATTATCTCCTTGTTACTCCTAAACTGAGTGACTTGCTTGGCCATTGAAGAGTGTAATATTTTACTGCTGGTCTGGAGTCACATGTAGACCAGACAGATAAGACCACAGATTTCCTTCCCTAAAGGGCATTATTCAAGATTGAATTGAATTTAAATGTCATGAGGGATTCAAACCAGTTCCCCCAAAGGATCACCTTCAGCTTATCAGTCCAGTAATATTACAAAAACACCCCCAGAAAAAAAATGCAAATCTTTGGAGACTTTTCTAAAAAGGAACTGGCCTCAGTTATCATCTTTGCAACTAGTCTCTGGTATTCATTGTCTAACTTCACTTTTGAACATTTAGACAACGTGGTGTCCTGATGAAATTATGTCAAACATGTGTCACCAATTTGGTGGAAAAAAAATTGAATATCCATTGTGGGCAAGGGCCATCAGTTAATTCCGAGAAATCGGAGGAGAGCTTAAACTTCAGTGCTGCTTAAACAAATAATTAATGAAATTAATATTAAACATTTTATTTGATACAAATCCCACTTGATGTAGCTAGAAATTGATGCCCATGCCTGGTTGCTCTGAATTGAATAGCTTGTTCAGTCAAATGAAATAGCATATACGAGTGAACTATTTTGATGCGAGACTGGAGTCATGCGTAGGCCATTTAGAACAAAGTTCCAGGTTTTGTTCTTAAAGGACATTATCAAGCCAATGGGCTTACATGACAATCCAATTGTTTCACCTTCACTGATGTCAGCTTTTTATTTTCAGGTTAATTCTCTAACTGCTAGTTGAGCTCAAACTCAATTTTTAATCCAGTTACAGAAACAATACACTACTGAACTCCAATATCAGCAGTTTTATTCTGAACATAAATTAGTTTTATGCCACAAAACTAAAGTAATTAAGAAAGCTAATGGAATACTGGCCTTTATATTGAAAGAACTGGAGTAACAGGATGCAGCTACAAAGAACATGTCAGGAGTGTGATGGAACAGTCCCCACTTGCCTGGATGGGTGCAGTTCCACAACAGTCAGGAAGTTTGACAACATTCAGGACAAAGCAGCCTGTTGATTGTTTGTGGATGTAGGTCATTCGTCCCGTCTCAGAGGTCCATGCCTGGCAGTGGCTTCCAGAAGCAAAAACCGTGCATCGGTACATGTGCCTTGTAGCTGGTGGACTAGCCTTGGGGAGTCACGTGGTGAGTTACTCACTGCAGGATTCCTAGTCTCTAACCTGCTTTTGTAGCCACTGTATTTATATGGCTAGTCCAATTCAGTTTCTGGTCAATGGTAACACCCAGGATGTTGAAAGTGGGAGATTTCAGTGATGGTATTACCATTGAATGTCAAGAGGCAATAGTTAAATTGTTTCATATTGGAATGATCATTACCTGGCAGTTGCGAGACACAAATGCTCTTTGCCACTTTTCAGACCAAGCCTGGATATTGCCCCGGTTTTGTTGCATTTGAACATGGACTGCTTCGGTATCAGAGGATCTGTGATTGATGCTGAACTTTATACAATAATCAACAAACATTCCCATTTATGATAAAGGGAAGGTGATTGATGAAGCAGTTGAAGATGGTTGGGCCTTGGACACTACCCTGAGGAACTACGCTTGTGATGTAGTCAATAGTGTCCTGCCTCTGAACAAGGAGGCATGTTCAAGTCCCACCTGCTCCAGAGGTGTGTGATAACATCTCTGAATAGGTTGATCAAAACTAGGAACTCCTGCAGAGAATGCCCTGGGGCCAAGATGATCAACCATCTACAACTCCAAGCACCTTTTGTTGTACTAGGTATGATTTCAACCAGTGGCAAGTTTCCTCTCTGATTCTAATTAACTCCAGTGTTGTCAAGGAGTCCTAGCAAAAAAGTCAAACAAATGTAGCCTTGATATTGAGAATTGTCAATCTCACCTCATGTCTGGTACTTGGCTTTTTTAATCTATGTTTGAACTAAGGCTGGACTGAGGTCAGGAGCTTACTGACCCATTTACATTCAAAAGCCAGAGTGGGGTGACCCTTACTTGCAGCATCAACAGTTCTTTCGAATTTATTTGTGCTAAAACTACTTTCTACAAGTATCTATTAACATACAGTCAATTGTTACCACATGCAAGGCAGAGCATGAAGAAACTACTATTCTGTTTTTTCAACTGTTACCATTATAAGATCTATAAGAATTATTCGGAATTTGTTAACTGACAGACTGTGTGCAAACAGATACCATTGCTATTTCATTAAACTTGGAATACAAATATATGCCTCTAAAACTACTTCCTAATTTTTACAGTTTTATCTGCTTTGTAGTTGCTTTGCGTTTGCTGAAGCAAAAGGCAGCATGGTAGTTCAGTGGTTAGCATTGCTGCCTCACAGTGCGAGGGACCCGGGTTCAATTCCACCCGTGGGCGACTGCATGGGTTTCTTCTGGGTACTCCAGTTTCCTCCCACAGTCCAAAGACATGCAGGTTAGGTTGATTGGCCATGCTAAATTGTCCATGGTGTCCGGGGATGTGCAGGCCATGGAAGTGTAGAGTGGGTCTGGGTGTGATCCTGTTCAGAGGGTCGGTGTGGACTCCATGGGCTGAATGACCTGCTTCCACACTGTATTCCATGATTTAAAAAAAGAAATTATCCAAGTACAGGTAGTTCTGTTTCATGTTTCATTAGCACGAATTGGCTGTAACATGACTGATGAATAGTAGATGCTGCTTGGATAAGGTGAACTTTCTGCTGTACAAGTATAGCGATTTCTCTATAAGGCAATTTTCTATAGCACAAGGTCACACAAAAACACAACTATCACATTACAGTAGAACTACCAGTACACTTTTTTTTTACTCATCTTTGGATTCTCTTCTTATAGATGTTTTTACGTTTGATAATCTCAACAAGTGCGTGGCAAAAAGACAACTAAATTTATGAAAATTATCATTCTATTAAATACAATTTCAACAGCCATGATGGCACTTGTTGAGGTGCAACACAGAAGGAAGTGGCTACTGATAACGGAAAATGCTGAAATATTCAGATCAAGCAAATCTGTAGAGACAGAAGAGACAACATTTCAGGCCAATGGCCTTTCAGCAGAATGTTCCCAGTTTTTCCTGTTTGTCTTCCTCAAAATGACACCATACCTGAGTATTTCTAGTAGTTTCTGTTTTTATTTCAAATCTGTGGCACCCAAATTATTTGGCTTCTGAAAAAAATATCTAATGCAGGAACCAGAAAGTACCTTCATTCAAATTGATTTTCACATACATAGATCTGGACGTAGTAAGGCTCCACAGAATTCCAAGACAATGTAAAAAAAACTGAAAGCTTCAAAGACATGGGATTCTATAACAATAGAAAGCTCAATATTTGGCCATAGATTAATGAAAATAAGTCAGCCATAGATTGATCTTTAAAAGAATGAAGGGAACATCAAAGACTGTTGAGGTAAGCAGGTGTTTCTTTTTAAATCATTGTACAGGATGACTGGAGACCAACCCATTCCACCAAACAACCCAACAAAAACTGCAGCACAGTTGCATGTCATTGTGCATTTAATATTATATACAATATAAGGCACATTTTTACCACCTCAAATAGCAAGTACACAAGCCAGTATGCTGTAGAATTCAAACCAGTGCAGAACAGTAGCCAGTCAGACCGATATATCTCCACAGGTTCTACATTTTAATTTCTACATTGCTGCTCAGGGAAGCCACAATGAAGGAATCTGACAGAAGTAATAGTCTTAGCAACACTCATCGGTCTGAATTCCAGATGTTATGGTTGCCACACCACACTCTCTTCTCCCTTTAGCAGAGACGTCACGACCTACGACATTTATGTTTTATTCAATACCCTATGAAATGACTGAATTACATTCTACATGAATTGAGGACAGATTTATCTGTAAAGGACATGAGAGAATTCATATCACGAACAAAAACAAAGTTGCTGGAAAAGCTCAGCAGGTCTGGCAGTATCTGTGAAGGGAAAAACAGAGTTAACATTTCGGGTCCAGTGACCCGTCCTCAGAGAATTCATATCATTAGACTTCAAATTTCATATTTGTTAACAGTATTGCTACTGCAAGATACAAGACATTCATATAGATTTACAAGGATGTTGCCAGGGTTGGAGGGTTTGAGCTAAAGGGAGATGTTGAATAGGCTGGGGCTATTTTCCCTGGAGCGTCAGAGGCTAAGTGGTGATCTTATAGAGATTTATAAAATCACGAGAGGCATAGATAAGGTGAATAGCAAAAGGTCTTTTCCCTGGGGTAGAGGGTTCCAACTAGGGGGCACATTTTTAAGGTAAGAGGAGAAAAAGATTTAAAAAGGGACCTGAAGGGCAATTTTTTCCCATAGAGGGTGGATTGTATGTGGAATGAACTGCCGGAGGAAGTAGTAGATGCAGGTACAATTACAACATTTAAAAGACATTTAGAAAGGTACATGAATAGGAAAGATTTAGAGGGATATGGGCCAAACGCAGGCAAATGGGACCAGTTTAGTTTGGGAAACTTGGTCGGCACAGAGTTGGACCGAAGGGTCTGTTTCCACGCAGTATGACTCTATAATAACACCATGGGCTCTTGTCTTCTTTAGCAGACACCTGTGCAGCACCTTGTCAAAGGTCTTCTGGGAATGTAAACATATCACATCCATTGGCTCTCTCGGTCTAACTTGCTCATTGCCTCTTAAAAGAATTCTGACAGATCTGGCAGCCATGACTCCCCTTGACCATGCATTTTCAAGATCTCCACAATCTCATCCTTAATAAGGGACTCTAAAATCTTACTAACAACTGAGGCTAACCAGTCTATAATTCTCTGACTTCTACTTCCCTTCTTAAATACGAGTGCTGGATTAGCTATTTTTCAGTACTCTTGGGCCCTCCTCGACTCCAGGTGATTCCTGAAAAATTACCAATGCCACCACAATCTCCTCAGCTACCTCTTTCAGAACCATGGGGTTCAGTCAATCCAGTCCAGGTGATTTATCCATCTTCCGACCTTTCAGATTTCCCAGCACATTTTCCTTAGTGATGGACCCTAAACTCACCTCTGCCAACCAACACTCTTGAATTTAAGAGAAGTTCTGGTATAATACTGGTGTCTTCTACCATGAAGACTGACATAAAGTACCTATGCAGTTCCTCTGTCATTTTTTATTCCCCTAACTATTTCTCCATTACTGCCATTTTCCAGTGCTCCAATGTCCACACTTATTGCTCTTTTACCTTTTATATATTTAAAACAACTCCTATAATCTTCCTTTCATATTACTATCTTTCCTCATTCCATTTTATAATCCATCTTATATTTCATCTTCTCCCCCCTTATTGTTTTTGTCATTGTCCATTGCTGGATTTTAAAGACTTCCTAATTCTCTGGCTTCCCACTAATCTTCACCACATTGGATGCTTTTTCCTTTGCTTTTATGCTGTCCCTGACTTCCCTCGTCAACCATGGTTGCCTCATCATCTCCTTAGTATTTTTCTTCCTCCTTGGGGTGAATTTCTCCTGAATTACTCCCAGAAATTCAAGCCATTGCTGCTCCACCATCTTCCCTGCTAGGCTCCTCTTCCAATCAACTCTGGCCATCTCCTCCCTCATGTCTGTTTCCTTTACTCAAGTGTAATACCATTACATCTGATTCCAGCTTCTCCCTCTCAAACGGTAGGGTGAATGCTATAATATTGTGGTCACTGTCTCCTAGGGATTCCTTCGCGTTAAGCTCCCTATAGAAGCCTGACCCATTTCACATCACTAAATCCAAAATTGCCTTGTGGAGTCTACCACAAGCTGTTTCCAAAAAAAAAACCCATCTCATTGATATTCTGTGAATTCCTTTTCTAATGATCCACTGACAACCTGATATTCCCAGTCCACGTGGACATTGAAGCCTCCTTGGTTATTGTAATAGTGTCTTTCTTACATGCCTTTTCCATCTCCGGATTTATTTTCTGCCCCAAATCCTGACTACTGCTAGGAAGGCCATACATAACTGCCATCAGGGTCTTTTTCCCTTTCCGGTTCATAACTTTACCCACGCAGATGCTTTGCCTTCCAACTCTAGGTCACTTCTTGCTATTGAAAATTTAATCTTTAATGAAATTAAATCAATGGTTAATGCTTCAGAATGACACCCTCTCACATGCCTCCAAGAAGTTGAGATGGTTCATACAGTCCTTACTTACCAGTCTTACCAGCCTCAGTAATGAAGGGGTGCTGCCATCACTTCTCTGTTGGAATACTTGAACAATTATTTCCACTAGCCTCACAACTATTTTCTTGTTGAGCTTTTATAGACAGTGCAAGGTAATCACTGCTATGGTGTTTCGATTTGAATTCTGCAGAATGGTCAAGGTATTTGATATTCTTATAACAGTTATAGGTATTGTTGCAGCCTTGAGTAACAATTCATATTTGTAATAATACTGATTTCAGACTGCAACAAACAATTCAGCAACAGCAGTCAGCAACTTCCTGAAGGCTCGAGTGCTATGCAGCAGGAAACATACATGCCTAGCTTAAAGTGGAAACTTTGCTTATGGTTAGGTTTGGTCTGTTCTGTTAAAGCCTAGAAGGTGGCAGGGCAGCGATTTTATTACAATTGCACCAGTGCTTGGGCAGCTCAGAGGCTACATTAGCCATGTTTGGAGAGAATAGTCTTTGTTTCCAGGCAGTCAGTCTCTGATCCAATGCTTTGGAGCAAGGGAGGAAATTTAATTATGGTGCAAGATATCATGCCAGCTGCCTGAATATCTGGTACAGACCTGCAGGAGGCAGCATAGATGCCTGCAAAACATTTGCATGTGCAAATGAAAGTCTTATTTATGTAGATTCTAGGTTGTCCTACTGCAGCAAGCAAGGAAATGTGCGCTCCACCTGGGTAAACATGCAATTTTCCCTGTAAATCAAATCTCTGACATCCTGACATTGCTCCTGCTTTATGGCATTCACGTGCAAGGATATGAAGTCAATGACTTAAATCTGATGAATACGGACCTGCAAAAGTGATTGCAGGTGTAATTTGCAAACACTGGAATGACCAAAGCATTAAAAGTTTAAAGGCAACAAGGATGGTCAGCCATATACAAAGATGTGCCTGACATCACACTGTTAATAACGACGTGCTGCAGCAGTTTATAAGCTCTGTCTGCCTGGTAAAGCAAATCTTCGTCACAAAAAGCACTATTTGTTTGTGAACTGTAGGCAAGACATTCAGGGTCTATGTGCATGGTACAAAGCATCCTGCAAGCTGTGCTTCATTTTGTTCCTTTAGCTGTAACTCACTGCAAGTTGGCAAGATCCTCCTCCTCTTCCAGTACAAGCACCAAACCCATGAAACTATCAGAAATTTGCCAGAAGACCCTAAATTTTTATCAAGTTAACGTTTTACTTTCATAAATGATTTGTCAGTTCCAGCAACCCCAACACACAAAAGAAGCATACTAGTTACCAAGCTCAAAAATAACTGATGTTCCTTTAAGTTCACTAGAAATTCACCCTTCATTCTTTCCATGCCAATGACTTCTGCAACTGATTTATGAAATGATAAATGGAATTCTAGAGGTGTTTAAAAGGAGTGCACACTCTTAAAACAATTTAAACTTCTGAGGCAAATTGTGTCAGAGCACATGTGAGAAACCTGACTTTGAGCTTGAGTGCTCATTTTGCCAAAGTGCAAGTATTATTCCCATGCAATTCACCTCATTTTCTTTACATGCTTACAAAAAAAAATTATCTTGTTTTGTCCAAATTTGGCTCAAGCTGAAAAAACGCTCAAATGTTTCCAACCCTGAAACAGAAATGGACACTTACCAATGTTTGGACGAGGGAATGGCTAATTCTTACCCAAGCCTCTAATTGGACTGTGACATCATGACACTTTGAATGATAAGACTGCAGATTTATTCTACTGCAACTTCAGTTTCCTTTGGGACAATGTGGCAATTTTTCTCTTTGAATAAAGAGCATTTTTGTAGAGAATGTCTCATAGAAGGGACAGAAGAGTTACTTGCATTCAGAAAGGTAAAAAATCTCACCTCCATTCTATGGCACTTTCAATAGAGTTGAACACTTTAGGCCGACTCCGTAAAAACGTTTGCATGCTGTTTAAAGCGTCCATTGCCGTGCCTAGAAATTTTTTTTTAAAAAGTTAGAGACTTCAAGTGAAATTTAATTTATACATACATCACTAATAGATATTGTTAAGTTATAATGTTCTACAGCTGGTTTCTAAGAGCTGTTATGCAGGGTCTCATTATATCTATCATTACTTTTAGAAAAAGATCCAGTCAACTTAAATCACCCACCTTCCACTACATCAATCACACACAGACCCACAAGAGATGGCACCAGATTCTTTGCTGCAACATGAACGGCTATCGCTCCACCCATACTATGGCCAATCAAAACAACGGGGGGAGAATTTTCACCATAGAGCGTTTCCACTATAATACCAATGTCTCTGTAAAAGAAAAAATATATTTTGGAAACAAAAGCAGCATTCTCAAAGTTGCCTCACAGATGGTTTTAAAGGTTACTAGGTTATGTATTTAAGGTGGAGTAGAATTCGACAACCCAATGTCAAGATAACTTAACACATTGTATTCTGGATTAGCTTAATACATAATTTGTTATTTTCTTTTATTTGTTCACGGGTGTGAACAAGGTCAGCATTCATTGCACAAAACCCTTCAAATAGTAGTGATGTCCCTTGAACTGCTGCAGTCATACACAGTGCTGTTGGGGATGGCGCTTCAGGATTTTGACATAATGACAAAGATATACAAGGTGGAATTTAAAATGCCTTCCCTCTAGAGGCAGGCTGAAAGGGTGCATGATGAGAATGAGACCCAGAACACCAGAGCCAGAGCACGTTGTTCAAACAAGTGAGAAGACAGAGTGTCGGCACAACATCGAGGGCCGAAGGGCCTGTACTGCGCTGTAATGTTCTATGTTCTATGTTCGATGTTCTATCATTCCAATATCCACTATTAAACCATAACAGGGAGAAGGTGAATATTGACCTTTCCCTCAAGTTAATTCAAGCCCCTAAGGAGGTCAATTATAAGCCTCTTGGGGACTTGCACCACATGGACAGGCTGCAAGATGCAGCCTAAAGGGTGGCTTGTTTGAACACCTTGTGCCAAACATTCCCTTTAATTTTCTTACCATCTGTGTGGGCCTCCGAGGCCCATGCACAGCAGCTACTTCTGGAACTGTCAGTCAATGCCACACGGTGCTGAGAGACAACAGTGCTAACCACTGAACTAGGGACCCTGGTTCGATTCCAGCCTTGGGTTACTGTCTGTGCAGAGTTTGCAAATTCTCACTATATCTTTATGGGTTTCCTCCCGGTGCTTCAGTTTCCTCTCAGTCCAAAGATGTTCATGTTAGGTGGATTGCCCAGAATGTCCAGTGTGGCAGAGGTAAAGTGGGTTCGCTATGATAAATGGAGGGTTATGTGGATGTGATGGTGGGGTGGGATGTTTATTAAAGGGTTGTTCAGATGCGATGGGCCAAATGGCCTCTATCTGAATTGTGGGGATTCTATGAATCGCTGCGCAAAGAACACTGGAATAGCTGCACAAATGCACAGTTTAGAGGCAACTTTGCTTGTCCCCACAGAAGCCCCCACCAATGGCATGAGCCACCTCCACAGAAGACCACATCACCCAACACTATCTAAACAGGGCATGCACAAGAGGCATAAGTGAGCTCACTCCCATTTTGGACCAGGAAGAGCTATTCCTGGTACCCTGCGTACTGCAGTCCCAAATCTGGGCAAGTCTCCCAGTGGCACTGCTGGGAATGAAGAGCTGTTGACACCTGACTTCCTCCAAAAGCTCAAAAACCCTAATAGCAGACAGTAGACTGCCCAATTAGGATTCAAATCCACTGGGCTTCCTGGACATGGTTGCGGCAAAATTATGAACAGCTTTCAAGCCAGTCTTTGGAACCACTTCTCCAGCCATTACGTAAGCCCTTTGTTCCAAGCCAGGAAGGAAATCTGCAGACGGTGACATTTGTATGCATCTGCTTTCCTTATTCTTATAGATTGGAATATTTGGAAGGTAACATTGAAGGATTCTTGGAAATTGCTGTAGTAAATCTTGTAGATTATACAAACACTGCTACCACTATGCTTCAGTGGCAAAAGGAGTGAATGCTCAAGATGGGGAGGTGGGTTAATGAAGAAGCATGATTTGTCCTGGGTGATGTTGAGTTCCTGATGTAAATGAGTTTTTGGTTTGCAATGCTGTAACAATTTGCAAGGTCAAAATGGCTTTTGGAGCAGCCAGCTAAAGACATTCTGAACAAATCATATGACTTAAGCTAAATGATTCAACAGATTACGTGGTGAGATAATCGCTGATTATGGTTGACTTGAGTTTTAATGGCCCATAGAAATACAGATGGCGACAAACCACCAGCAAGTTAAGCTCAGAAAAAAAAAATCCATACAACAGAAGGGCAGTTTAATTTGTGGAAGTCTTCAGGTCACACCTGGAAAGAAATCTTAAACTGTTTTGGCAACCTCAAAGTAGTCCAAGTCAGTTAAAAGATAAGTTGGCCTGTCTATGCCTGTCAGGGAGAGAGATGGAAGGAATTGCACCTAGTGAATGTGCAAAAAGTTGCTGAAAGGAAATGCTTGCAATCTCAATTAGTTTAGTAAGAAATTTTGAAGAGCGATACTTCACTGGGACTGGAGTATGTAAAGGATATCACTGGAGGAGAGAGTTGAATCGCTTTTGCTGTTTTTGTAGAAGATCTTTCAAAATTTTTATTAAAATAAAGCAGAACAGATGTTGCACTCTTACGTGAAAACATTGACAGACTTGTGCCAACATGTTCTGTGATTAACTAGCATGGTAACCAACTTACAAAAAAAAAACTTGTAGTCAATCAAGCCAGTGTCTACTCTGGAACCAGACTTGTCTAGTACTACCATCAACTGGGATCATAAAATATCTTCAGATGAGTAATTCTGATGAGCTGAAAAAGAACAACCTTTCTCAGCTAATCGGAGGACAATTTTCAAGAAGTTTCTCCCAGATCTTTGATCCCAGATTGGAGAATGAAATGCAGAACAAGAAAGGCTCAGACAAAATAAAACTAAAATAGTATGTTGAATACAAGGAACATAAAGCAAAAAGGCAGAAAGGACAATGGGAAAAGTGAGCCAAAGTCCTTACAAAAATTTAGGTTAAAGCTTTACTTTATCCTTTCTCAGTCAGTCAATTTTACTTTCTCAATGCACAACTGATCTCTGGGGACTTGTAGTTTATTGCCAGGCTGCAGACACAGTTTCTTAGGCATTGAAAATAAACTAAAGATTTAATGTGAGCATGTTCCATTCTGAGTTCCTGGACAGCTGAAATCAACTGGGTAATTGGCTCTTCATTTACAAAAAGCTTTGAAAAGCTGCTCAACTTTCCAAAAAGGTTTAACAGTGAAACTCAAAGTTTTATTATCAGGTCAGAACTCTGGAGGAACTGTCAAATAAAAGCTCAGATTGAGAACAGAAATTAACATGTCAACAAAACATTTGATTTAAAAACAATTAAAATATAATGAAATGCTTAGTTTACCAATAACATTTTAAAGCTATCGCAACATTAGAGGATATTTCAAACTATTACAGAACAAGTTTTTAATCCGTTAGTTGATGGTGATGGAAATTTCTCTAGATATAATGACAGTCTACATTCAAAGAATTCTAATGAGCATGTCATATTTGTTCTCCAATACTTTTGTGTTTTTTATTGCCATGGTGATGTTAGTAAGGAGCATTTAACATAAATGCCCCTAGAAATCTATATAGCTAAAAGTTAATTAGAACTATAGAATAATCAAATGCTTTCATCCCACAAGGAGACTATTTATGTATCTGTGCAGGCACTCTACAAGATCAAATCAACTAAGCCCTCTTAAAAGAATGCAAGGAAGAGGAGGAGTAGGCTCTCCCAAACCCAGCTTCTCCAAATTATCACAATTCAATACTCTCATCCCTGGAAGCATTTTCAAAAATGTATTGAATCATCCTCAGAATTGGACACAGTACTTCAGGTGATGCCAAAGCAATCTATTATAAATATTGTCTTTTCCTTGCATTTCTACACTATGCCTCACTTATAAAGCCCTGGATCCTTCACCCACTATAGAATTGCATGCGGACATGTAGTACCTCAGCCATACTCATGACCATGCCACGCTGATTTTTTTTGGTCTGTAAAGTCGACCCCTCTTACTATAGTTTTCCTATTTATTGCCTATAGAAGGCTTTTTATGTTTCTTTTTAATGTTAGCTACCAGTCTCTGGTCATATATGGTTTCGTGAAATGTGCATGACAAACGTACTCAAACGTTTTGAGGATGTAACTTGTGGGGGTAGATAAAGGGGAACCAGTATTTATTACGTAGCTGGGTCACCAAAGGGAACTCTTCAACCACCTCATCATAAGTTAATGAACAATGTAATAAGTTCATGAGAAGAAGGAACAGGAATAGGCTGTTACGCTGCACCATTCAATAAGATCATTGCTGATTTGACATTCCTCACCTTCATTTTCTGCGTTTTCCCCATAACCCTTGATACCCCCAATGATCAAGAATCTATTGTTTCGTTAGCTTGCCGAGCCGGTTGTTCTGTGGTGTGCAGACGTTTTGTTACCTTTCTAGGCAACATCATCGAATCGTTGGTGTTCTGCTTCCTTCCAGATTTTTATGATCCTCTGGCATGATGGTCTTGTTGCTTCCGGTTCTGTTGTTTTAGCAGAAGTCCATATACTGGGTCTATTTCTAGGTGTTTGTTAATGGAGTCCCGCATTCAGAAACAGGCTTCCAGAAATTCTCTTGCATGTCTGGTGTTTGCTTGCCCCAGTCGAACTGATAAGCCTTCATTCTCTGTGTGTATTGAGCCAAGTGAATGTTGGTCATGTCTTTTTACTGCCAGCTGGTGTTCATATATCCTGGTCGTCAGTTACCTCCCTGTCTGTCCAATGTAATGTCAGTTGCACTCGCTGCATGGTATTCTGTATATCATGTTGGTCTTGTTTACTGTCGGTATGGGGTCTTTAGTCTTTGATAACATTTGGCGCAGTGTTGCTGCAGGTTTGTGTGCAATCAGGATCTAATGACGTCTTAGGAGTCTGGTAGTCATTTCTGATATTTTTTGATGTAGGGTAGCATTGCTAGTGTCTTCTGTTGTACCGTGTCCTCTGACTGTCGTTTGTTTTGTAGGCATTTGCGGACGAAACTTCTTGGGTATCCGTTGTCAGTGAAAACTTTGGAAGAGGAACACCTAAACAAAGTTTGTGTAGGTAATGTAAGATTAGGGAAGGTTTGTGTAGGAATGTAAGATTAGGGAAGGCTTACTGCGATTGTACAAGGTGTTGATGAGACCACATCTGGAGTGCTGAGAACAGTTTTAGTCACCTTATTTAAAAGGAAAGATATCATTTTCATGGAGGTACTTTAGAAACGGTACACCAGGATGATCCATTGTATGCAGAGAGTTTCTTATGAGCAAAGGCTAAACAGGTTGGGACTCTATTCATTGGGATTTAGAACAATGAGAGGTGAAACATATCGGATTCTTAACAGGCTAGACAGGATAAATGCTGAGCGGGTGTTTCCCCTCATAGGAGAGTCAAGGACCAGAAGGCATTGTCTCAGAATGTAGGGGTGCCAATTTAAGACTAAGATGAGGAGGAATTTCTGCTCTCAGTGGGTTGAGTGTCTTTGGAACTCCTTGTCACAGAGAACTGTGAGGGCAGAGTCCTTGTGTACATTTTAGGCTGAGGTAGTTAGATTCTTGATCACTAGGGGAAATTAATGGTTACAGAGAAACAGCAGGAAAATGGGCATGAGGAATGTCAGATGAGCCATGATTCTACGGAATGATGGAGCAGGCTTGAGGAGTCAAATGGCTTACCCCTCCTCCTACTTCTTATGGTCTTATAAAAGGAACAAAGTTAGCATGATGGCACAGCAAGTAACATGGAAAGCAAATGGCATGTTAGACTTCATTGACAAAGGGACTGCAGTACAGGAATGAGTAGTCTTTCTAAAATTGTCCAGAGGTCTGGAGAGGCCACCTCTGGAAGATAATGTGTGTCATTTTGGGCTCCATAGTTAAAGGAGAACATGCCAACATTGGAAGCTGCAAAGCCAAGACTCATTAGTTTTGTGAAAGAAAGCTCATGTTCATTCCTTTCTTTTAGGCATCCTGAGGACATACATCTTTTAACAATTACTTTTTTAAAAGTATAGTAATTGTTGTGGCATTGGGAAACTTGGTAGATAATTGTGCACACCAAGGTTTCCACAAAAACAATGACATAAACGCCCATCAACACAAGAAAGTTCCTGTGTTTCTTCACAAGCTGATGTGCAGTTCTGAACATATAATTAAGCAGGCAAATAAAGCCATGGTTTAATGAAGTGCTACATTCTAATAGGACTAAACAAGGCACACGCAAGAAGGAATGTCCCGATGACCATGAAGTCCAGAACAACAGGTCACAGTTTAAGAATATCGGTTGGCCATTTCTCTGCAACAGAATGTGGCAGAGGCCAAAACATTGAATGTTTTCAAAGAGGAGGAGTTAAATATACGCCTTAGGACTAAAGCGATCAAAGGATATGGACAGAAAGAGGAACAGGGTACCGAGTTGGATGTTGGATATAATCATATTGAATGGCAGAGCAGGCTCTAAGGACTGAGTGGCCTACGCCGTTTTTGTTATGTTTTTATGCTTCCAAGTATGGTTCGGGTAAGTAAATAGATAGAAACTACATGCAGAGAGAGGGTGCATATGATATTTCTTAATAATGCTAGAATATTTACCCATCTTTTTGGAACACAAATTTTGGGTTCTGAATGTTGTGTTAAAAAAAGATAGTCAGGACATACGTCACACTGGGAGATGGAAGAACCTTTGTCACAAGAGGTTTTCACAAGTTGCTGAAAAATTATGTAAACTCTTAATGACTCTCTAGTAATGCAGAGAGAAACATAAAATGGCAGGAAAGAAAATTAACTCTAAACACTAGGCTGCTGGATATTTACAATGTTTGGAAATAGTTATTTTATTGACCGAATACCTTGACATAGTTTCTGCTGAAAGATCATCAGCGTTTCTGGCTTTTGTATCACCTGCAAGATAAATAGGACCAGAAGTTAGATGTTTTCACTACAGATGGTTTCCTGTCTTCATACTGAATAACATATAACACATGATTTAATCCAATATATTTTAGCTACACCTTCATTTTGGGGAACTATATACATTTTGGTATAAAACCGCGGAAAATGCAAAAACTATAAACTTCAGCATGCAGCAGAAACGTAAATCCATTTTTGGAAGACTGAGGTCAGTGTCAATTTTGTAAACAGCGATCAAATCATTTTTGATAGAAAGAATACCAACACTGATTCCAAATAGTAGAGAGTTTCCATTACCAGGATATAACCAAATTTATTGGTGTCATGCAATTCCAGAGTAATTATCAGGACAATTTGAATACAGGTCAGGTTTTGAATAAAATCGTTCCAGATCACAAATATTTTGTTTCCTATCACTGACATCACTGCAGTGACCTAGTATCCAGAGAAAGGTTACTTACGAGGCATATGTAAAACATAATTATTTTGCACTGATAGAAGCAATGTACAGTCTCATTGGCAGCCTGAGTTAAACTTTACCAATGCTGCATAGGTTTCCCAAAGCTATGAAAACCTGGCAGTGAAAGGAAGGCAGAAATTGTCAGCAAAAGGGAATGCTCTAAAAAGACAAATGCCTCCATGCCCAGGAGTGGAAGTATTTTTCCAGGCCTCAAAAAAAAAACATTTGGCCTTCCCACTACTGATCACCAACCCTACATGCCCCTCTCTCCACTGTGGTCATAGCAGACATGCTGCACTAATGCTCAGGTCCTATCTTCTCCCTTCCTGCAACAGCCTTTCTTCTCCCCCAACCACCCCCAATCTTTCCATCCCCTCTTTCCCTCCTTCAAATTGCTATGGCTTTCTCTAAAGATCCCCAATTGCAGCCTTTTCTACCCCCTGCTCTCCCCACAACCCTAAGGCTGATCAAGACATCAAGCTGTCTGGCTGCTGAGTACAAAATGCAAGAAAAAAACATTATAATGAAGTCCCCAACTTTGTTTTTTCTAAGCTACAGCACAACCACACCTCGCCCATCTCCATAAATATTTAGTTTACCATGGTGAAGGTGTTTCTATCTTGAGCAGACCAGCTGGCATTTAAAAAAAAAACTTAAAAGATGTCAACTACATGACTAAAACTGAAAAGTTAAACTAAGCTTTTTTAAAAACTGGATTATTTCCTTGTTCAAAATGTGTTCCCTGGGTTTACCTTCCTGTTTAATAAAGGATCTTGCAACACTACTGATATCAAAGATTCAAAAATATTAAATTCTTCTTCCCAATTCAATTCAGTGGAAAAACCAAGGTTGCTGGTGTTTTGCAATATTTGGCAGGTTTGTCTTCACAATACCCTACACTACAGCGATACCAATTTAGGAGTAGGGCAAGGGGAAAATGTCGGTGTGAGTCCAATGGTATCTGTTCAAAGCAGTGCAATGGCTGGAAAGTTTGCCTCCTTGCATTCTGATTCCATATTACATATCAGCCAGGAGGCCACACACACACTCACACACATTAATCGCTAAAATTTTTTAACATATTATTTCAATCTAAATTACACCAGAATATTTGAAGTACTCAGATAGCTTACACTTAGTACATGATGAAAATATTTTCTCAAAATCTAGGCAATACACATGCCACATGGAGTTGAAACTGACCCAGGGGTGTTGTCAAAATCAAAACTCAATTTTTTTGCGGGGGTGCAGAAGAGAAAAGAGAAGACTATTAATTTAAAAAGGTCAAATACTTACAAAGTTCTGAGTTAAGGGCTTTGGAGCCCAATTGTGTTTTGATGGAGACCACAGGATTTAGAAAATAGAGAAAGTACTGGAGGAAATTCTGGGAACCAGAGGAAGCTCCAGTGCATGGGCACTCTAGAACTTTCAGTGTCCTGGAAAGAAACTGTTCCAAAGTCAGGACAACAGATGAGCTGACCATAATAAACTGGGATGAATTATGACTTTTAGTGACAGGTCAAAGAAATAATTGGTACAGTACAAAACCAGTATAAAACACAGTGGCTCTATTTGTGCAATTAAACAAAAACTGATACGCAAACAAATTTATACACCTTTACTGGTGCTCCTTTATCAAATTTAATGATAAACACTTAGCAGCCGGAATAAATAGCAAATAAACCTTACCATGGCTTCGTAGATCTACTGCCACAACCCTACAGTGAACTCGACTGATAATCATGGACTGTGGTTAAAAAGAACAGGTTATCATTAAGTCATATATTCCAATCTCATGTCATGAATTGCAAGTGGTGGCCTTTATGGCCATAAGTTTAAAACAACTCAGTAATTTAGTTCCTTGGACCATAAATACTGCCATACAAGTATTGTCCACAATGCAGGACAACAACAATCACAAACTTGGAGGTGAGCGAGAGAGAGAGAGAGCGAGCGAGCACAAGAGGGTGCATGAACTGTACGGCCATACAATTTAATCTCTCTCCCCCTTCCGAATACATAAATATGCATGGTGTTATAGTTCATTGAAAAATATCTCAATGTTTTGACCATTCTTCACATACAAATTGAAACAGAAAATATTAAATAGCTAACTGATGACGGATTTCACAACAAAACAGAACATTGGGTGCACCCAGAGTTCATCTATAAATATTTTTTCAAACAGGAGTCACTGTCAAGAGGAGAATACATGGCCACTCCACTGGTGTTCTGCCAAATGAGTATACACCAGGAATTTAGCTTGGGACCTTCTGGTCATTGATACAATCAGATAGAATAATACTTTAAGTAAACAAGTTGTATTCTCTCCCCAGAAGATGTTGTTATTTAACAGTTCCATTGATTCCAGTTGGCCTGGGGCATGTTGAATTAGCTTTTACGTTGAGCACCGACAAGTTAATTAATTTAGGGGAGAGGGCAGAGAGAACGTTAGATATAAGCCAGTATTTTAACCAACGTCCACTTCCATCAGTGATCAGAAGTGAACTCGGGATGATTGCTCCTTTCTTGAGTCATGTGTCACATAAGCCGAGTAATAGTTTCTCTACAAAGATCAAAAACTCTGCACAAAAGGAGGATTAAAATCTGGTCCATATTATTCATATAATGTCTTCATCAAGTGAACTATTGAGTACAATGCTTTAAAAAGTGTTGGATGAAATTAGGTTAACCTGAGGTAACGGCAATAAAATTGTACTGTATTTTTGATGGAATCTGTGTTTTCAAAGCTGGTATTTTTGAGATGGACACCAACTGGAAAATAAAGAAAACCAACCCTTGTAGTTTAAGGAAAGTGACATCAAAATTGTGAATGATAAACCAAAATTTCCAAGGACACTGAAACAGGTTAAACTTTGTTATACAACAAAGGACACAGCTCAGCATAAGTTGCGAGTCGACGTGAAGACGACAAAGGCTAGATTCTGAAGTTGAAAATAAAGCAAGTACACAGTTGCTGCAAATGCTTGTTATTTGAAAATGCGTTTGGTAAATCTATGCCATCTAGATTGAGTGGAGGTAGTTCTAGAGATGCGTGTCACTCTTAGTGAAAACTCTCCTGTGGAACTCAAGGTTGTCTGTCAACTGCAGACCAAGTTAGCTCCAAGCTGGAATTCTCCACAAGAAAGACAATAGTTTTGAAGGATTGATTGCATCACTTGGGATTAATGACTTACACATTAAGTGAATTAAGGCAATTTGGGGATCTGCCCTAGTTTCATCTGCCAGAAATGTATAATGTATAGTTTATAAATTGACCATAACTTCCCTGTTACTTCATATTCAATTTGGCTGGTTCAGTTTCAGTGTCTAGGTGGCTACCAAGATAGTACTCAGTTTTTTGCTTTGCTTGATTCTTGTATAACAAAAAACTTTTTTTTTTAAAAACAGTGGAATCTTATGGCTTTATTCTTCCAGCAAATGACTGATGTTTCTAATAGAGTACAATACAGCACCTAAAATAAACATAGTATGTAGAGCCAGCAACATTCCTAAATCAATACAAAAACAAATGCTGGAGAAACTCAGCAGATCTGGTAGCATTTGTGGACAGAGAAACAGAGTTGACATTTCAGGAAAATGGCTCTTCTTCCGAAGAGAAGGGGGCTGGAAAATGATGTTTTTTAACATTAACAAAGGAGGAAGAACAAGTGGGACAGATAGTGGGGGTGCCTGAACAGGAGTCAATTAGCATGAAACATTAATTCTCTCTTCACACATGCTGCCAGAAGAGCTGACTTTCTCCAGCATTTTGTATTTCACTTCAGTTCGATATAGCATTGTTTACTGTGTAATCAGTTAAGACTGGTGTTCTGAAATACCAAATTATTCTAGCGTCAAGTGTGACAGTTTTCACAAACAGAATTTACGGGCGCTTTCCATCCATAATGTCTACAGACCCAAATACACAATGGCAGTCGCTGGCCTCTACCAAACATACATTAAGCATCTTTCTACTCAATTATAAGAGCACAGAAGAGTAAGCCAATACATCACTAGAGTTGCAGTAACACCTACAGAGGACAGGAATACAGGGAATTCAAAAACTGCATGTGGAAATCTGTAACTTACACTGTAATTATTGCACCACTTAGAGCTGCAAGCATATGCCAGGTAAACACTGTAGGTTCGGCTTAAGCACACTTACAACCATATCGTCCTCTTTCCCCGGTCAAAATGTTTGTCCATATATTACTCTATTAAATATTGAGGCATGCATTTTTGTTATTAAGCATATAACTCTGAAAGTAAACTATATTATGCTTCACAAATGCCATAATCAGATGTTTAAGTAGTTATTTCAGCACCATTTTGATGGCAGAGTCAGTTAAGATGAAAGTGAACTTGTTTTTAGATGAGGCATCTAAGCAGGTCAAATTTTAAGTTAAAAAGTAAATGCATACAAACCAGTAGTTCTATACTCATTTCTATTAGCCAGCCCCGTAAATACTGAACATGGCAAAATACTGCCCATAACATCTTTAAAATATTCATATTTGGCCTCAGGAAAAGTACCTCTGATTCAAACTACACTATATGAGAAACAAGTGGAGACAAAAAAAAACTTATTTTAAAAATCTTAAGGAATAGACCTGTAAAGCTAAAATGTGCTCAAAAATGGATCAACAATAAACTAACAAAAACTTAATGACAGGCTTAATTTAAACAAATACAAAAAAGTTTCTAAGAAAGAAGAAAAACATTATACACCTGTTTCCTGATCACAGATTTATGGTGCTGCACAAGTCTGACCTCTACCGTATATGCTCCATCTTAAGGATTCTGGACATGCAGAACATGATAACAAGAGCCAAACAGATTTTTTTTTTTTTTTTTTTAAATCTCTACAGGGTCTTAGGAACATGTTGGGGGTTGAATCATACCAGTCTGCTCTGACAAATCTCAGCAGCTGAACAAAACACATTACCAGTCGACTGGGACACGACTACAGGCTAATCCCTGGCTGTAACTGGTTTTGGAGCATTGTTGGAAAATAAAAATGCACTCCTAATCAAGAACACAACAGAATCACTTTGTCACCCTTTCCTAGCTGTGACATTCAAACATTAATATGACCAAAATATGGGGGGAAAAAATTGTAATAAGGCATCACAGAATGTACAATCTTTTTCTTAAATCGGTGTCTTATATGACGTTGCAAATTAGAAGATCCTCAAACGGCAGAATTGTTCATGCGCAATGAAACACTACAAATTGCGGTTCAAGTAAATCGATGGAAACCATTTCAAAACTATATGATGTTACAGTGCAATAATTTGCACGTCCAAGTTTAATTTTAGAATTTAAGTCATTTTCATTCCTTCTCTTATCCCTAAACTCATTATGTAATAACAACACACATTTACCATTTAGACACATGCTTAAAGCAACAGCCTAATCTTGCAGTTGATATGAGATGAAACCACATGCAGATCTTCGAGTTGACATCATGATTTTTTAAAAACTCTTAATATGATGAAGTGAGAACATGAGTTAAGCGGCAAATTGCAATGGTTCCATCACCTGGCTAATTACATACAGTTGAAATCAAATCAGAACGGCCTTAGTACAAAGAACTCAATTCTGATGGTCTATTTATCTATTCATTTGATGGAGTACCCAATCTATAATTTTTAAAAGGTCATGAACGAAACTGAAGAAGTCATTTGAAGAAGTCATTTTAAGAAGTGATTTTAAAAAAAAATCAGTGATAACTTGGGAGAAGGACTGTACATTGGACAGAGCTAGCAAGAACTAGTGAAGGGATAGGTAGTGATAGTGATGAGGACAGGGCGCAGAGCAGGAGAAAGCAGCAAAAGGGGTAGTGAGTGGGACAAAGTAGAGACAGGCAGTAAGCAAAGCAGTAGTTTGCTTTAAATACAGGCTTGAGCATGTGTAATTACACCACAGCTTAGGCATATATGCACTAAACTAAGCCAAAATGAAAATGGAGGCTGCATTTTGTTGTTATTTACAAACTGCGCTAAAATGAAAACACATTATTAGAAAGCACTTTAAATGGGGGACACCTGTACATAATGAACAGAAATAGGGAACATACAGATGCAATGTGGGTCAGTCTTGCTTTTGTTTCAATAATGAGCAAATACGAATGGTTTCTTGCTGTGCAGTAAATCTCATTTTGCAATTTCCACACTGCATTTTTCTTAAAATTTGCAATTACTTACAGTGAATACAGCCCAGGAGAGTGCTGAATGGCCTCCACCATGCAATAACAAAAGAACAGGCCCATCAGATCCACTTTTGTAGATTCGAAAAGAGTACAAGTGGTTAAGGTTTATTTGCAATATAAAATTAGGGTAATGTAAAAGAATTTATATACTAGATGGACTTAAATAGCTTTGCCGTTAACAAACATGACAGATTTGTAACTTTCTCAAAAGCATTAGAAATTTGTTAGAATATTGCAGCCAGTGAATCACACATGTCACACTATAGATAGATTAAAATGAGTGGGCAAAACTGTAGCAGATGGAGATCAATGTGGGAAAGTGCAAACGAAATTTAGATCCAGAAAAGCTGGATTAGAGTACTTACAGGATAGTGAGAAGGTAGAAACTATGGTTAAGCAGAAAAATAAAAAGATCCTTGCACAGAAATCACAAAACAGTCTACAAAAAAAAAATTAAAAGGTTAATTAAATACGAGGCCTTTATCTAAAGGAAGCTGGAATACAAAGAAGTGGAAGTTATGTTACAGAGCACTAGTTATACACTGTTTTGCATTTAGTTCTGGTACCTCACCATACATGCTGCTCTGAGTGCAGTACAAATTCAACAGATTGACACCAGAACTAAAGGGTTAAATTACGCAACTGGTTGTTCCTTAGTGCATTCTCCACGGCAATGCTCCATCTAATCCATGAAATTATTTTTCTCATGCAATTCAAACTGTTGCTCCCTATGACTTTTGGCATTCTTGCATCTGACCTGACTGCAAAATGAAAAGCTTCAACAGCATCCTTAGACTTTTCAGCAATCCCCAAAACTTGTTTATTTGCCCATGAATATAGAAGATTGAGGGAATTTCTAATTGAGATGTATAATATGATCAAAAGATAGGGTAGAAATTGCAAAATGATTTCCTCCATAGGTGATTCCAGCACAAGGGGGTAATAATTTCAGAATTAGAGTTAGGCTGTTCAGGAGAAATGTTAGAAAGTATTTCTTCACACAAAAGGGTAGTGGAGGTCTCTACTCTAAAAGGATGTTGAGATTTTAGGTCAAAGATCTGTCCTGATTTCACAGAAATACTGTTCTCAGCACGCTTGTCACCACCAGGAATATTTTAAAATCAAATTACACATCTCAGTACATCACAAATGTAAAACATGAGGAAATTTTAATTTTAATTTTAATACTTTCTCAGCTAAAATATTAATTATATTAATATCCAAATTATCCTTGAGATATTATAAAGTACTTGCTCTAAATAAAAGGACACAAACTCATAACTATGGTTTCCCAACCCTTTGCTCATCATTTTAGAGAAGCTACAATAATTCTAACGTGGACCTTTCCATTCATCCGTAACCTGCACATTTGACATGTAGGATTTCTGGTTTTTATTTTCACCAACATTTTATCAAATTTCGCATTTTGTTGATCATTTGTTTTTCCAACATCAATACAGAGAAAAATAAAAGGAACTTAAAAAAAGACAATTCACTTGAAAAATGAAACTGAATGATGTAACTCTTGGTCACAAGCCTCCTGCTATGAGTGTGGGAGCAGATTATTTGAGAAATTGAATTTATATGGTACTATACTTGAATGGTTGCTGTATTAGCAACTGGATTGTAAGCTCTACTTGCATCCACGGCAATTTGTAACATAACCAGAAGACGACCACATAAAACACTGGACCTTTGTAACAACCAACTGATGCAAGACGGAAGCATGTAATCCCCATCCACTTTGGCCTATAGTACCTTTAGACTCACACAGACAGAGACAACTTGGTTGATTCTTAATGTCATCATACAGAGAGACATGAAATACAGGCAGTTGTTATGTTGTTTTATACATCTAACCTTATTCATAAATTTGCTTTGAAGTAGTCAAATCCAAAAAAAAAAACTTGATGCATATTTCAGTTTGCAAATCCCTTAAATTGGTCCCCCAATTGTTATTCAACAAATGTAAAATCACAAATTAGTTTTGTTTAATATTTTAAAACATATTTTCTCAATGTGAACACATTACATTCTCTAACTGGCAACCCCACCAACATAAAACTGTCACAATCCTGCCCACTGATATTAGATATTGGTGCTGGATGTGAACGCCTTCTTTTGCAAATTTAATCATAAAGTTCACATTGTAATGCCAAGTGAGGCATTGCAGATTTTGAAGAAAATGATTTTAAATTTGAAAGTAATTAGAGGTCAGCAAGAACGAGAATAATGACTGGCAGATCTAGTGTGCAATAGGATACAAGTCAAAGTGCATTCTGGACAAGCTCATAAAAGGTTTATGAGCCTTTCGTCATTTTAGGTAACAAAGGCATGGCTGAACTACCAATAAATATAGAGGTATTTAATGTTATTTGAACACTATTCAATCCAATCCTTTTTATACATAAAAAAGGTCAGATAAAGTACCTATAATTGCAAACAAAAGTAGTGCATTTAAAGTGAATGCTTCAATTCAGCACAAAGTTTTATAGTATAAATTTTCACATATTGTACTTTAAAAAGATATGTCTTTGCTTGTTCCATTTGTAATTAGGACATCTTCCATCGTTTCAAAGTAATGATTCCAGGCCACAGGGGAAAAATCCCGCTTTCTTCCAGGGCTGCAACAAAGTGACACAAACCATCAGCTGAAAATAGAATTCAATGCATTACATGCAGTTTTAGTATACATTTAATCCATTGAGGGCTCTGTTCATGTTACAGTTACATACAAGATTTTAAAAGTTTAATCTTAAGAATAATCAAGGTGTAGGAAAAGGTATTTTAGCAGACTTCTCAATATTCAGAGATCAGAGGCAATAGGAAAACATCACTTTGTCCCATGTTAACTCCACCTTCTGAAAGTCACAACTAAAATGATTTACTTCTCTAGCATTATGCTGAGCACTGTACTGATTTTTGGAAATATATAAAGCACTACCAATCTCAAACTTACAGTTTTGAGGGGACGAGCTACCTCCAGTTAACATGTGGAGGGACTGGTATTGGCTGAATTATGCCTGAGGATTGCTGGCAAATGGAACAAAAATTGATGTGACTTGAATAGGCAGAGGTCAATGGAATGAGTATTCATTCAACCATCATACCACATGAAGGAAAGAAAAAGCAAAATTATATTATAAAAATTGCAACTTGAAACACCTTTAATGACTACCAGATTTCTCAAAGTACTTCACAGCCAGTGAAATACCTTTTGGCAGACTATTCGTTGTATTGAAATACAGGAAAGGCTCCAGCCAATTTGCAAGCTCCCAAAAGCATGTGATAATGACTAGGTAATCTGTTTTTGTCCAATTAAAGGATAAATATTGCCCATTCCACAGTGAATAGCCCCCCTGCCCTCTTCCAAAAATTGGGGGTTGGGTGGGGGTGTTCAGTTTAATGTCTCTTCTGAAAGAAGCTACTTCCGACACTGCAGACTCCCTAAATATGGCACTACTGCAATGACATGTTAGTCTTCTGATTTTTGTGTTCAAGTCTTGAAGTGGGACCAGAACATACTGACTCAGAGGCCAGAGGGCTACCAAAATGAGCCAAAACAGTCAGGATAGCAAAAAAAAAATGAAAAATGGGACACTCCAAGTTAATCATGACATTCCATATCCGAGAACATCCAATCACTATAAGAAATTCAATACCATCCATTAATTAACAATAAAGCATGGTATTTAATATGTGATTGGGTAAGCATTCTAGCCTTTCACCTTCAAGGCCAAGGATCAAACCCACACTGGAAGCCTTCTCTTTCTGTTGACTATAAATATCTGTTATGAAGTAATTTTGGATAATCTCCACTCACTTCTTTGTGGGATTGAAAAAAAAGCATAAAACTGCCCTTTCTTTTGCAATCTCACTCAGGGGACATAGCGGTGGTTGACAAAGACTATGAAATCATCACAAATTGGGTAGAATAAGGGATCTTTATAGCAATTTGGTCATGCTTAATGCTGAAATAGAAATGCTTTTCATTGGCCAATATTGATACAGGAAACATAAATCACCATTTGAAGTGCTGGATGCTTTTTATAACTCTAAGTAGGTTTTAGCAGCTGACTCACTAGTCTGCTTATGGAATTATATCACCATGCTACTGCTGTAACACGTTTCTTAGCAGGACACATTTTATAATAAACAAAAGATCTAATTAAATGTGTTATTGGCATTTGAGGCCAAAAATCCAACTTGGAAAATTTTTGATGATACAATACAGTTTAAAAAATTAAGCTTCTCCCAATGATTTTAAGAACCAATTATCCATAAAATGCATCAGTCCCTCCATACAATCAAATCTAATTTCTTAATTTGTCTTATTTCTTATAATCCAGCTGAATGTGTCAACTGCAGAATTTCTAGCTTACTCACAACAAAATTGTGTGGGAAACAAAATGAGTAGGTGGACAATGTGATCCTTCTGAAACTTGACACTTGGTCTAATAATTAGAAGTTATATTTAATGCGGAAAAATACAGGGTCATATAAACTATAGGCTCAAAAGATTTCAAGAAATTAAGTTACACTGTGAATGAAGAAGTTTAATGAGTTGAAAATGGAAATAGAAGTAGTTACAAACACAAAAATCTTTGCAAGTATATCAATTTGAGTCATACATTAATAATATCCGCTAAATGATTTGAAATCCAAGAATCTTTATGAATTCATGCGAGTAATACCACTCTATGGATACGGCAGCTAGTCACGATGCAATTTGCAATTAAGAAAATAGGTAGGGTCAAACAAAAAAAACATTTATGCTGCTGAGCTATGAATGTAGAAGAAAAGAACTGAGATTGCTCAAATGTAGAAAAGGGATTGAATGAATAGAGGGCTCATGCTGTTAAGGGAATAGAGTCAAATAAAGTGCAAGCTGATGAATGCACTGAACTAAATCTACAATATAAATTTATAGTTGAAGTGAAGATATAACGGATCATTAGCTAATCTGTGAATATTTTGAATCTCCAAGCATTCTGGTTTCAAGTCAGAAAATCTCACCATGCATTATTCCAAAAAAAAAATGCAAACTATTTGGCTTTCCATCTCCAACCTTGTCATTTAACTTCAGCTTGTTACAGGAACGTTTTTTTCATTGGTTTCCCCACTATTCAGGACATATCTATAGTATCTGTTCCTGTAGACTCTGGAAAATTTCCTACAGATTGGAAAGTAGCTAATGTAACTCCCTTATTTAAGAAGGGAGGTAGAGAGACATCTGGGAATTATAGTCTAGTCAGCCTGACATCGGTAATGGGGAAAATGCTAGAGTCCATTACAAAAAAATTAACAGTTGAACATTTAGAGAACAGGGGCAGAACTGGACAGAGTCAGCATGCATTAATGAAAGGAAAACCATACTTGGCAAACCTGCTAGAAATCTTATGAATGCAACTAGTAGACTTGATGAGGAGCCACCAGTGGATATGGTGCGTTGGACTTTAAGAAGGCTTTCAACAAAGTCCCACAGAAGAGATTAGTGTGTAAAAATAAAACACATGGGATTGAGGATAATGTAGAAATAGATAGAAAACTGGTGACAAGAAACAAAAGGTTAGAAATGAACAGGTCTTTTTCCAAATGGAGAGTAATGCCTAGTGGAGAATACAGGGATCACTGCCAGTATCCCAGGTATTCACAATATATATATATTAATGATTTGGGTGAGGGAATTAAATGTAATATCTCCAAATTTACAGATGACACAAAGATGAATGGGATGATGAGCTGAGGATGCAGAGACGCTTCAGCGAGATTTGGACAAGCAGAGCAAGTGTCCAAATGCATAGCATTACAATACATGCAATATAATGTGGATAAATCTGAGGCTATCCACTAGGTTAACAAAATCAGGAAGTCAGATTATTTGATTGTCTATAAGTTCAGAGAGTTGAATGTGCAATACAACCTGGGTGTCCTGATACACCAGTCGCTGAAGGTAAGCATGCAGCTGTAGCAGACGGTAAAGAAGACAAATGACATGTTGGCATTCATAGTAAAGAGATTACAGCACAGGAGCAAAGATATCTTGCTGCATTAATAAAGGGCCTAGGTGAAACCACAGCTGGAATACTGTGCGCGGTTTTGGCTTCCTTATCTAAGAAAAGATGTTGCTTCAGAAGGAGTGCAGCAAAGGTTCACCAGATTGATCCTGGGATGGCGGACGGACATCTGAGAGGTTGAATCGGTTAGGATTATATTCGCTGGAGTTCAGAACAATGAGGGGGAAACTGCACATAGACCTATAAAATTCCAACAGGACTAGACAGTGTAGATGCAAAGAGGATGTTCACAATGGCAGAGGAGCCCAGAACAAAGAGTCATAGTCTGAGGATAGGGGGTAAACAATTTAGGACTGAAAAGAAGAGAAATGTCTTCACCCAGAGTGTGGGAAGCCTGAGGAATTTGCCATTAGAGAAAGCAGCCCAGCCAAAAAGAAGGTACAATCTCAAGAAGCAGCTGGATATAGCACCTTGGTACTAAAGGGAGCAAAGGATATGGAAGGAAAGTACAAACTGGGTATCAAGTCGCATTATCAGACATGATCATAACAAATGGTTGAGCTGGTCTGAAGAGCCGAATGGACCATTCCTGTTCTTATTTTCGATGTTTCAATGTCCGAACTAATTCTGCACATCCCAGATTATGGAACACTTAACCGAGGTTCCTGTTATCTTCAAAATTTTTTCTGATATTCCTTTCCAAAGTCTAGTCTCTTTTCTATTTTCCCTAACTTAAAATTCTTTGTGCTAACAGAAGCCTTACATACCTAAAACAAAATAAAACAAAGAACTGCGGGTGCTGGAGATCTGAAACAAAATCAGAAATTGCTGTAGAAACTCAGCAATTCCAGCAACATTTATGAAAAGAAAACAGAGTAAATGTTACGGATCAGTGACCTTTCTTCAAAACTCCACAGATGCTGCCATAAGTGCAGAGTTTCTCCAGCAATTTCTGTTTCTTTCATGATTTCAGAATGCCCTGATGTGTTACAGTCACAAAGTACTTTTGAAATATAAAAACTGTGGTTATAATATAGGAAATATGGCAGCTAAGATTCCAGAAACAACTAAAATGAATGTTTCAGCTGTTGGTTCAAAAATATACATGGGCAACGGCATCAAGCAAATGCCAGCTCTTCTTTAAATGAATCTTTAAAAATGTGCACTTCATTTTTCATGTTTCCTTCTACATTTCACTTGATGGATTCCTTTCACTAACAGAGAAAGTTACAGACCAACGTTTGGATATGTCACTTCATTCCCTGGGCTTTAGAGATAACGGAGTACTGGGTAAAGCACAAATACTGACTGACTTGATAATCGGTTGATAAATCTCAAATTCAAAATGTCACCATGTCCCTTATCCTCCAAATCTTGTATCCTCAAATTCTTTTACACCAGATTAATACAGGCAAATTTTACATAGCCCTTTTGAAGGCTGTCTTCATACATTTTTATAAAAACTGAACAAATCTAACAATATCCTAACAAAGTACCACATAATACTGATCAGAAAAATATAACTGCAAATTAGCAAAACAAAAAAGTTAAGGTATATTTAAAATCTGAGAAGCAATCACACTGTGTAGTAAATAATGAATCTGTATACCGTTTTGATATGGATGTTGTAATTTCTGTGCAACTTCAGCTGAAGCTGTAGAATCAGAGGGATACCGCACAGTCAGACCATGCACCTACTGCATTTGTGCTGGCTGTTTGAAATTGGTATTCGATTGTCCATCAGTAATATTTCCCATAGCCCAGTATTTTTCTTTTTCAATTATTTACCTGGTTATCTTGTGAAAGTTGATTTTGAATCTACTTCTGCCATTCTTCCAGACAGTGCATTTCAGATCATGAATACCTCCCTGCCTTTTTTTTGCTTCATGCAGCCTCAGATCTCAGGTAATTGGTGGTTGCAAACAGTTTCTCTTTATTACTGTTATCAAAATCCTTTATAATTTTGAACACACCTTACCAAATCTTCTTTTGTAGAAAGCAAGAAGATTGCAGCAGGAGAAGGCCATTGGGCCCTTCGAACCTGCTGCGCCATTCTTCATGGTCATGGCTGATCATCTAACTCAATAGCCTAATCCTGCTTTCTCCCCATAGCCTTTGATCCCACTCACCCCAAATACTATATCTAGTCGCCTCTTGAATACATTCAATGTTTTGGCATCAACTCCTTCCTGTGGTAAAAAAATTCCATAAGCTCACCACTTTTTGGGTGAAGAAATGTCTCCTCATCTCCATCCTAAATCGTCTACCCTAAATCCTCAGACTGTGACCCCTGGTTCTGGACACACCCACCATCGGAAACATACTCCCTGCACCTACCCTATCCAGTCCTGTTAGACCCTGTTCTAAGTGGAATAATGTCTGTTCATGTGCTCTTTTCACATAACTGATGGCTTCTTTCCTTGGTAAAGCTCATCTGTAGAATAGAATAGAATCCCTACAGTGTGGAAACAGGCCCTTCAGCCCAACAAGTCCTCACCGACCCTAGGAGCATCCCACCCAGACCCATCCCCCTATAACCCACCTAAGGTGCACACCCCTGAACACTACGGGCAATTTAGTATGGCCAATCCACCTAATCTGCGCATTTTTTGGACTATGGGAGGAAACCGGAGTACCCGGAGGAAACCCACACAGACATGGGGAGAATGTGCAAACTCCACACAGACAGTCGCCCGAGGGTGGAATCGAACCTGGGTCTCTGGTGCTGTGAGGCAGCAGTGCTAACCACTGACCCACCGTGCCGCCCCTATTTGTTGTAATTTGTTGCTATTTTGTAAAGTGTCGTATTTTGATGCTGGTGATTTAAAAAGATACGCTGTCTACAAAGCAAACAACAAATAAAATAAAGTTAACAGTTCAACAAAGATCTGGCTGAATGATGCATTTCATGAGCTATGCCTTCCATTGAAGCTGGTTCTTTCCAATGCAGCGTTGATACCAAGATTCCAGTAAAGTATGCGGTAGATGAAAATTTAATATTACATGGACAGTGTAAAAATCAAATTACAAGTCGCGCATTCCAGGTATGCACAGATGCCAAAAATAGCATTTTAACTTAAGGACCAAGCATTACTCTTTACATACCCATCACTGTTGGAAACAATTTAAGATAACGTATTCCACAAAATGTATGTTGGGAGAGCCTGAAGCAGGCTTTTCCATCATGTTTTGGTATCAGTGTGGTTAAAAAGGCTAAACGACACTGCTGCATTGTTCTTGTTGGTGTCAACAGACTTTTTAAATAATTGGATTATTGAATTTTAACTTCCATCATCTGATTGTTATAACCAAAGATTTTTCATAGCTGAAATGTTTTTTATGAATGAACGAAATATGAACTGGTTTGCACTGGTCACCTGACAGATCTCAAACCTTGTCTCAATCTGAGCAGAATAAATAAGTCATCACCACTGAAATTACCATTTTGTCCAAAGACATCAAAACCAGGCAACTAAATCAGCATCAAGAAAATCAAATCTCTTCTTCACATTTTATGAGATGAAAAGCTCACCCTCCAGTTAACCACTTTAGAAAGAAAATGGATTCAGGCTCCAGATTACACACTGAACTATAGTTCAACAACAGCTTTTGAGGACCCGAATAGACAGAAGGAAAAACGGAACTATAAACAAGAACTAGAAGACCTTCCTTGTTCATTCTCTCATCATTTCAGAAAACAGCAGCCAGTTAAAAACCAAATGGGGAAACAACTAGTTAGAGAATTCAGATACACACACAAACAACAAATAAAAGCCTCAGGTTAAACAATCTCAAGTACTCCATGAACCAGACACTCTCCCCTTTAAATGTAGCATTAAAATTATTGTTCTTTCATTCAAGAAAACAGGAAGAGTGTAGGTGTGAGGGATTGGTAATTGATTGTTGAAAAGAAATAGGGCAGTTGAATCATCTTCTCATCTAAAACAATATATCATGGTAAGCAGTGAGACACAAACTTTTTAGGTGCATATTAAATGAAGATGTTCCAAAATGAATGCTACTCTAATGAATGGTATAAATTAGATTCAAAATCAGATTTCTTCATAAAGATTCAGCCTCAACCAGAATACCAATCATTTCAGTTCACCTCAAAGACCATCCCACATAAATAATCATTAAAAAGCTTCCCTTTTCTAGCAAAATTGGGATGGTCTATTTAAATTGATTATGAATAAAACACAATAAAAACATTAGAACAGTTAAGTGACAAAAGACTTAAATGATACACGTCTTACTGTGCTACTTGTCACAGAAGTGATATCGACAGAATCAGTTAATACTGAAACACACAAGGGTCAAAATATGCAAAAACAATCCTTTAGCAATCTGCTCTGTCACTGTTGCTAATTGAGAACATAAGAGATAACAGGAGTAGGCCATACAGCCTCTGGAGTCTGCTGCACCATTCAAGATTGATCTGATCTTCGTAATGACTCTGTTTACATGCCGGCTGCCCATAACCCTCAACTCTCCTATAATCTTTTCACCTCAGCATTTGACATATTCAATGACTCAACCTCCAGAGCTCTCTGTGATAGAGAATTCCAATAATCATGATTCTTCGAAGGTTCACTCCTCATTTTTGTTTTAAAGAGGTAACCCCTGAATGCTGAAATTATTCTCCCCAATTCTAGATTCTGAAAATAGAACTAAAATGGCATTGATTGAGATATTAATTCTGTTTATCTCTCTAGAGTGTTTCCAGCATTTTCTGTTTTTATTTCAGAAATCCAGAAATGACAGTATTTTGCTTTTGTCATAAAGTATTCCCTTTATATTGCTCAATCACAAGCTGTATTTAGCATGTATTACAGATAAAAACTGAATTTTTCCACTTACATTTTAAAAAAAATATTAATACTACACTTTGCTTTAAAAAGGAGGAAGAAAGCATCAATCCGTGGGTCGTACTGAAGTCCATACTGCAAGCAATTAAAAAAACTAAGTTAAACTTGCATCATCCGTCCTACTCGTCTCTGTTGAAGAGATGTATTGAAATGACAAACAAGGTTAAGCTTATTTAACTGTACGTTTACACGATATATGACAGGCGATTATTAAAAAAATCTCAAAATCAACCAAACTACAAAAAAAACCATAGTTCCGTTTGGTTTAAAATCACCTCAAAAACTGACTGGGCGTACGCAGTCAGCAGGAAAACGAACAGAAACCACGGTTTGAATTTAGAAACCTTTCATGCACACTAACCCCATTCTCATTTTAGCTCCAGGCTGGGGACCTGACGGCATCGGTGGTCGCGAAGGCAATCTGCTCAAGAACAATTCTTTCTCTAAAGAAGACATGCTTCATAGACATAAATTGTTTTAAAAGAATGAAATTAATAATCTTCTCAGGTTAATGCCGCAGCTCTTCAAAAGCGGCTGCTCCGGTCTTGCACTTATGGGCGCCACATAAACACCAAAGTATCCTCGCCAATAGTGAACACTGGAATTAATATAAATTTTTAAAGTCCTGTCAATATTCCTGAAGATGGCCTACTCCTCCGATAAGAGAGGCGGTTGTTGCACAGTTGCCTCGCTGCTGGGACTTGTAGTCCTCCCAGTGCCCGTTGTCACAAACTAGACACTGTACCGCAGAGCGAGAGGACTACAATTCCCATGATGCCATTCATCACATTACGTAATGGCTAACCAGCACCCGGATATCTGTTTAGTATTGTGGAAGTTATAGGTTTTATATTTAGATTCCGGCGCACCGTTGCTCTGGTTACCAGTTTGAATTTTAACGGAAGTTTTGGTCCTGCCAGCTGCTTGATGGCTGCTTATTGCCATCATGGGGGCGGGGAAAACGAACAATTCTGCATAAGTAAAAGAAGAGTACTGCGGATGTTGGAAATCTGAAACAGACACGGAAAATGCTGCAGAAACCCAGAAGGTTTCGCAGCATCTGTGCAAAGAGGAGCAGAATTAACATTTCGAGTCCAGTATGACTTCTGCAAAACAGTGTCCGCATTGCTGTTTGAACTGGCTCAGTTAATTTAGAAGTTAGTCGAATTTGAACAGAACACAATCTAAATCATATTATTGCCCACGATGAGTGATTCCAGATACTGTATTCCCTGCTGTGCACACTCGTTACAGAATACCCGTTATTTTCCATGCGACACCTTTCACTCAAATTGTGAGATGCCCAATAGTGCAGACAGGATGCCCAGTGTGAACGTGGGCTTTCCAATAGGTTCTCCCAAAACCAGCAGCAATGGAAGCAAGGCATATCTGAATAGATGTGGAGATTGCACTGCACCAGCCTAAACAGGAGGGTGAAGGGAATTTCCAAATGACAGCTATGATGTTGCAAATTTTGATTATTCTACTCACAGATAAGAAAAAGGAGCAGTCTTTTAAGGCTCTCAATCCTGCTATGCCATTCAACACAATCCTACATTATCTTCTGCCACCCTTCTTATTTTTTGCCTGATCCAATTATCCTAGATTTCTAAAAAAAAAACTAGCCCGAAACGTCAGCCTTCCTGCTCCTATGATGCTGCTTGGCCTGCTGTGTTCATCCAGCTCTACACCTTGTTATCTCAGATTTTCCAGTATCTGCAGTTCCTACTATCTCTAGCCATCCTAGCTATTAATTGCTTCATTTTAAGGTAGTTAGGTAATTGGCAACAAAACGTTTGAAGAAAATGTATCAAATTTTACCTGTTTTAAATGTTAATTTTGAATTGCTAATTGCTTCTAAATACCTTCTTGTAAGTTAATCACCCCAGAAAGTCTAATAATTAGCATTAACAGGAAATATATTATTATGAAACGATCACTCAGTCACTAACTTTACAGAATTATTAAGGTGCAGAAGGATCGTAATCAGCCTTTCGTATGTCTGCACTAGCTAGAAGATGATGAAGCAAACGGCTCATTAAGATTTATCAGTGAAAGTCATTACATTAAAGGGAGATGATACAAAGTCATGTATGACAAAATCCATTTGTCCATTTCCATTTGTGCCATGTAAACCAACAGCCTGTGGAAATTATACCAAAAGCAGAGGATGTTCCACCATTCATTACATTGATTCTGCCCAGTATTATGTCTATTTTAAAACAAAAAGTTATTGTTTTCTTAAACAATCATGACATAAATTTGGTTGCCTCATCTTGGATTGTAACAAATGTCATTGGTCTAGTAATAGAAAGACCCAGGCTAATGTCTTCAGGACATAGATTCAAATCGCATCAGAGCAGTTGGTGGAATTTAAAGTAAATTAATAAAATTGGAATTGAAAGTTAGTATCAATAATGGTAATTGTGAAACAAACCATTCATTATCATGAAAATACAAAACCTGGTTCCTAACTGCCTTTCAGGGAAGAATATCTTTCATCCTTACATGGTGTAGCCTACATGTGACTCCACAATAATGTTGTTGACTTTTAACTGCCCTTTGAAATGGTCCAGTAAACCACTCAGTTCAAAGATATTTAGAGATGGGTAACAAATGCTGACTAGTGATATTTACATCTCTTGAAATAATAAACAAAAGTATCTCAGATTTCTACTGATTAGGAAACATAATAAAAGATATTAGGATGCGATCATTGTCACGATCCCAGTTGATGTTATTGCTGAACAAGTAATCTGGCTTGACAGATTTTATTTGACAAGATAGTCCATCACTGGAACACAAGCACTGCAGATCTGGTTTTGACAATAAACAGAAGTTTACTACAGCAAAGAAAAAATGGAATACACCAAGCTCTAACAAATGACACAATTTAAAAGATTTCAAAGCACTGTAAAAATACAATCTGATGTATCCCAACAGTATCCCATTATAGTACTCAAACATCAGATAGAGTTCTCTTCTCTATTACATCTATAGTTTTGACTTGACTGTTGCTTTCAATTCTCATTTTTGACAGTTTGATAGTTTCTTCCCAAAGTATTCACATTGATGAGTTTAAACTTCCTCGATTTTGAATAGCCTCTGCAGGATTCCAAACATTTCTGCTCTGGAATTTTCAATCTAAAATTTTTACACTGATCTAACCTATTTCCAAATTGTTCTAAACTAACTCATTTCTCTAGGAGAAACTATTACAAACATCCAACTTCAACGAGGACTTCTGCAAACTGAAACTAAAAGTTTTCCAAGCTATGTTCCCTAAGCAAAAGAAAAATCAATTCTTGACGCTTCTTACTGAAAGCAGACTAATCCTCTTCAACATAAAACTTGTCTTAAAACTGACCCAAATGCAAATAAAAAATTCCATTAGCATTCCATCTCTAAAACCATGGCTGCAGAAATTCTGACAGGCTAATCAAAGACACAGACCAAAACCAACATGTCACTAGTTCAAAATCCAAACAAGTTATATTACAATATATAGATCACACATTTTTCTTCACACCATTTTAATGTTTGTTTTTCCCCTCCCTACCCTACTCATACATTTAAATCTATTTATATTTCAGAAAGGCATAATGAAACAATTTTTCACATTTTAGAACATATTTGGCATATATTGGTCTCCTACTCTGAGAAATTCAGGTAAAACATCAAGGTTTACAGTGCAGTGAATTTGAAAAAAATAGAAAAGAAGGTGACCTAAAGCAAACATTAGTTATTAAGTGTAATGATATAAGCAATCAGAGAATTTTAATACTGGAACTTTTTTTTGTAAGTTTGCTCAGAAGAGAAAGACAACCACATTTGGTGTGATAGATCATTCCATGAGTTAATTAGTCTGAAGTATGATGTAATTACAATAACATATATAAGAGGAGATTGCACCTTCATACATTTTTGTTGTCAAGTGCCATTGTCTTAGATGGGCCATATGACCTTCCTAAACTCATAATCACGGTTTCGGCAGGATTAAAGCATACTAAATGAAACAAGTTGACTTGATTTACCAAAGGTACTGGCACAGCAACTCACTTCTAATGTGGATGAGTCACTACTGACTACATGCTTTGGTTTTGAATGTAGGTACGGTTTGTTCGGGGCCTACCATATCCTCAGTTTTAATTATGCCTCAAAATAATTGATAACACACATGAACTTCATACCCCTCTTCCTTGCTTCAGAGGAGCAGCTAAACTTAGGGAGGATATTATTAGTTTCACCTGGTGTAGGTGGTGGCAACATAACTTCTCAGTGCATGAAGTCTGGAGTGATGACATAGATGATCCCAGCAAGAGCAGAGTAACTGAAGGCAGACACCAGCAAGATGTGTGACATATCTAGGGCACCCTCCTGATGAATATAGGAACAGATATAGGCCATTCAGCCCCTTGAACCAATCTTGTTCCACCATTCAATGAGATCATGACTGATCTAATTTCATATGGCCTAACTCCATATACCTGCCTTTGGCCTATATCCCTTCATATCTTTGCTTAACAAAAAATTATCTCAGATTTAAAATGAGTAATTGATCCAGCATCCACTACCATTTGTGGAAGAGTTCCAAATATCTACGCCCTTTGTGTGTAGAAGTGTTTCCTCACATTTCTCCTGAATGGACTGATCCTTATTTTCAGACAATATTTTACTCCCTTCAAGGCAAATATATCCTTCCTAAGGTGTGATGCCTAGTTTTGCTTACAGTAAGTGGGGTCTAACCAGGGTATTGTGTAACTGCAGCATAACTTCTGTATCCTTGTAATCCAGTTCTCTAGATATAAAGAGCAGCATTCCATTAGCTTTCTTGATTATTTTCTGTACATGTTTGTGACATATTAAAGATCCATGCACCTGAACCCCCAAGTTCTTTGGACATCCACTGTAATTAACTTCATACCATCTAGAAAGTACCCTGATCTATCATTTATTGGTCCAAAATTGATAATCTCACACTTGCTTCCTCACACCAGCTTCAACCTGCAGCAGTTTTGCCCATTCGTTTTGTAATATTATGCTATTACCTACACTGTCTACAAAGTCGTCTAACTTTGTGTCTTCAGCAAATTTGGGTGTATGACTTGTGATTTGTGTCAGTCACTTCAGAAAAGATTGGGACCTTACCAACCTCCATTCCATAGTTAGCAGTGAAACCTAGTTGTGAAAATACTGATGCTTACCATGGAAGTGACTGATGCAACACTGCATCCAACCCTCAGAAAGAGGAAAGAACCTGAAGAGAGAATTGCAAAAACATAATATACAACGTATCTCCTCTGTAGTTTTAACAATGCTGCTTCCACTATTGCTCTTATTGGGATCAAGTATATCTGTACTGCCTAAGGAATGAATCTAAGATATTCCTGACCCA
>NC_063337.1:19895159-19927338 GCF_021869965.1 Rhincodon typus
AGCCATGCCTCTAGGACTTCCCGGGCATGTCTCTGTTTGGCCAAACGTGTCTATGTTTGGCTGTGCATGTCTATGTTTGGTCAGACACTTTTTAAACTACCAGGCATAAATTGTAATTGTTATTAAATGAGAAAAAAATAACATCTTGACTTTTTGGCTAGTTGCTGTATTTTGCAAGGTTATTGTGCCTGTTCTTTTTTCCCCCGGTCCGAGTAACCCTTGACCCAACCAAACCGATTTAACCTGTCCTCAACCGCCCAACCCAAAAATCGACAAGATCCAAAATCTAGTCGAGATATCCTGAGGTCACTGCTTTTGAGACTGCATATGTGAAATTGAGAGAGAAGTACATTTGCAAAGGATAAAAGAAGTAAAGAATGTAACTATGATTTCAGCAATGCTAGATACTTTTTAAATTTTAGCAACTTGAAGTACAAAATCACAAATTCGTTGATTTAGCCAAACATTGATTTGGCCAAACATAGACACGCATGGGACTTCCTAGAGACATGGTTCTCAAGCCATAATGCAATCCACAAACATATGGAATTGGACTCCATATACAAACCCATACAGAACAAAACTGGAAAGGACACTACTCACCATAACAGGCCGGACAGTATAAACTCCATGCGGAGTAAAACAACATCACTTCATCGGAGGCCACACTGATGATGTTACCTAGCATAGTGAACAAAAGCAAGCCAGCTCGGCAAGCAAGTCAACAACCTCACCCGCAACCCGAGCTACAAATCTTTGCTAAAACCTTGAGCAATGTCTGATTGCTGTAAACCAACGTATTTATTTTAAAATAGAATTTGTCCATTTTCAGTTACTGTGTAGAACAATCATCATACAAGCAATCATCATCTTTTATCTGCACGCCTGAAAATCGAAAAGACCCAGAAGCTGAAAGTCTTTTCGAAAACAGACCTGTAGACATGCTGAGTTTGGGCCAAGTGAAGCTTTTTTCAGAAGGGCCCGAACTCAGCATGTCTACAGGTCTGTCTGGGTCTGCTCAGGCTGAGGGCCCGAATGGACCTATACGCTTCTATCAGTAGGATTTCACTGTGCGTTTAGTGTATTCCTACCTTTCCAGTATTTTTTAAAAATTATTCTACACCTTTAGTTCACTGGTACACTGGATATGACTTTTTCCCAGTTTGACCCAGTAGTTAAAAAGGAGTAGATTATTTACCCGCTCATCTCCATGTCTGATTTTGCAAGCAAAAGAAGTGTTTGTTTGAAGCAGTCAAGAGTCTAATAAATCTATGCAAATTGATGCCCTGTTGCATCAGCAGGATTTATGGCAGTTTAAACCAGGCTGTGATTGGCAATTGAAACAGAGAAGCTGAAACAGCTCTTCAGCTGTAGACAGAAACAGGTTTGAAGGTAGAGATGCTCCCAACTGGTGTGAATCTGCTGCTGATATATATTTCTGTAAATTACAGGTCAGATATCCTTTATCCTCAGTTGGTTCTGAGGTTTCTGGATAAAGGATATCTGACCTGTAATTTACAGAAATATAAATCTGCAGCCGTTAACTATCATTTAAATGTGAAGAGTGTAAGAAGTAAAAATTAGGCCATGAAATTTAATTGACCAACCCAATCTGTTATATGAACTGTACTTCATTATTGATTAATTCCTTTCCACCACAGTTTAAAGTATTTGATATGCTAAGATTTTCACCTTTTCTTTTAAATCAGGTAACTCCAATCACACTGACTCCCACATTATTGGAGAGGATGAAGAATAACATGATGATTATAGAGGTCTGGAATAAAATGATCAACACAGGACAGGAGAAGCTCCTTGGCCTTGTGAAGCTCCCTCTCCATCAGTTTTACATATCTTTTCGGTAAATAATATAGAGCACATGAAATGGTATTTATGTTAAAATGTATCACATAGTGTGATATTAATTAGATGTATTGAAAAAATGAAGCATTACACTACCTGCTAAACATCCTATAAAATTATTGTAAGCCAGAAATGTATTAGCTTCCACATTTGTAAAAGCCAAACAGTTCGCATGCAATATCCCCTAACATTGACTTGCCTTGAGGTACCTTACACCAATGCATTGATGAAAGCCCGGCCTACATTGGGCCTGTAAAGAGAGGGGCTCTTAAGGAGCCTGGTTGCAACTTACCAGCTAATGTGGTTAAATTTTAAGATTGTATAAACCTGGGTGTGAGCCTGCAAGAAGGAGTGGACAAAGTGACACAGTTTTCAAAAATTGTGTGCTTCTGCCGGCCAGTACTTTATCCTACACCATATCCAGCAACCCCCTTTGCCACGCTACCCCACTCCATCTATCACTGCAACCTGAGCCAGCCATCCTGCCTTAGTAGCCTTGGATTGCACCTTCCTAGCTATTCCCCTCCATCACCTATCTGAAGACATCTGCCTTTTGCTGTTTGGGATTCAGTGGCATAATAATGAGAGCTAAAATGCTCTCCCGTTGTTGTAAGTGATTATTCAAAATCCAAGCTTCAATATGTGCAACATTTTTGTTTTACATTTGTACACATAACAAATTTGATTATCAGGAGTAAATTTAAGGGTGACATATGTGGTGGATGATATACATCAAAAGTTAAAAGTTGGTTAGATGAGTCCAGGCATATTTGTTAGTCACAGTTTTAATCCAACTCTTATTTCACAGCATCCAACACACTGATTACTTGTTCCCCAGATACATGAATACACATCTATTTTTTACCCAATTATCCCTAACTTAATGTGCCACCATTACCTGCACCAAAGTTACATTTAGTTTTAGGCATCCCTGTTTGACCCTAATGCCCTAATAATCAATACCTAAACTTTAGCCGAAACCTTCTTTTCAATTAAGTGAACTGTGGAAAATGCAGCAATGTGGTGTTCTCAGGCTTCCAAAAGCCATTTACTGAAGGCTACTAGTTAATCTCAAAGTGGAGATTCAATTTGAAATTTGGATTGTTGAAGAAACTAATTCTGCTTTGAAACACAATTGGTACAGATCATAAGTTTGCATTGGAGAACTTAATCTTCATGGGTGAAACTCTGCACTTGTATTTCTTAGTGAATGAATACTTCATAAGTTTTCAGACTGAACTTATGGTTGAGTGATTAATTTCATGAGTAAGCCATGAACATAATTTAAATTGTCAAGTAAGATAGCAGCTAACTGCCTGAACGCATTGAGACTTTTAAATGCCCTGCTGTGTCCTCAATAAATGGATTTCAGTGTTTCCTTATAACAGATGCTAAGCTAACTGGCCTATGGTATTTTGTTTGCTGTCTCTCTCCTCTCTCGAACAGAAGATAAAGAAAAGCACTTTTTTTTTTCCAAATTCACATATGTTCAGAAGAATTCTGTTTTCCGAAATTATACTGTATCCAAATTTTTAACTTAGTCTATTCCACAATGAACATGATGCAATTGATTTTAAATGTAGAGTTTAGGTATTATTTGTTTTTGCAAATTATTTTCACAAAATTTGACCAGGATTTTAACTTCCACGTTGGGTAGTATGAGTTGGCAGATTCCCCACCTCAGATGGCGTACAGATGGTGGAATCTTCATATGGGAGCCTGGGTATGAAATGGAGTCAGGTCAACCAGTTCCTGGATGCAGATCAGACACAGTCAAATTTCATGGTGGACTGTCCAGCAATCACTTCTCAGTTCTGAGGGAATTTGTCCCACGATTCTATTAAACATTAGGCCACTACCACGATCTTCTCCTCATATTATGCATGCCAGCTTCATGCCATCCAGCACCCTCATGGACCCTTGGAGCCTTGTGCCATTTTAATGCCAACCCATCACCACATTTTCCCCTCGTACCCTTCATGCGAACAGACCATGTTTCTTCCATGGGTAGACACATTTGAGATGAAATAAAGTTCTAAATACCTATTATATCCTTCATTAAATAATGAAAGCTCCCGTGCGTGAAAGCCCATATGGATTATTTGAAGTCCTACAAGTACTATGCCTTAGAAAAATACGTAGTTATATTCATGGCCGCACATTAAAGACAGTTAATCCTTTAAATAATCAATGAGCTGTCAATCAAACTGTTACCTTATAACTGCCTACTATGATAATCATAGGTTGTAGAAAGCAACTAACTATTATTAATGATATGATGGTAGCTGTTAGGGTCTTGTCAACAAACAGCTGCTAGTACAGATTTTTTCAACATGATAATTTTGTTTAAGAGCAACAGATTTAAATAACTGACACATACTTTCTTCGATTTTTACAAGTTTGGGTGTTCAAATAATTTGACAGCTTGACAGTTTTGCAGATCTTAACAACCCTTCAAGAGCATTCGCAACAACTCTAAAGAGTTGTAACACCCAGACATTGGGTTAAAGATCAATGGGAGGTCTGTTGGAACTCAGTGGTAAGCTCAAGTGTCCCGACTGACTTCAAATTTCCCACAAATCCTACCACCTTTACCCACCGGTAAAAATAGGATCTGTCTGAAACGGGCTGGAGTTCCAGGTCCAAAAGGCCATCTGCCTTTTGGGAATCTCCATGACTCCATGAAAGTCCAGGTCTTTATGTCAATCTGATAATGTGTTAAAGCATTTTAGTTTGCAGCTCTGATTTCTGACTTGGGAGGAAGGTTTTAATTTTTCATCCAGAGTCATTGATTCTTCATGTCTTGTTGAAGTATAGAAATTTTAATACATTCTTCAGAAATCGCACAACCTGGTAATATTTTTTGCATAAAAATAAAAATCTTTGTGGCATAAGTATAGAGTACATATGAAACAATTGGAGTGAAATTTGGGAAGCAACTGTTTAGCCTCCCCATTAATGAGGGAGTACACTCTTCTGGCAAGCACATAGAATTTACCATAATCTGGTAGAATGTAGGCTTTGCTATTTATTATTCATGTAGCGAATTCCCAGTTTGAGTAAAAGAAATATCAAATATGTTCTCAGTGTTAACATGAAAATCGGAAATAACAATGAGCAATAGCTAGAAGGAATTCACAATAACTGAAAACAAAATTTAATGTTATTAAAATACTTGACATATTTGATGTAATTAGATCATTATTTGGAGTTTAATCGAAACAAGTGATTATTTTCATGTGTAGTTTCTTGACCACACATTGACTATCTGGTTAATTTGATGTTTAAAAGCTTCCAAGTTTTTTTTTGTTATTTCAGTGTGGTATATAAAGACTAATGACAGATTTGGAAATATGTAATTGATCGAAGCTGTGGGTGTTTTCTATTTGGTGACCATTGAATTTTTTTTATTTTGTAAATCAAGGGATCCCAAGATTTCACAATTACTGCTCCAAGCTCAATATCCTGTGGTTGCTGTGGACAGCTACATGCCAATGATGGATGTTTTCACAGGCAGCCAAAAGGGCAACCTTCGTGTTTTACTAGCAATGGGAGAAGCAGACCAAATAGCAGCACTTCAGAAATTGAAAAATGATGAGGGAATGTCACTTGCTGATTTCCAGCAGATACCTCATTTTCTGGATCAAGTGCTTTCAGTTCCTTCAAAGGTTTGATTATCATAATGTTAGATGTGTATTGTAATGTGGTCAAAGTGCACATGTCCGCGTGAGCTTATTTACTCCAAGAATCAAATCAACATTTGGTGCATGTGAATTTGTGCCAGTCTCTAAAACCTCTCGTCAGAATTAAGCTATTACATTCATAGTCTCTGACCTGTAACTATGGAGCCAAAGTGTAGCTAACACCATGAAAGTTATTAGTGTGAAGAGATCCATTTATTTGTGAGTCATTTTGCCATGTGATGTACGGAACTCTGATTGCCACTGACTCATTTTTTATTTTGGGAGAAAGCGTTTGTCGTTCTTTCTCATTTCACAGATAAGTTTTACTGTTATGTGTATAAAATGTTTAGGGAGTTAGCAAAAACCCATGACTGCTCTTTAAATTGTTTTACATAAAAGTCAGCACAGAAGTAGAATGAAACAGCATCTTGGAAAAGTTGTTATATCATTTGGCTTTCGTGCATTATGGTGTTCGTCACCTTTCTCCAATGTCATGTCACCACTTCTGTGTCACTGTACAGATGAAACCACTTCATGTCAATTAATTTACACTAACTAATGCTAACCAATTCATTGCACCAAGGTATTAGTTTACCTTGAATTGTTCAAATAATTACACCTAGAGAAACACCTTGTCTGCATTCTTCATGCACATTCAATCAAATGTGGTGTGAACATAGAAGTACAGTACAGTACGGTACAGGCCCTTCGGCCCACGATGATGTGCCGACCTATTATCCCTACTCTAAGATCAAACTACCCTGCATACCCTACATTTTATTATCATCCACGTGCCTATCCAAGAGTCACTTAAAAGTCTCCTAAAGTATCTGACTCCACTACCACTGCCAGCAGCTCGTTCCACGCACCCACCACTCTCTGTATAAATAACCTACCTCTGACATCTCCCCTATGCCTTCCTCCAATCACCTTAAAATTCTGCCCCCTTGTAATAGTCATTTCTGCCCTAGGAAAAAGGTCTCTGGCTATCCACTCTATCTATGCCTGTCATCATCTTGTAAACCTCTATCAAGTCACCTGTCACCCTTCTTAGCTCCAATGTAAGAAGCCCTAGCTCCCTCAACCTTTCCTCATACGATCTGCCCTCCAGTTCAGGCACCAGCCTGGTAAATCTCCTCTGCACCCTCTCTAAAGTTTCCACATCCTTCCTATAATGAGGCGACCAGAACTGAACACAATATTCCAAGTGTCATCTAACCAGGGTTTTATAGAGCTGCAGCATAACCTCGCAGCTCTTAAACTCAATTCCCCTGCCAATGAAAGCTAACACACCATACATCTTCTTAACAACCCTATCATCTTGGGTGACAACTTTGAGGGATCTGTGGACGTAGACTGCAAGATCCCTCTGTTCCTCCACACTGCCAAGAATCCTGCCATTAACCCTGTATTCTGCATTCAAATTCGACCTTCTAAAATGAATCACTTGACACTTTTCTGGGTTGAATTCCATCTGCCACTTCTTTGCCCAGCTCTGCATCCTGTCAGTGTCCCGTTGCAACCTACAACAGCCCTCCGCACTATCCGCAACTCCTCCAACCTTCGTGTCATTGGCAAACTTACCAACCCACCCTTCCACTTCCTCATCCTCATTTATAAAGATCACAAAGAGCAGAGGTCCCAGAACAGATCCCTGTGGAACACTGGTTACCGAGCTCCAGGCTGAATATTTTCCATACACTACCACCCTCTGCCTTCTATTGGACAGCCAATTCTGTATCCAGACAGCCAAATTTACATGACTCTAATGCATCCTTACTTTCTGAATTAAAAAGTTGAAACACTTGAAATAGTTTTAATTTGATAAAAGTGTACAAAGCTTTTTAAAGATTTAAAAATATAGTCACATCATACTAACATATACTTTTTCAGTTGGACAGAAGGGAGACAAAACGACTGATTGAACATATATTTGAAATAAATGTGGTGCAGCTTAAAGGATTGACTCCTTTGCAATCCACTGTTTGGGGAGAAGCAGACTGCTATATACAATATTATTTCCCAACTCAAGATGTAAATACCATAACTGAGAGAGTACCATTTGGAAATGGTAAGTAATTTTGTATTCCAAGATGCTTATTTCCAATTTGGATGTAGCATAGTACGATTAACGTTTTGTAGCTCATAAGAATAAATTGTAAATTTGGGGAAGAAATTGTGTTAATAGAAAAAACACTGGAACTTCCCAAAATTGTAAAACAAATGATCAAAGGTGTGAACTAGAAGGGACCTTATCAACAGTTCATTAAAAATTTACTGTATCAGAAAAATTGATTATTCAACAGAATTGGGATACCATTCCTGTGTCGTTACCCTGGAAACCCCAAGGGTTATCCTTGGGCATTTTTCCACATCCATGTGCTACTCCACTATTTGCAGAAGTGAGTTTTGGGTTTTCCATGTACCTGATGGCTCCCACACTTTGTCTGTCCAAGACCCCTCCCACATCTCCACTAGCTCGCTAGGTTTGTATTGTTATTCTATTTATTTTTGGCCTTACAATAGCTGTAACTTGAGTTAAGCACTATGAAGACTGAAGCCACTATTTGAGACTTCATCATAAGCAACTGTTTAGCCTCTTGTGAGTGTGTACACTCTTCAGGCAAGCACATAGAATTTACCTTGGAGTGACAGGATGTAGGTTTTTGCTGTTCATGTAGTGAGTTCTCAATTTGCATAAAAGACATATCGAATTACTTGAAAATAGGAAAATAACCTTGGAGGCAGAAGGCACTTAGGATAACTGAAAAAAAATTAAATGTAATTAAAGTATTTGACATAATTGATGTAATTAATTCCTTGTTTGGGGTTTAATAGAAATGATTAGGTTCTTGTGTTAGCATTGTACTTGTTGGTTAGTTTGATGTTTAAAAGCTTCCAAATTTTGTTTTAATTACAGAATTGTCTGGAACCTTGACATTAATTCTATCTCCTCTTTGGCTATTATCTCATATCCCTTCTGACGTTAAATCCCGCTGGTTGTCACTCCTTTCTTTGCTGACTTATGTTGGCTTCTGGTCCCCATGCCTCATAATTTAATGTACACATGCTTTTATTTAAGTCCTTTTTAAGCTTTGTTCCTCATCTTTGTAGCCTTTTCTCTATTCGCTCACAGGATGAGGGCACTGCTGGCTAGGTGAAGGACATTGGTGAACCGGATGGGTTTTTCTAACATTCGGCAATGGATTCATGGTCATCATTGGACTCTTAATTCCAGGATATTATCCGGGTCTCTAGATTAATTGTTGAGCGACAATATCAGTAGGCCATTGCCTCCCCCAGTTCCCCAGTCGTACATTTCAGTAGATTAACTCTTCATATATTTAACACTGATCTTTTCTACATCCAACCTTGCCTTGTGCCACTGTTGACAACTTTATCTTCAATCACCATGGCCCCCGTTGCAAACCCATTTGCCACGTAAGTCTGTCTCCTCATGTGAAAACGTCCATGAAACCAACTTCTTTGACCAGGTGAGATGATGGCTTTGTGGTATTATCACTAGACTATTAAGCCAGAGATCCAGGTAATGTTCTGGGCACCCTGGTTTGAATCCCAACGCACAGATGATGGAATTTTATTCGAATAAAAAAGTGGTATTACAAGTTCAAGTTGTTTATGGAACCATTGTCAATTATCAGAAAAACCCATCTGGTTTACTAATGACCTTTAGAGAAAGAACCTGCTGTTCTTTCCTGATCTGGCCAACATGTGACTCCAGACCCACAGCAATGTGTTTGGCTCTTAACTACCCTCTGGGTAATTAGCGATGGGCAATAAAAGCTCACCTGGCCAGCAACACCTGCGAATAAATAAATAAAGCTTCAGTTATTTGTCCTCTAGTATCATGTTTGCTTTGGTTTTCTGTCAGATTACAGTTCTGCTAAGCACCTTGATACTTTTTTGAACATTGAAAGGTTATTTAAATACAAATTGTTATGTGGTGATGGGGTGATCTTATCTTCTAAGCAAGAAAGTAGAAGTGAAAACTCTGGAGTGATTCAAGTCTGATAATGGAAATTGCAGATTTCTGAGCAGGTCGGATGAGATCAGACAAGCAATTTATCTCTTCTCTGCTGTAACAGCCCTTTAAATAGTCTGGAAGACTACTCAGTTGAATCAAATACTGAGGTTGCAAGAAGGCCCACTACCACCCTCTTGGAGCAACTTTGGAGGCATAGCCGATATTTTCCTTTCCAGCAGTACCCACATCTTTAGAAATTATATTAAATAAAATGTTCCTGCTTTTTTTTATGTCATCAGCTATAGATTCATTATGGGTAACTTATAAATTTATATTGACTTGTGCAAATGTTTTCATTACTAAGTTCTTTAATACTTGTGCCAGATATTCTGGAAAATCAACTTCATGTGCCAGCCAACCTCAAATCTGAAACAGGTTCTTGTTTTTAAATACAGTAATTTCTGCACATTTAAACTAAATAACTTTTTGCACTCATTGTTTTGCCGCAGACATCATGTTGAAGCCTTTTCGCACAGCAACCACTTTATGTGTACCAGATCCTCTCTTCAATGACTGCCAAAACCACTCTCTTCTCATCCCACCAGACCTTCCAGTTCAGAGGACACTGCTGAGCACTTGTTCAAAACAAATGTTTGGAGAAGGTGGTGGCATTCAATTTGAGGTTTGGTGTAGGTAAATGCTGAAATCATTGAAACAAATAGACCTTATCTAGCAGAAAAATAGGATGGAGTCTATGTGAGATGTGTCATCAGCTACATCAAATTTAAAACCACTTTATGCTAAGCAGGTATCTGTATTCATCTCTGTGTTCATTGCTGAAAGATGATTTGTGGCCAGAAATTTTGGCTTTTAGTCATCAAATCAATTGCAAGAAGGCCAAATTTGAAGTAATCATTACATTTTATACTACAGGAGAAAAGGATCCTTATGTTATCCCTCAGGATCAAGAATGACTTGCTTCTACTCCAGTTTGATGAGCTTTGCATAAACTGATATGTCTGATATGTGATCTGCAGGCACTGCAACAAGAGACTTTGTGGGAAACTAGGGAAGTGATTGCTGTGTCCCTTGCTTGGTTATTTGTATCATCGATTGCCATGGGTGAGGTGCCAGAAGACTGGAGGTTGGCTAATGTGTTGCCGTTATTTAAGAAAGGTGGTAAGGCAAAACCAGGGAATTATAGACTGGTGAGCCTGATGTCAGTGGTGGATAAATTGTTGGAGGGGATTTTGAGGGACAAGACTTACATATATTTAGAAAAACAAGGACTGATTAGGGATAGTCAGCATTGCTTTGTGCATGGGAAATCGTGCCTCACTAACTTGATTGAGTTTTTTGAGGAAGTAACAGAGAAGATTGATGAAGGTGAGATGGTGGAAGTTGTCTGTTTGGATTTCAGTACGGCATTCAACAAGGTTCCGCATGGCAGATTGGTTAGCAAGGTTAGATCACATGGAACGTAGGGAGCACTAGCCACTTGGATACAAAATTGGCTCGAAGGTAGGAGACCAAGAGTGGTTTTGGAGGGTTGCTTTTCAGACTGGAGGACTGTGACCAGTGGTGTGCCACAAGGTTCGGTGCTGGGTCCACTGCATTTTGTCATTTATATAAATTACTCAGATGTGAATATAGATGATATGATTAGTAAGTTTGCAGATGACACCAAAATTGGAGGTGTAGTGGACAACAAAGAAGGTTACCTCTGAGTAGAATGGGACCTTCATCAGATGGACAGATGGGCTGAGGAGTGGCAGATGGAATTTAATTTAGATAAATGTGATGTGTCACATTTTGGTAGGGCAAATCAGGGCAGGACTTGTACAATTAATGCTAAGGTCCGGGGGAGTGTTGCCGAACAAAGAGACCTTGGGCTCCAGGTTCGTAGTTCCTTGAAACTGGAGTCACAGGTAGACAGAATGGTGAAGAAGGCATTTGGTATGTTTGCCTTTATTGGTTAGTGCATTGAGTATAGGAGTTGGGAGGTCATGTTGCAGCTGTACAGGACATTGGTTAGGCCACTTTTGGAATACTATGTTCAATTCTGGTCTCCCTGCTTTGGAACGATGTTGTGCTACTTGAAAGAATTCAGAAAAAGATTTACACTGATGTTTCTGAGATTGGAGGGTTTGAGCTATAGGGAGGGGCTGAATAGGCTGGGGCTATTTTCCCTGGAGCGTCAGAGGCAGATGCGTGACCGTATAGAAGTTTCCTAAAGTCATAAAGGACATGGATAGGTGAATAACCAAGGTCTTTTCCCCAGGAGTCCAAAACTAGAGGACATAGGTTTAAGGGGAGAGGGGAAAGATTTAAAAGGGACCAAAGGGGCAACTTTTTCACACAGAGGGTGGTGTGTGTATGGAATGAGCGGCCAGAAGAGGTAGTGGAGACTGGTACAATTACAACATTGTAAAAGGCTTCTGGATGGGTATATGAATAGGAAGGGTTTAGAGGCATATGGGCCAAATGCTAGCAAATGGAACTAGATTTATTTAGGATATCTAGTTGGCCTGGGCAGGTTGGACCAAAGGCTGTGTTTCCATGCTGTGCATCTCTATAACTCTATGAGGCTGATGGTTCTTGAAAGGTTGAGTAAAATAGGCTGTTACGAGGTTTATGCACTGTTCCCCAAATTTGAATCCATCTCTGCCAGTTCCCAAAAAAGTGTTTCAATATGTTTGGTGCCCTGGGGAGGTAGCAATGTAATAGTACTGTCAGTGGACCAGCAATCCAGAACTCCAGGCTCCTGCCCTTCTTTGAGGAAATCCCTGAAGGATTTCTGCTGTATTCTCGCCACTGTCGAGCTCCATGTAGAGCAGTTACTTTGGAAGTCTGCTACCAGGCTGGTTTTGAGTCACTAGCCCCTCAATGCTGAACAGTTTGACCTGGGAGAGGTGTTGCTGTTGCATCACCTCTCTTACCTCTGGATTGATGGAGAAAGCAATAGGGAATTATTGTCTCCTCGAGTTACCTGACTCAAAAGGTGCAAGTTCCAAAGAAGGATCATATTGGACATGAATTGTTAATTCTTTCTATCTCCACAGATGCTGTCAGGCCTGAAAATATTCCTTTTGTTTGCAGAAAGCTATGCCTGTGGCTTCTGGCAAGTGTAGTTGACCCACATTGCAAACTTAGCTGAATATATTAAATTGAGGGTGAATCACACATTTTTAAAAAAAAAGCTGTAGATTTTTCAGAATATGTTTCCCTTCCCAAATTGCCTTGAGCAGGTGATGGTGTACTACCTTTTGAGCTGTTGCAATCCATGTGATGTAGATAAACCCATGATGCTGTAGGGAAGGAAATTCCAAGTTTTTAACCTGATGATGAAGGAACATTGATATAGTTTCAAGTCAGGATGGTGCGTGGCTTGGAGGGATTTGCAGATGGTGGTGTTCTCATGTGCCTGTTGCATTTCTCCTAGCTTGTAGAGATCTTGGGTTGAGAAGTTTTGCTGAAGAAACTTGGGCAGGTAGCTGCAGTGCACTTTGTAGATGATGTACACTGATAGCACTGATTTCCTGCATTGGAGGCAATGAGCATGTAAAGTGGTGGATGGGGTGCTGATGAAGGGGGCTGTTTTATCCTGTAGTGTTGTCCTGTCTTGAGTGTTGTTGGAGCTGCACTAATTTGGATAAGTGGAGAGTTTGCTATCTCACACCTGACTTGTTTCAAGTAGATGGTGATGAGGCTTTGAGGAGTTAATTAATTTCACGTGAAATTTTGTAACAAACTCATTTTATTCTCTCAGGTACTATTACCCTAATGTTAGAGACCAGCTTGTTGCCAGGGGTGTCCTCCCTTTATCAAAGCTGTGTGCTATGGTAACTATGCAACATCACAAGGAAGTTGGAGTTCAGATATTTAGCATTCCCCTATTGCCTAGAACAGAAAATGCTGAAGGACATCCTCTGCGTTCCACCGGTACGTGAAATGTTTTTGTCTTTTTATCTGTATCAAAGAGGATTAAGAATGTAGATGAACTGACCCATGTTAACTTCTTTATGACAGCATTTAGTAAAGCTATGTCATTCAGGTAGGGATGTTGAAACAACATGCCTATATTTACCAATGTAGAAAGCTAATTTGACCAACAGCTTTATAAAAACTAAAGTATACTTCTAAAAGCTATCAACTTAAGTGCTCTAATTACAGGCCTATGACCTGATTTTGCTGTTTAATGACCTTATTTAATGTTGGGGAAGATAGTTCATGTTCCATGTGTGATGAAACAAATTGTTGACTGTGATTTTAAACTAATTAGCATTTTCTAAAAGTTAAGTTGAGACATCAAATAATCATCCAACACTTAGTTTCTGTATCCTTTTCCTAGAATATAAGGCTTGATTTTCTGAACACAGGTTTGACGTTGAAGCTTGGAAAGGGTATAATGTAATTTAACTTGAATATCACCTAATACTTTTACATGTGTTACAGGCTTATTGGATGTTAGTATAAAATACAGATGTTCAGTGCAAACAACTCAGGATGCCAAGGAAGGTATCATAGCATCTCATGCTGTATCCCTTTCATTAAAGCTGCTCCGGGCTTCAGGGCTACAAGCTGCAGCAAGGTGAGGACAATTAAGTGATATTTCATGGATCTGATGGTCACTTCTTTGACGTTATTAATTTCAAATTTGAAATGGGATTTTTGTTCCAGGTCTCATTTTAAAGATCACATTGTTTTGAATTGCAACAGATTTTAATACCTAATTTTGTTTCTTCTTGCTTTACATTTTTGCATACAGCTATAGTGCTCTGACTGATTAAACTCTTCAAATAAATTATTGGCCAGGCAGACCTAAAGGAATGCTATAAAAATGATGTATTTGGACCTTCAAAAGTAATTGACAAAGTGCCATATAAGAGAAATGTCACTAAGATTAAGAAAGCTCATCATACAGCGTGACAGAAGGGGTAGTTGAAGGGTTAACAACTAGAGTATAAGGATCATTGATGTTTCACAGATTGACAAGGTGCAGCTGAAGATCCTTGTTGGTAGCTCTCTGAACTTCTAGAAACTATGTAGAAATGGTTTATGGGGAACAATATCAAAATTTGCTGAAACTCAGATAAGGATATAACAAACTGAAAAAAAATGCAGGAAACTGTGGAACACATGAGACAATCACAATTTCTGACCGAAATTCAACTTTATAATATGAATGAAGACATTATAATTTATTTAAGTGTGGAAAGTGGATATATACATCTCAAATATGGATAGTCTCATTTGAGTGGAAGAATGGAGCTGCAGATAATGAGATTTTCAAAGCAGAATTGTCCTGGAAAAAAGCCCAAAAATTGAATTGAATTCTGAGTTTATTGTATCAGCATATTGAAATAAATACAAGAAGGTAAATGATTGATCTACACAAGATGTTGCTAAATCTCATTTGGAGCATTGCTCGGTTAAAGATACCCTATCCAAGGAAAGATAAAGAAAGGAAAAGGTATTGCAGATTCACGAGGAAGGCACCAGACACAAACTTAGTGTTGATGAGAGCTCATTTTTGCTACTCACGGAATTGGTGACTGTGACTTCTAAATCTAGAACTACCACGAGAAAACTGGCAACAGTAAGAGCCTAGAGGTGTGATGCCTAGTTCTTTAAAAGTGAAAGATAAGGTGGAAAAGTCCATAAAAAGACAACATTTAGCTATGGGCATCAAGTAGGATTTTATATAAACACCCCCTAATCCCTCTGCTTCTGCACCCCCTTTTAGATCTGTACCCTTTTATTTCATGCTTAAATAGCATATTTCACAATTTCAGGATGTTCTAAGGCACTTTACGGCATTGAAGTACTTCTGCAGAGAATTGTTAGGTTGGGAAACAATCGCTATGGAGATATACAAGACAGCATTAGAATAAATATTTTACACAGATGAGCTGTTAAAAGATAGAATGTTTTGCTTTTGGTATCTACAAAGGTGAAGAGAGTAATATTTGAAAGGGATAAAAACCGGCATGTGAAAATAACAAACAGGAAAAGCAGGACTGTCAAACCCGACCAATGTTATCGGAGTTCAACTCTCTCAAACCATGACTTCATCCAGCCCACTTGGCTTTTGTATGCTATGAATTCAGTTTTAACATTTGCATGAATATGTACTCATTCCATAATGCATCAATGGGTTGAATAGCTCAAAGATTCTTTGTGAAAAGAAGTACCTCCTGTCATCTAACTTTATTCTGTGCTTCAATAATTTGTGAGCAAATATCCTAGACCTTTTAAATTATTTAGTGTAAATCTTATTGAATATTATTCTTCCAGTAATTTAACAACCTAAGTAAAATCTCCCTTGAAGGCAATGATTTTCTAGAGTAAAGCACTCAAGTACTCTACATGAAATGCAAAAGATCATGAATACTGGAACTCTGAAACAAAAACAGAAAATGCTGAAAATAAGAACATAAGAACTAGGAGCAGGAGTAGGCCGTCTGGCCCTTTGAGCCTGCTCTGCCATTCAATAAGATCATGGCTGATCCTTTCGTGGACTCAGATCCACTTACCTGTGTTCTCACCGTATCCCTTAATTCCTTTATTGTTCAAAAAAATCTATCTTTTTTTAAAAAACATTTACTGAGTAGTGTCAACTACTTCACTGGGCAAGGAATTCCACAGATTAACAAGCCTCTGGGTGAAGAAATTCCTTCTCAGTTCAGTCCTAAATCTGCTCCCTCTAATCTTGAGGCTTTTCCCTCTTGTCCAAGCTTCACCTGCCAATGGAAACATCCTCTCTACTTCTATCTTATCTATTCCCTTCATAATTTTATATGTTTCTATAAGATCCCCCCTCAATCTTCTGAATTCCAATAAATATAATCCCAATCTACTCAGTCTCTCCTCATAAGCCAACCCCCTCAACTCCGGAATCAACCTAGTGAACCTCCTTTGCACCCCCTCCAGTGCCAGTACATCCTTTCTCAAGTAAACTCAACAGATTTGCCTGAAACATTAACTCTGTGCAACATACAATAGGCCTCATACCCTTCATGTAACAACCTCCCACCTCCAAAAAGATTAGCATGTTTTTGTATTGACTTTTGCATATATTCTAAGATTTTTACGTTTAATTGCTTCAACCCTGTCAGCGTCATTTCTCCTGATTTATATCTATCAATAATCATAATTCTTGTTATTCACACTTGTTTTTATTTAGCTCTAAGTTATACTTGCTGAAAGATACCAATATATTATGTAATGGCATTACAGCCCAACAGAGAACTCTACTTTTACAACACATTGTCTTCAATCACAGGGTGTATCCAAGTGGTTCTTTTGAATTTGGTTAAATATAGTTAAAAGAAGACTCGACAACAGCAATTTGCTTAAAAGTGGGTGTTTATTAAGTAATAATAATAATGATAATAAGAATAAAAAAAGGAAAAGGAAGGGAAAAAAAAGTCTCACGCCCTTCTGTCTGTCGGAGACCCCTCGATTGATGGCTGGCCTGGAGGCTTAGGTTCGTTCTTGGCACTGTTCACGATCCCGGTCCAAGGTGAAGACCAACAACTTGGAGCAAAACTCTCTCTCTTATACAGTGTAACAAACAGCAAATACCGAAAACAGAATAGAAAAGCAACTTTGATTATGCCATCTTTGGCACGTACAGGAATATTCACAGACTCATTCAAGGTCGTGCAACTGTCGAATGTCATCAACAATTTTAGCCCTTCAGCCCTTCCTGTACACACATCCCTACATTATACATGAGATTAATTTGTGAATTAACCACTCATAATGGATGAAGAATATTGTGCCTTGTGTTTTTCAATAATAGCTTGCTCTCAGAATATAAAAAAGTCAGACCTAGCACTTGTACTCATAGCTAAGTGGTTATGGCGATGGATTTGAAATCAATTGGCGTATCCCAGCATAGTTTCCAGTCCTGCTGACGACATCTCTGAGGGTCTTGTGCTGCAGTGTAAGTGTCCCTACCTGTGAGCCAGGAAATCTAGGTTCAAGACCTATTTGCCACAGAGGTGTATCATAACATTATCTGAAAAAACTCTTTAAACATGGGTAAAATGATTAGGAGGCACCATTGGCCAATATATCATGTCATAACATTTCTCTGAAGTCTTATTTTATCTGTTCTGGTTTTTCAATGTCTGCTGTTAGCAAAATTACATACAAGTTTGCTCTGAACTGTCTTAGGCAAATGTGTTAACCGTCACTTCTTGATTTATCTAATATTTTCTACTTCTTAGCCTTGAGAGCATCTCTGCTATTTTGAATTTGAGTTGAAAGTGGAAGAAAGATGGATTTTAGTTTTTAGTTTGATGATGATGTATTGTTTTGTTTTAACAAAGGTCAGAAAGCCATTTTTGAACAGTGAATTTGAACATTGTTTCTAAGAAAACATATGATTTAAATTAAATGACTTGATCAGCTACCTGAGGAGTTAGCTGCTGAACTTTTGCAATGCTGACTTTTATGACATCCAGAAAAATAGATGGTCTGCAACTACTAGTAGGTTGGGTTCCGAAGAGACGGCATCCTAACATGAACAATGTTTGTTAGTTTGTATAAATCTCCAGACTGTGAGTCTCGATAGAAATCTCTAGACTGGCAGAATTGGAAAGAACTTCTAGACAATCAGGGCTAAAAAGAAGACATCAGGCCATTAGAGCTAGAAAAAAAACGTCTTAAGCTTGGTCCAGCAAGAAGGGCTAGGAGAAGGATTTTGAATAAAAAAAGTCTTAAAAGTTAAGGTAAGAACACATTCTTTCCATGTTCTGGGCCCAGTCTTTGGCAGGATTGAAGGAATCAAGCTTCTCAAATAGTGGCATGATGCCAGAAATGCTTACCCCATCTCAAAAGTGACTGTTGCAAAGGATGTTTCTTAAAAAAAGACTCGAATCTTCATAATTGGTACGACGCGTGCTGCCCATTCCATAAACTGTACTGGTTTGATGATCCCTTTGCTTTCCAGTCTCCTGATTTCTGCCTGTACTTTTGCACTGGGCAGGCCTTGCAGAATCGTGGAATTTCTTCTTGGTCAACACGTAAGGTGGTCTTGGCCCCTGTGATAGTGCCTAGACCTTCCTGAAAAACATCTGGATATTTAATTAGGACTTCACTCAGGCTGCCAATTTCTAATCAAAAAATTTTGAGCTAATCAAGTTGAATCTTTTTCAACCAATTTCACCCCATCAAGCTTGGGCCTGAGCCTTTTTACTAAAACCAGTGGTAACTGAACCAGCTGCTTCTCATAAGAGACCAGAACTGCAGTTGTCCCCTTAATCTATTAGGGTTCCCTGGTATAGGTTCTCAGCCTGGCCGAGGTCTTACGCAAACTTAAGGGTTGGAGTCCAGAGTGAATTTTGGTAAAGACTGGTTCTGCAATCACTGATACAGCCGCGTCGATATCGACCTCCATTAGAACTGGGGGACCATTTAACCAGATGTTTATTTTCATGGGTTCTGATTTGGATGATGCTAAGCAGTTTAACTGTTCCAAACCAGCTGTATGTGGACTTCCAAGGGTGAGCATTCCCTTGGATACTGGCCTATGAGTTCTCTTACTGAAATTGGGCCTAGTGGGACTCTTGCTGTCTTGAATCTGCATACTAGCCCAGATCCCCAAGAAAATTTTAAAGCATTTAGCTGAGGTTTGGCTTTATTTTGGGGTTTTGCTGTGGGCTGACGTAGAGTCCCTCCGTTCAGGATATGTCCTGAGTGAAGTTATGCAATTGCCTTCTCTCAAATGGTGTTCCCCAAGCTCTTCAGCAAGACAAGGGCGTCCAGTTCTGTCAAAATATCTGGTAACTCATAAGCTCCACTTGCCAAATTTTCTCATGACAAAGCCAGTTGTAGTGCCTGTTTGAAGTCCAATTGGGCCTCAGCTAGTAGGTGCTTTTGCATGGTCACATCATTAATCCCATATATCAGACAGCCTCTCAGCATCTCACTTAGGGTTAAACCAAAATCACATGCCTCTGCTGGTCATCTTAACCTCGGCAAAAATCCCGACATGGATTCCCCAGGTTTTTGAACTGACAAGTATAACCAATAGTGTCACAGAATTAGAGGAGGATTGGGATTGTAATGTTCATTTACTTAATCCGTCAACTCTTGAAAGGTTTTAGTATCTGGTGCCTTGGGGAAAGTTAGGCTCCTAATAACTGAAAAAACTGCAGGTCCACAAGCTGTCGGGACAATTACTCATTGCGTTTTGTCCACCTCAATGTCATTTGCCTGGAAAAAAGAACATATTCTTTCCATGTTCTGGGCCCAGTCTTTGGCAGGATTGAAGGAATCAAGCTTCTCAAATAGTGGCATGATGCCAGAAATGCTTACCCCATCTCAAAAGTGACTGTTGCGAACAAATTTCTTCAGGGGCATGTATTTCTCTCATCACCACTGAAATAACTCCACAAAGGCCAGTGTCCAAACACCAGGTCACCCTTTATTTACACGTGCATAGTTCATGACACTGACCCTGCTAGCTCAGAGCTAGCTCCTAGAGTAAACAGAACCCCTGCCACTCCTGTTTATATCTGTCAGCCAGGTCTCCCTGATTGGTCCAGATTAACAGCCTCAATCATGGATCTCATATTCCATGAGGTCCACCTGGCTGACCTCCCAATCACCATACCATTCTTCTCTAATTTTGTAGCCTGTACAACAGTACACACTTTTTTTCAGCTTTCAATTCCTTTTTTTTCGTAACTAAAAGCGAAATTTAGCAGATGCTGGAAAATAAAAACAGAAAATGCTGACAAACCCAGCAGGTCTCAGCATTTTGCAGAGAGAGAAACGGAGTGAATATTTCACATCTGATATGACTTCTTCAGAGCTGAAAAGGCTGGGAGATTGAGTTTATTTTGTGTAGTTGGATTGAACAGGTGGTGAGGATGCCTAGATTAGTAGACAAAGGGAGTGCTAATGATAGTAAATGAAAAATAGAAATGTGAAATGGTCATATTGGACACAAAACATGAACTCTGTTTCTGTGTCCACCAATGCTGCCAGACCTGCTGCTTTTTGCTAGCATTTTCTATTTTACTTCCCTTTTCTGTACAGCTGTTCTAGTCTTTTAAATAGAAATTAGAAATAATTATCACTTATTTTGATTGAAAGAATATGTGTTACTTTGAGGAGGTCCAGTTTTTAAAGTATCATTATATAAGATTGCATTCTGTGTCACTTCTGTGACATTGCCAATTTAGGCTGATACTCACTTGTGTCAATTACTGAGGGAGTTCTGTGATTTAAAAAAAACATAAACCTGTGTGTGCCTGCTCTTTCACGTGGATTGTAAGCAATCCTATGACAATTCAAACCTCAAGCGAGGCCTCCTCACATCCTGGCCGATATTTATTACTAAAATTGCTATAAAACAGTTCATTTATCTTCTTTCTGATCATAGACCTTTGCAGTAAATGGATTGGCTGTTGTGTTTGCTCATAATTACATCACTAACAACATTTTAAGATGCTAACTTAACTGTAAAAAATTTTGGGATGATCCATGAATATGAAAAGCTCAATATAAGCACTATACTTGTTTTGCCTTTCATTACCTCTGCATTTCACAAAATCCTGAGTGTCTAGTTTGCTTCGGGTTTTGACCCAAAAGAGGCATCGAGGCTTAACAAAAATGAAAAATATACAGTTTTCACAGTTTATTCTCTGACGAAGGGTCACAGGACTTGAAATGTGAACTCTGTTTTCTCTATACAGATGCCGCCAGATCTTCTATTTTTCTCCAGCATTCTCTCTGGTATTGTTAGATTGAGAAGATGAGAAAACCGTTAACTTAGCACGAAACTTGTCTTAAACTCAACTAAGGCTGTACATTGTACATTTATTCAGTGAGTCATCAGGGCTCTAGCAAAAATTGAAGACATTTCATTTTGTTCCAACATGGAACGTCAACAGTTTAATGAGTTTTGCAGCAGCTTTCAGTGCATTCTGCATAATGGCATACAAAATTATATCTGCGTGGTGCTTTTACAAGTGACAATTTGGCTGCACATGTCAGATGTCAGTGCACAAATATCTGAATTTAGCAACTGGCTTTCAGAAGTCAATCTCAAAGCTAGAGCTGTCAAAATAGTTGCCTGTTGATTTAAGACACATAATTGTAATTTACTTGAAACTTGATTCCTAATCCCTTGGTAGTTGAATAAATGATTTACATTTCTGTTTCTTTAAATGCAGGGCTGCAGCAGAAAGGAACCACTCATTGAAATACCAAGCTGAAATTGGTGTGAATACTTATATTACAATTCATATTTCCTTTCTGCTGGAAAATGAAAGGCGACGTACAAATGTTGTTGCCCGTACATTCTGCCCAGAATTTGATCATTCCTCTGAATTTCTGTGCAACCTTGTAATCCAGAGATCCACAGGAGAGAGTTTCAGTTTGGCTGAACTGCTAGAGTCATCAGAAGCCGTGTTTACCATCTACCATCAGTCTGTTACAATCGGTACCTTTTTTTGTCTTTTTAAGAGTACATGTTATTGTTTACTGCATCCCCACATGATTTTAAGTTTCTGTACCTGCAAAATTCCAAAGTTAAACAGATGGTCAGGTGACCATTCTCTGGTTTTGCTTCGATGGATCACCGTGAAGTGGACAATAGTCATTCAGCTTGAGTCCTTCTTTCCTACCTGTATGAAAGATTTTTTTTTTCCTGTCCCATAGTCTGATTGAAATGCAGAATTTATTTTGGGAAAATTATGGGCATAAATTATGTATTCCATCGTCTATCAAAAGAGGTAGGCTCCTGCAAATGTATGTGAATGTAATTGAAACTTCAAGGTTACTAGAGATAATGATACTTGTGAAACAATATACAGAAAAGGGAAATTCAAAACTTTTATAAATTTGAGTATAAACCTTTTGTCCCCTTGGATCATTTGTACATACTCTACTCTGAATTACAAGGACATGAATTCAAACTACAGCAGGGGCCAGGCCATTGAGTACATTTAAGACTGAGATACTTAGGTTCTTGATTATCAAGGGGATCAAGGGTTACGGGGAGAAAGCAGGAGAATGAGGTTGAGGAATTTATCAGCCATGATTGAATGGCGGAGCAGACTCGATGGGCTGCATGACCTAATTTCTGCTCCTATGTCTTATGGTCTTATGGCCTTATAATCTTGGCTGACATTTAAATATAATACTAAAGAAGTGGTGCACTGTTAAATGTATTACCTTTCATAATTGGAGGCTTTCTGTGGTACACTTAAGAGATTCTATTACAATGTTTGAAAGAAAGCTGAAAATTTTCTGCTGTCCTGGTCAAAATTTACTCCTCAACCAACAGCAACATAAAAGGAATATCTGTTTTCTCGTTATCTCTGTTTCTGGTACTCTATTAAGTGCGAATTAGCTGCCCTGTTAAGCCTTCATTGTAAAATGCAACTTCACTCTGAGGCATTTTGTTAATTATGTAGCAGTTTGAATATTCTGAAGATGTGAAAGGCACTGCTGAAGTTCATTCATTCTATAATTTATTTTTATCTTTTTGTTACAGACCAGACCAAAATATTTTAAGACCCGAACTTTTTCTTATTTTAAAAGCAAGTGCCAAGCGTTGTGTTCTGGGTGCAATTCGATTGGTCAAATTACTAGTTGTGAAGCAAAACACACTTTATTCGTTACTCTGTAGCTAAAATACAACAAAGAAAAGAAGAAATTGGAATAACTTAACTCTATTGGAAAACTTAACAGAATAATAAGTTATTTAATTACTAAACAGTAACCTTTCCAATATTGTAACATCCCATAAACACACCCTCACAAAGGTAAATTCCATAAAATAGATTGTCTCACAGGCAGTACTCCAGTCCAGGAGGAAAAACATCAAGAAAAATCTGAGAGAGACAGAGAAACAACGTAGCAGGGAGAGATGTACTACAGCTTCCAAACTCAGCTTCAAGACCCCAGCAGCTGCTACTGAAAAACTAAAACTAAAACTAAAAATCGTGGCTGTGGGGAAGCTTGATCCCACCCATTCAGGCTGCTTCTATGTTCCAACTTCAAAACAAACACCCCAAGGCCTCACAAGCTGTTTACTTTATTGGATTCAAATAGACAGCTCCATTCCTCTGTCTTAAAACCTCTGTTCAAATAAAAACAGGACAAAATATATCTCGTAAAGCCATTGTTTTGTCACATTTTTGTTTCATTTTATTACATTTTGAAACAAATAATTAGTGCAAATTTCATAATTTTGTTGTTTTGGTACGAAAGTTTACTTTTCAATATGTGTGCAAACATTGTTTGCCGTTTGCCGTATTTTCTATGTTGACAGCTAAACAAAGCACATTTGATATTGGTTCATCAAGGGATGTTGAATTGGGATCTGTACGGATTCCACTGGCAGGCTTGCTCACCAGACGGACAGGTAATGAGAAATCAAGTATAATAAATGTATTGGTTTACTACCGAAATGAGAATCTAGGATTTTATATACAAGACTTAGTCAGTTTAATAGTTGTAAAGGAGTAGCTTAATATTATTGTTATTAATTTTCAAAACACTTCAGTTGATCAATTTAGCTATATTGGCTACTTCTTGGAAATGCATTAACTATGTAAAATGAGGCCAAACACTTCAAAGTAGAAAGTATTTGATCATTTAAAATGTTGCTTAGGCAAAATAATTCACAATATGATTTCTTGACTTGCCAAGTTGAATATATGAATGTTTTATATGAAAATAGAGGAGGGGGGGAAGGAACTTTAGATGGTGATTCAATCTTCTGAGTTAATTATGTATTGTTAGAGTAAGAGGACACAGTAGCAGGTCTCCACCCTGACCTATTACCATGAAATATGATACCTAATATTGGAACGAGCAAAATAAATCTGTTGATGTGCAGATTCCCGAGTATAAATGTGGTATTCATCCAACTTTAGGTGTAGTTTCAACATAGAAATTGGATAATTTATCACTTGCTTTGAGACCCATTGAAGATTTTCTGTTAAGAATTTTGCACTAAGATCAGATGAACTTTCATGTTTTTATTATTTGATTTTAATAAATGGGTTACCTTGACAAGACTCTGAGTCATCCACACAGGGTGGAAGTGGAGGCATGTGGCAGTCATATGGAGTAGGGCTGGGGAATTCCTTTCTCTGAAGGCATCAGTGAACTAGTGAATTTTTATGAGACCTTTATATGGTAGTTTTCTGGATGTTACTGTACAGATTACTAAATTGTTTTAATTAATTTTGACATGATAGGCTTCAGATTTCTGGTCAAGGTTATTTGACCTATACTATGACTGTTAGTCTGCTGTATCCATATTGATATGACAGTTAATTACCTGTTCTTTATTTATGTCCTGACTAATATATTTACTACAAACTACAAGTTATTTATGTTGAATGGACTTACAAAATATTTATTTTGTATCCTATATGAAGGCATCTCTGGTTGGTATGCAGTGAGTCTTCCAGAGGTTATCACTTCTGCTCAGTCTTGTGGAGTTCTACAGAACTTGGGTGGTGGGCTCGAGATTTCAATCCACTTCACACATCCCAATGATAGAGAGCGTGTCATAAAGGCTGCAGAGGCATTGGACTGGCAGTGTGGAACAAATGAGGAAAAAGTTAAAGAGTGGCAATCCGCAGAAAGTAGCGTATCAATAACACTAACTGTGTCACGGATATGGCTCCCATTGCACTGTGTAACGCTGCCTGGACAAGAACATCTGGACAAATCCACTTTCTGTTACCTTCGGTATAAACTGTATGATAGAGAGCATGCTTGCACATCACTTCAAAAGCCAGTCCTGACTATTAACAAAAGTTATGTTACAGTGAACTTTGATGAGGTGAAGACTGTATATCTGAAAAGAACCCAATCATTGATCTGGTACCTAAATGAAGAAAGACTAGAAGTGCAAGTATGGGTGGCATATGGAAACAACAAGACTCTGAGACCTCATGATACTGATCGGTTAATTGGATATTCATTCATAGATCTGTCAACCCTGGCAGAGAAATCTTCAAGAAAGCTTACAGTTAGTGGTATGTACAAATCAATTTCAGATTCCAATTCAGTTTAAGTATATAATTATTTGAAGCATCTTGTTCTTTCCAAAATTCCTTTCCTGCTTTTAAAAGTTGACTTGTGTTATCTTCAACCCCCACTCCTTAAATATAGTCTAGCTGTTTTTCTTTTTGCCTTCATATTGGCTATTTTTCAGATTCCATACGCTCTAGGAATCTTTCTTGATGTTTAAAGTATTTTCGAATTTTAAAACTGTTTCATGTGGAGACAGAAAGCCAGTTTCCTTTATTGGTTGAAGGAAATCAGTAACACTTGGAAGTGATATGTCATCCTGATATTTCTACTGTTGCAAAGGTCGAAGAATGTATGTGCCCATTTATTCATGTATTTATATCCATCTTTGACAAGGATCTTGTTAGTTGAAGCATTATACAAGTAGAGGATCAATTGTAACAAAAACATGAATGATTGAAAATGGAGGGATCGACATATCCATTACTGGCAAGTTCACTAATTGTTTTCAACTCATCATATTACCAAGTAGTTCCCATGAGATGTTAGTGAGTTGAATTTTCCAGTCATGTTTTACACTTAATTTTTTCTCTCATATCAACTGGAATATTTCTCCATTACTTTTTTTTGTTTTGCTTCTCTTGCCTCAAATTATTTTCAAAAGTGCATTTTTTAATAATCACTGTAACTGCATTTCTTGCTTAAATTGTGATCAATATGTGCCAACTTCTTCATCCCCATCTGCAATTCCATCAAGCAAAACTTCATACAAAATCTGGAGGCTTAAAATTTCTGAGCTTATAAACACATGAATACCAGACTTTTAGATATATAAATTTTTCTTTAATAATTACTTCTTTTGTTGCCTGATGTGAGTTGCATTATCAGAACAGATGTGTTTGAGTTGACAATCGGGGGAAGGGAATGGACCCCTTGCAGGAAGAGGAGGAGAAGGTGTTTAATCAAAGTAACTGGGTGTTGGGCTTGTCATAGCTACTGATGAACAGTCCACTCCCAGCATTGAAGATAAAGATGTCAAGGGAAAAAGGAGGGTGACTCACAAATGGTCTGTGTAAAGATAATGAAGAATTGGAAATCATTGAAGGGTTGAATGCAGTCAAGAGTCACCAATGAACTTCTTCACCTATTTCAAGGGAGAGAACATTGAGATGAGACTGAAATGATGGGAAGAGGGTCTCAAGAAAAAAAGCCATCCCATTAATCAATATTTTGGTCACCATATTCTGCACCCCTAATTAAGCTAGATCTGTTCGTGCTTTGAAATAATTCTCTACAGTAAAGATGTAATGTATCACAGAAGAGTTCAGCCCATCATGTCTGCCTTGGCTCTCTGAGTGAGCTTCGTGACTTAGTGTCATTCTCCTGCCTTTCCCTGGACATTATTCCAATTTCATAATCATCTAATGCCCTCTTGAATGCCTCAATTGAATATGCCACCACCACACCACCCGGCATGTGTTCAAGACATGAGCCACTTGCTGTGTAAAAATGTCTTTTTCTTATATCACATTTACTACATTTCCATATGATTTTACTTCTGTGCCCTGTTGTTTTTGATCCTTTTATGAACAGGTACAGTTTCACCTGAATACTCTGTCCAAACTTCTCATGATTTTTGAAAATTTCTTTCAGATTTCCTCATAGCTTTCTCTTCATCAAAGAAAACAGCCCCAAGTTCTCCAATCATTCTTCATAGCTGAAGTTTCTTATCCCTGGAACCAGTCTTATAAACCTCCCTGCAATCTCCAATACATTTGCATAATTCTAGAAGTGTGGAACGCAGAACAGTGCACAGTACTGTAGCTGAGGTCTAAATAGTGTCTTCTACAGACTCAGCATAACCTGATGCTCGTGGATTCTATGCCGCAATTAATAAAGCCTTGGTTCTTGTAGATTTTATTAACTGATCCCCTCCGTGTCCTCTTCCATCTTTCAATGATGTGTGCACATATATGCCCAGGTCTCTGCTCCTGAGTAGTAATCTTTATTTTAAACAATTTCTCCATGTTCTTTCTACCAAAATGTATTACCTCCTATTTCATCTGCCACCTATCCACTCAATCCTCCAGCAGCATATAGAAATAAAATACCATATATAAATGTGAATTGTTGCACATTTTCAAGAAGAACTTTAATAATAGGGAAGGAAGAGCCAGAGAATTTCCAAAATGTACATATTTCTCTATTTCTTTGCAGGCATTTATCCACTGTTTAAGCGAGGTGCTTCTGACCTATCAGGTGCTGCTGTAAGGTTCCATGTCACACTAGTACCAAATGATCCACTACTATCTGATGATGGTACTTATCAGAGAATAAGCTTTGCAGAGAATGACCATGATTATGAACATAGTACTGAAGAAGATGAACCACTCATTAATGAAAAAGAGCAAACATCAGAAGCGTGCATTGATAAAGAAACATCCACAGGTTCTAATATTGAATGCAAGAAAATGGCTAATGAAATTTCTGAGATGGAATTAGCTAACACATTTGCAGTGAATGTTGTAGTGGAGAGAGCAATGCATATAAGTTTGAAAGGTAAGAATTTTACTACTTGTCAAAAATACAAATGTTTTATCCCTCTAGTGATATTGAGTCAATGATTCATACAATTTTCTCCACACCCAAAATATGTGATTAACTTCACAGTAGTCAGCATAGAGTATTATATGTGTAATATGGCATAATACAGATTGGTTCTGTTTTTTTTCTTTACTATTTTATATATTGCTCCTGCTTTGATGCTACATAAAATGTTATATTGGTTCCTCCTCATGTGGCATGGAGGAAAATTGCAAGATATAAAAGAGCAATTAGCATGCAGATGCAGCAAGTAATTAAGGAAGCAAATCAAATTTTGATCTTTTATTGGTGGGGTTTTGGAATTTAAAAAAGGAAAGTCTTGTCACAAGCATACAAGGGGTTGTTGAAGCCACAAACATCTGAAGTACTGAATATAGTTTTGGTCTACATGTTTGAGAAAGGATTGCAACAATATTTAATTAGGTTCCCATTTCATCTTAACTGTGTCATCTGTCTCATCTCACACCCATCTCAGTCCTTTCACCCTTCTCTAACTGTGCCTGTCCAAGCCCTCAACCCACCCTTTCTTCTTGTGTAATCTCCCAAGCAGCCTCTCCTTTATTTTGTTATGTCATCTCATTACCATTTCTCATACATACCTGCCAGAACATTCTGGCCCCTTCTTAAACTGCCCACTCCATCATCACCATTCTTGTCAACAACCAGGTGAGCTGTAGCTTCAAGTAGGTGACTGTCATGTTTGTGGGTGATAGGGAAGATAAATAGAATGGAATAGCTTACTTCTTCTGTGTTTTACTGTCTGCTTGAGGACTGTTAGGGCTGAACAGCAAGTGCTAGCTTTTTCAGTGATATCCACATCCCATGATAGAAAATTTTGAAAATTAACCTTGCTGCTGTTGATTTTGATCCGTGTTTAAATAGCAGCTGTGAAAATTTGTGATATTGTTGCTTTGTGATATTTACCATACAGTAATTACAGTGAAAGCTCTGAATTTAACGAATTTAACAATTTCTGGATGATCTAAATTTGCTATTTCATGAATTATAATTAGTTGGCTCCCCCAGTGCAAGAAGAGCTACATACTTTGTCAAGATCAATTTATCAAGGTTTACATGGATTTTACTGCCTAGAACATGAATATTAACAATTTTTATGCATTCTGTACTGCAAGGAGCGCTGTACAAACTTGAACTTCGACATATCCTGTCTAAACATGCACCTTTCTGTCTTTAGTAGATTCAAATCTGACAAAGCTTCTTTGAGCTGCAGCAGTAAAATATCTGACTTAGTAAATGCAGTTCATTGTCCACTTTGTTGACATTATCAGCCATGATTAATTTTGGTCAGATATTCAGGCTTGCTGTTCATGGTCACTTTGGGGTGTGGTTTATCCTTGCATATATTGTAATTTGGACAGGGAAGGATTTTCATACAAACAAACATAGGAGTAGGAGCAGACCACTCGATTCCTCAAGCTTGCTCTGCCGTTCAATCAGATCATAGCTGAACTGATTGTAACCTCAACTTTACATTCCTGTATATCCTTAATAACCTTTCTTACCCTGGCTTATAAATATCACTCTACTTCTATCTTTAAAAATATACAAAAACTCTGCTTTCACTGTCTTTTGAGGAAGTAAATTTGAAAGCCTCATGACTTACTGAGAAAACAATTTTCATCTGTCTTAGAAACAAACACCAACCACCATTGCCGCCCCGCCCCCGATCCCGTCCACGATTCTCTCACGAGGAAATATTCGTTCCTCATCCACCCTGTCAAGACCCTAAGATCTTCTATGTGTCAATAAAGCCGACACTTACTCTTTGAAACTCATTGTTTTAAAGAAATATAACCTGGCCAACCATTCCTCATAATACTTCATTCCAGGTATTCTTTAAACTCCTTCCACGCTGTTACATTCTTCCTTAAATAAAGTAACCAATATTATCCACAATGCAGTTTAGTTCAGTAATTATTCCTCATTTAGGAGAGGAGCCAGTACCATTGTTTGGTTCATCTGTTGAATATTACAAATGTTGAAACGTATTACAGAGGTTTATGAACACACAAAATATATGTTTTATGCCTCTAAAACATATTTAAAGACTTCTGTTTAATGCTGAAAATATTGCTGCCTGTTCACTTAAAACCTATTTGTCTGTTTCTGACAATGCTGTTCTCAGAGGAAAGTATGTCTTTTGTTTCAAGACTGAGAATCAAGATACTTAGTTGTACTGCTTTGGAAATAATTAGGTATGTGACTTATGTTTTTCAAAAAAATAGTTGCCCCTTCATAAATTGAGACAAATTAGATCACTGTTTGTAATGTACATGTTACTGGCTTTGTACTGCATTCAATTATGAACGATAAAGAAGTTGTTGCAATGCTAATTCACCTCCTTGTCCATTGGCAAGGTTTATTGAAATGAAATACGTCTACCAATTTGCAACAGTTGAACACAAGCTAGTAATCCAAGCACATATAATGTGCTGTGTTTGTCCTTAGATATGAAAGGAGAAACAGAATCTATGCTTCTTTCGCAACACAATCTATGCTTCTTTCGCAACACAATCTTCTGCTTTGTGCATCTAAACCTTTTATGCTGTGGGAAAATTAAGGGAAAAACTAAGCCACAATTCAACTTTAAATCTGAATAACACAACAGTTGATGGGAACTGGTGGATCAAAGTCAAATGATTTTTTTTTTCTTTCCAGTATTTTTCATCTTCTTTGGTGTTATGAAGGTAGCAGCGCATAGTATAATGCATTTCTATCAGAGGTAGCAGCAACAAACTGTTGAACCTTGTGAGTCTGAAGATTATTGACAAACTATCAAACTTCAGCCTATTATTACCTAAAACATTAAGAAAATATTTTTATATTTCCAGTCCAAGTCACTTGGGGTCACTTTGAAGCTTTACTGTACTGTCCTGAGTGCAATTAGCTAACTGAGCTAAGGGTGGGAAGACAGATTTGAATCTGGATGATTTGAATGTGTGCAAGCACTTGCTGAAGCCATTGTATTTTTTTTGAGGTTTGTTAATGGTTGCAGAGTGGCCGAGAGAATGTGCATGTCAGTGTAAAAGATTGATGGTAGTGCCTGTGATGTTGCTATCTCCTTGGCAACATTCAGCTTTTTTGCTGAGGGCACATAATGTTGCTTCGTTGCTCTGAACTGTGGCATAACTCCAATTGGTAATGCCTGCGACATTTCTTCAAACATTTTGGCAAGCAGGACTTTGACCAGCTCACTGTTGTGAAAATTTCAGTGAAATAATCAAAAACTGAACCCTCAATTAACATTACAGAATTTCCCTTCTGTAAAACTACAGCAACTATTTCATTTCTTTAGGACTCAGTTTAAATATTTTCAGTTTAATTTCTTTTTAAACACATATTTCCCATTTATACAGATTCTGCATTTTACCTATCAATTGCAACTAAACAACTAAGAGCATAGGTATAAACAAATAAGAAATGAAAATCACCTAACCTGAAGGTTAAATATTACAATTCAAAAAAATGAACATTGAAGAAGAGAGTCACAATGTCAGTGGTCTAAATTATGCGAAGATTCATTGATTGAACTTGCGTTTTTCAGACTGAAAAGGATGATCTGAAAGGTGGTATCGAAGAGTGTGTGTGATAGTCAATTGTATGGAAAGGGCAAAACCAGAAGGTTCATCAAATTAGCTACTTTTGGCAATAGTGCTGAAGACATGATCCAGTGTTAGCAGTGTCTGTAGCCAAGCTGTTCCAATACAGCTACAACACTGTTGTCTGTCCAATAAGTCAGGAGAGTGATGGAATATACTTTCCACTTACCTGGATGAGTACAGTACCAACAATATGAGGCAGTTCAATTCATTGACTTGGAACTTCACTGTTACTTATAGGGGAGGCAATGGCCAGGTGGTATTATTGCCACCAGAGACCCAGGTAATGATCTAGGGATAGTAGGAACTGCCGATGCTGGAGAATCTGAGATAACAAAGTGTAGAGCTGGATGAACACAGCAGGCCAAGCAGCACCAGAGGAGCAGGAAAGCTGACGTTTCGGGTCT
>NC_063337.1:19927738-19945159 GCF_021869965.1 Rhincodon typus
CCTGCTCCTCTGGTGCTGCTTGGCCTGCTGTGTTCATCCAGCTGTACACCTTGTTATCTCCAATGTTCTAGGCACCTGGGTTTGATTCCCACTGTGACAGATGGTGGAATTTGAATTGAATCAAAGAAAAATCTGGAATTAAGAGTCTAATGGTGACCATGAAACTATTATGGATTTTTGGGAATAACCCATCTGGTTCACTAATGTATTTTAGGAAAGGAAGCTACCATCCTGACCTGGCCTGGCCTACACATGACTCCGGATCCAGAGTAATGTGGTTGCCTCCTAACAATTAGGGACAGGCAATAAATGCTGACCTAGCCAGTGATGTCCACATCCTGCAATAAATAAAATGAAAAATCCTGGAGCTCCCTTCCTAACAGCACTTACAAAACGTCGACAGTAGTAATTGAAGAGGGCCACTCACAACCACCTCAGAGGCATTTTGACTTGAACAACAAATTCTGGCCTATCTGACAACATCGCATGTTGTGTAGGATTAATAAAATTGACAATAAGACAAGCAGGCCCCTGGTTCAAAACAGTAAAAGGTGAATTTTGACTGCTCAGTAAGTTTCCTGTGCGTGGAAAGTATAGATGGGGCGATGGAATTGTGTTGGAAACGATTGGAGGCTGCAGTGGCAGCCGGGGGGAGGATGATGGATGTTGGAAGGAAACTAGAATCTTTCTGCTTGGTGGAACTAAGATTGGCCAAATTGCTGCCTTCATCCATAATTCACAGGTCAAATTCTTGATTTGCACCATGAATCTCTGTGAAAAATCTCCTTTTAGTTTGGTTTCAGATGCATCCAGTGTAACTTATTGAGGGCAGATAAACTTGAAACTTTGATTATTTCATTTTTGTTACACACTGCTAATTGCTCACGTCAGAGTCTGTTTTCAGTGTTATAGTGCATTTTTAAGGAAGCATAGCAAAAGACTACAGCAATTTGAAATCCAGAATTTGGTCTCACCAAACAAAAGTATGTTGTTCACTTTGAAATGCAAATTTTCACCACAGTGTGAAACATCGAAACATAGAAAATAGGAATGGAGTAGGCCACTCAGCCCTTTGAACTGGCTCCACTATTCAATATGATCATGGCAGATCGTCCAACTCAGTACCCTGTTCTTCCTTGCTCCCCATATCCTTTGATCTCTTCAGCCCAAAGAAGTATATCTAACTCTTTCTCTCAAAAAATATCAATATTTTGCTTTCAGTGGCAGCAAATTCCTCAGGCTCACCACTCTGTGGGTGAAGAAATTTCTCCTCATTCTCTGTCTTTAAACTGTGAACCCTGGTTCTGGACTCCCTAGTCATCAGGAATATCAGTTTACCTTGTCTCGTCCTGTTAGAAGTTAATAGGTTTCCATGAAATCCTCCTCATTTTTCTAGATAATCTCCAGTGGATATAAGTCTTAACTGATCCAGTTTCTCTACATACATCAGTCCTGCCATCACATGAATCAGCATGGTAAACCTTCCAGAACCAGCACATCCTTTCTCTCATAAGGAGACCAAAACTGCATACAATACTCTGGGTGTGGTCTGCCTATTCTGAAGAAGGGCACTGGAGGCTTGGGGACCGCTTTGTGGAACACCTACGCTTGGTTCGCAACAAATAACTGCACCTCCCAGTCGCGAACCATTTTAACTCCCCCTCCCACTCCTTGGACTACATGTCCATGCTGGGCCTCCTGCAGTGCCACAACAATGCCACCCAAAGGTTGCAGGAACAGCACCTCAAATTTCGCTTGGGAACCCTGCAGCCCAATGGTATCAATGTGGACTTCACAAGCTTCAAAATCTTCCCTCCCCCTACAGCATCCCAAAACCAGCCCAGCTTGTCCCCACCTCCCTAACCTGTCCTTCCTCCCACCTATCCCCTCGTCCCACCTCAAGCCCCACCCCCATCTCCTACCTACTAGCCTCATCCCGTCCCCTTGACTTGCCTGTCCTCCCTGGACTGACCTATCCCCTCCCTAACTCCTCACTTTTACTGGCTCCACCCCCGCCTCTTTGACCTGTCTGTCTCCTCTCCACCTATCTTCTCCTTTATCCATCTTCTATCTGCCTCCCCATCTCTCCCTATTTATTTCAGAATCCCCTTCCCCTCCCCCATTTTTGAAGAAGGGTCTAGGCCCGAAACGAAAGCTTTCCTGCTCCTCTGATGCTGCTTGGCCTGCTGTGTACATCCAGCTCTACACCTTGTTATCTCGGATTCAGCATTAGTTTGTTTTCCCTCTGCAGATGAAGATAGCAATTTATTTTTTGTTTGCTTCATTGGTAGTTGTTTGATAAAGAATTAAGTACAAATTTGCATTTTGATGTTGCAATGTTGGCATTTAATTCTATAACACTGTAATTTGTTATTCAGGTTCATTTTATCTGTTCCACTGCACCATTTAGTATCATGATGCTTTTTTTTTAAAAAGGCTGTCCTTTGACAGAGCAAACTGGTGTCAAACCTAGTTGCTATGTGTCATATGCTACACCAGTCAGTCCCACTCCTATAACAACTCATCTGATAGAAAATGCATACAGTCCTGTTTGGGACCACCAACAGCAAACAAGGTATGTATTGCATGGCATTTCATAATGTAACTTAATCAGGTTTTAACAGAAATAAGGTGACTAGCAGTTGTGAAAACCATCCAGAATGAATTGACTAGTCTTGTATTGTTTCACCAGGCTTATTACTCGAAAATAAAACCTGGTTCCATAAGATCATAACATAAGAAATAGGAAAACAAGGAGACTACACATTGAGCCAACCCTGCCATTCAATACAATCATGATAGATCTTCAGACTCAACTCCACTTCCTTCCTGCTCCTTTTATGACTCGATTCCCTTGGAGAAAAATTATGTCTGTCTTTATGTATGTTTCAACAAAGGAGCAACTACAATCCTCAGGGATGCAAATTTCCAATATTTCACAATGCTTTGAAGAAACTTCTCTTCATCCTCGTCTTAAATAATTTGCTCCTTTTCCTGAGACTATGCCATGATGATCTAAATTCCCCAGGCAAGGGAGAAGATCTTTCAGGGTCTGCCTTTTTAAATGCCTTGAGAATGTTTGTGGCCTTTCAAATCTTTACTCAATTCTAGAATCTGTTCTTACTTATGATCCATCTTTAAGTAGTTTCAACTGAACTGAAATTTTGCTGACTCGGTTTGGTAGTGTTCAACTGAAGCTGCCGAGAAATGAAGTCACTGATGTAATGCTTTCAGAATTCCATTCCTAACTATCTAGTTGTTAGCAGAGAATCATGTGCAATGGCTTCTCATCCTACTCCACCAGTGTTGCCTGAAGGATTTATTCTTGGCCCCCTCATCTCTTATTTACATTCTATCTCTTGGCAAAGTCATCCAAAACTATATCAAATGCCATATATCCATTTAAAGCATCCAGTTCTACCTCACCACCATCTTTCTTGATCCCAGCATTGCTTTTGATTTGTCACACTGCTTGTCTGACGTTCAATACTGCATGTGCAAGAATTTCTTCCAACTAAATATTGTTAACTAATTTTCGTGTTTAAAGTGGCTTTTATTTGTGTAACTGCAGGCTGGCCAAACAATTGTTACTGGACCCACAGCAAACTCTAGTTTTTAAAGTGTGGCATAAAGCAGGTAAATGCTATAAATTGTAATTGATTCTGCTTATTTGTTTGAGATTTCATTTCCTTAAAACTTAATCTACAAAATTTATCCATACACAGATTGCAACAGATAGGTGTGGTGCAGAATAGGAACTAATAAATAAGTTAATACTTATTTTCAATCTTTAATGTACTTAATCAGAACATGCTGAAGTGTAATATATGTTGTAAAACTGAGTTGATGCAGAATGCTACACACAATTACCTTAAATGAGCCATATATATGCACACATTCTAAAGTAAATTTTAGATGATAACCTGAAATAAGCTGGAAAGAAAGTGGGAAAGTGAAAAATTAGCCATTTAGTAAACAAATAAAAGGAAGTATCTTGAAGAAAAGCTGTTGCTAAATTAGGAATCAGCACAGCCCAACAGTGAGAGAGTTCCCAGTTCATTTCTAGTCATCCTGAGTCACAGAATCATACTCAGTTGATCTCAGCTGAGTGGTGCACTGAAATGATACACTTGACCATGAACATGTCTCAGCTCAGGCAGGAGCAAATGAGTCATAACTAATCACTGTACAGTGACCTTTGTTGGAAAGTACATGTGGGCATCAAGTGAGAATACGGTCAGGCTGCGCTGTTGTGTGCCCTCAGTGGCCACTTTGCCTGCAAATTGTTCCATCCTGGTTGAAGGTTTGCAAAGATTCTTGATAGCTTCTGGAACTGTAGAATTCCAAGGACCTAATATAGAAAGGGGGAAAAAAACTTGAACTTAATTTGTGGTAATTTTTATTTCATGTAATGTGAGAGCCTTGTTAATCTTAACTCCATGAAAGTGGCTATTAGTGTATGAGATGTTTAAAATAAAGATGAGGTTGAAGGCAAGTTAATTTTAGTTAACAGTAGTATGAGAAGTGGGGACTGTCTAGCTATATCTTTATAAATGGTTCACGAGAAAAGGAGAGTCTTAGATTAAATGACTTACACGTGGTGCACCTTGAATTATTAGAAAGGAAGAGTTCTTTCTGTGGTCAGTGACAGTGCTATAAAATGTGAATTATAGAGTCATAAGACCTCTTCTCATCATATCAATGCATTGTCATATTTTATTAAATGCTTTGTTCTGTGTCCTAGATATTGATCGGGTTATAGGGTTTGCATCTGTGGATCTATCTGCTTTATTATCTGGATTTCTATGTATATGTGGCTGGTACAATATCATTGACTTTAGTGGTCAGTGCCAAGGACAACTTAAAGTAGCAATCACCCCTTTGGAAAATATCCATCATCTGAGAGGGGAAAGATGGACCCAAACACACAAACTAAAAGCAGGTTCCGTAAGTACTTTTTTAAATGATATGGTGGTAGAAATAAATGCTTTGATACCGAAGGTACAGATTAAAAACTAAGTTGCATGACTGTAAGGCTACACAGCAGTCCAACAGGTGGCATATCAAGCATTTTGAATTAGTGCTATGGATTCCCTTATGTCAACCGGTACGTGTGTTGGTCTCACTAAAAGATGCACCATCCACAGTGCAGTGATCCTTCAGTATTGCATTGAGAGGTCAGTCTCTGGAGTGGGACTTTAAACCTATAACCTTCTGATTCCAAGGCAAGCATGCTGCCACCTGAGCTAACCTAACATAGAAAATTGGAGCAGCAGTAGGCCATTTGGCCCTTCAAGCCTGCACAGCCATTCATTATGCTGATGGCTGATCATCCAACCCAATAGTCTGTTCTTGCTTTTTTTCCAATATTTTTTCAGCCCTTTAGCCACAGGTGCTATATTCAACTGCTTCTTGAAATCATATAATGTTCCAGCCTTGACCGCTTTCTGTGGTAGCAAATTTCACAGGCTTACTGTAGTGATTGTACCGAAGTCAGCCAGGTGGACCTCATAGAATGTGAGTTCCCTGATTAGGGCTGTTAATCTGGTCCAGTCAGGAGCCGTGGCTGACAGATATAACAGGAGTGTCAAAGGTTCTGTTCACTCTGAGAGCTGGCTCATCATGGCACTGGATCAGTATCAAGGAATCTCCAGATGTAAATAAAGGGTAACTTAGTGACTGATGCTGGTCTCTGCGGAGTTATTTCACTCACCCCTCTCTGGGAACAAAATTTCTCCTCCTCTCAGTCCTAAAAGGTTTACTCCATATCGTTAGTCTGTGACCCCTGGTTCTGGACTCCCCTGCTATCAGGAATATCCTTCCTGCATCCACCCTGTTAAAATTTTATAGAGTTCTATGAGATCCCCCTTCATTCTTTGAACTCCAGTGAATATAATTCTAAACAATTTAACTTCTCCTCATACATCAGTCCTGCTATCCCAGGAATCATGGTAATCTTTCACTGCATGCCCATTATAGCATGAACATCCTTCATCAGATAAGGAGACCAAAACTGTACACAGTTTTCCAGGTGTGCTCTCACTCAGCCCCTGCAGAATTGCAGCAAGACATCCCTGTTACCAAATCCTCATGATATGAAGGCCAACATACCATTTGAACGCTTTCCTGTTTGCTGCACATCCTAACATAAAGTAGTGAAGAAAATAACGCCTACTGATTCCTGTGGATTTTCTCTATTGGCTAGCAACAAGCATGACAGCTGCCCTTAATAAATATCCAAAGGCAGTAATCACTCAGCCTAATAACTGTCTAGCAAAATGCAACCTTGCTAAGCAGGCTTTGATGTGGTACTTGGTCAAACCATTTTGAAAGTCTAGATGCAGAATCAACTGATTTTTCTTTTGTCAGCGAAGTTCTTTTAAAAACATATTCAGTTGAACTGCTAAAAATAAATTTCAGTTTTCAAGAGTCACTGCTGAGATTCTTAAATGTCATAGACCGTTTGGAGATATCCTCAAGAGTCATCTCCAACAACTTGTGTTTATACGCCACCTTTCATGTAATAAAACAACCAAGGCACTTCACAGGTACATTATAAATCAAAATTTGAGACTGACCTACATAAAGAGATATTAGACTAAAAGTGGCTAAAATTTTGACAGAAAAGCTTCAATGATTGTCAGAAAAGAAAGATAGAGAAGTGGAGGAAATTTCAGAGGTTGGAGCTGAGGCAACTGTAAGAGGTCATTGGTGGACTAGTTGGATAAAAATGATGTGCAAGGTTATGGGGAAACAGGAAATTGGTACCAGGTAATAATGCTCATTTGAAGATCTGGTGCAGACATGATGGGCTAAATGGCCTCCTTCTACGCTGTAACACTTCTGTGATTATGTGTAACTAAAGGCACAGTCACCAGTGGTGCAGCAGTTAAAATCAGGGATGCTCAAGAGGGCAGACATGATTGAGTATAGATATACTGGAGGACAGATGCATGGAAGAACTTGCAAACAATTATGAGAGTATTAAAATTGAGTCATTGTTTGACTGAAGACTATGTTAGTTAGCAAGCACTGGGCCGGTATGGTGGTTCAGTGGTTAACACTGCTGCCTCACAACGCCAGAGACCTGGGTTCAATTCCAGCTCAGGTGACTGTCTGTATGGAGTTTGCACATTGTCCCCATGTCTGTGTGGTTTCCTCTGGGTGCTCCAGTTTCCTCCCACGGTCCAAAGATGTGCAGGTTAGGTGGATTGACCATCCTAGATTGCCAATAGTGTCCAGGGATGTGTAGGTTAGGTGGTTTAGCTATGAGAAATGCAGGGTTACGGGGATAGGGCAGGAGGGTGAGTCTGAATGGGATGCCCCTCGAAGAGTTGGTGCGGACCTGTTGGGCCAGATGGCCTGTTTCCATAATGTAGAGATTCTATGATACTATGGTGATGGGTGAACAAGTCCTGGCCTGAGTAAGGGCACAAGGAGCAAATGACCTTGCATTTATAGAGAGTAACATGCAACAGACTAGGAGCAGTAGTTGTTGCCATAGTTCCCAAGGACCATAGGTATGCTCTCTCATTAGAGAGAGATGACTGTTGGTGGTTGATACTCACCACACCTCGGGTGAGGCGAAAGGTTGAGAAGAAGGGACCTTCCTGAACACCTCAGACGTTACAGGAATTGAACCTGCATTGCAAACCAGCCGTCCAGCCAACTGAGCTAACCGACCCACTATAAGAGACTAGCCAGAAAAACATTACAATGAATGTATAACGGTAAAAATGCATGAGGGATACAATAGCAGATGAGATGTGATGAGGATAAAGTTGGGCATTGTTACAGCAGTTAAAACAGACAGGCAGGGAATGGGATAAGAGGTTTGACAAGTAAACGTTGAGAAGATGTTTCCCCACATGGGAGAGTCTAGGCTCAGAGAACAATTTAATACTAAGATAAAAAGGAAATGCTTCTCTCAGGGTTGTGAGTCTTTTGATCTCCTTGCAGTGGGGGCAGAGTCCTTGTATATATTTAAGGCCGAGATAGATTCTTGGTCGGTAGAGGAGTTAAGGGTTTTGGGGAAAAGGCAGAAAGTGAGCATGAAGAATTTTAGATCAATCATGATCCTATTGAATGGTGGAACAGGCTGGAGGGGCCAAACAGCCTACTCCTGTACCTATGTCTTCTGGAATGTGGTCAGAATTCCATCTCTATGTCAGATATGTTTGAGAATGTTGCAGGTAGCCCCAAAAGGGTATTCAGGTTTTGTGAGCGTTCTATTTTTGTTCAGTATCTGATCCATCTAGTTTGACCGATTTTTCAATAATAATTAATTTAAAGACCTTGTTCCTTGGTGAATCACACAGGATTGCAGGAAGCATAAACCCTGCTTTGCCAATTTCTGTATTCTGCATTATCACCAGTACATGATGTGTGTGAAAGTTAACTGGTAGGCTGTTTGTGGTAAAATTGTTCTAGGGCAAAAGGATGTTTTAATGGTTCTACAGCCAGATGTGGGAGAAAGGGTTACATTCTGAACAGCCCATTTCTACATTTTTTTCCAAAGGAAATGAAGTAACATTTGTGTTTTTCCTCTCTAAAATGAATGATGCCTATGACTAATGTCCTTCTTTGAAATAAAGCCATCTAGTTAGGGCCTTTTTCTCCATTCTTTAGATGATTTGCTTTCCTAATTATGATTTTTTTTTGCCATTTGACTGCTTAAACCTTATTAGTTTCAATATTATGCATATATTTGTAGTATAACTATAATGGGTTTATTTGGTTCTCCCTTGCTGGAACAGTGCAACATATCATTCATGTCATCTTGTTAAGACCAGTATTTCACTTTTATTTTGGGTTATTTGCTGAACTTGAATGAACTCTTAATATTCAGATTTTTTTTGCTTAGTTCAAGGGATATAGACATCACTGGCTGGACCAGAATTTATAGTCCATCCCAAGTTGATCTTGAGAACGTGGTGGTGAACTGCCTTCACAAACCACTGCAGTCAATTTGATATAGGTAGACCCACAATGCTGTTGGGAAGGGAGTTCCAGATTTTGAGCCGACAACAATGATATAGTTCTAAATCAGGATAGTTGAATGGTTTGGAGGGGAACTTGTAGGTGATGTTGTATTTGCTGCCCTTGTCCTTGCAGATGGAAGTTGTCATGGGTTTGGAAGGAACAATCTAAGGAGCCTTAGTAAATTTCTGCAGTGCATCTTGTAGATGGTACACACTGCTGCTTCTGATCATCGATAGTGTAGGGACTTCGCGTGCCTGGATGTGACGCCAGTCAAGCAGACTACTTTGTCCTGGATGGTGTCAAGCTTCTAGAGTGTTGTTAGAATTGTATTCATCCAGGCAGGTGGAAAGCATTTCATCACACTTTTGATTTTTGCGTTGTAGATGTTGGGCAGGATTTTCAGTGTTAGGAGGTGAGTTACTCACTGCAAAATTCCTCACCTCTAACCTGTTCTTGAGTAATGGCTCGCTTAGTTCAGTTTCTAGTTAATGTTGATAGTGTGGAATTCAGTGATAGTAATGCTATTGAATGCCAAGGTGCAATGGTTACATTCTATATTATTGAAGATGTCATTGCCATGCACTGTGTGACATGAATGTTACTTGCCATTTGTCAGCCCAAACCTGGATTTTGTCCAGGTATGGCTGCATTTGGGATCGGATTGCTTAAGTATCTGAAGAATTGAGAATGGTGCTGAACATAGTGCAATCATCAGCAAATGGAGCACAGGCCATTGATAAATCAGCTGACAATGGTTGAGCATCAGGCACTACCTTGAGGAACTCCTGCATAGACGGCCTGGAGCTAAGATGATTGACGTACAACAACCACAATCTTGGAATCCTGGAGATTCCAGAACTAGGGGGCATTGTCTAAAAGTCTTGGAGAGATGTTGGGAAGCACTCCTACACAGAAAGGATGATAGAGATTTGGATTTCTCTTCCACGAATGGCAGTTAATCCTAGATCAGATTTTAATTTTAAACCTGAGATAATTTTAGAGTTAGGCCTCAGATCAGCCATGATCTCTTGAATGACAGGACAGACTCAAGAGGGTGATTGTCCTACTTCTGTGCCTGTGTTGTGCCAGGTATGACTACAACCAGCAGAGATTTCCCTCCGATTCCTTTTGACTGTAGTTTTGCTAGGGCTGCTTGATGCTGTATTCAGTCAAATTTGCCTTGATGTCAAGGGTAGTCATTCTCACCACATCTCTTTAGTATAACTCTTTTTGTCCATGTTTAAACCAAGACTAATGAATCAGGAACTGTGTGGAACCCAAATGAAGTATGAGTGAACAGGTTATTGCTGTCCAAATGCTGCATGATAGCAGTGTTCATGACACTTTCCAGCACACTTCTTTGTCAATTTATAGTACTTGCAAATGTTAAAATTTTGTATGAACTGGTACAGTAGTAATCTTGTGGACCTCTTGAGGGTATTCCAAGTTGATGGTTGTGTATACACTATTTCAATCTATTTTACTAAATACACTAAATTAAAGTACCTTCCGTCAATGCAAGTCATTATTTTTTTTTAAAAATTCATTCATGGGATGTGGGTGTTGCTGGTTAGGTCGGCAATTACTGTTGGAACCCAAACTGCGTCACTGAGCAGGTGCTGCTTGATAGCACTGTCGATGACACCTTCCATCACTTTACTGAGGATCGAGAGTAGACTGATGGGGTGGTAATTGGCTGGGTTGGATTTGCCTGCTTTTTCTGTACAGGATATACCTGGGCAATTTTCCACATTTTTGGGTAGATGCCAGTGTTGTAACTGTACTGAGACGGCTTGGCTTGGAGAGTGGCAAGCTCTGGAACACAGGTCTTCAGTACTATTGCTGGAATGTTGTCAGGGCCCAGTATCCAGTGCGCCCAACCATTTCTTGATATCAAGTGGAGTGAATTGAATTAACTGGACGCTGGTGTCTCTGATGCTGGGGACCACTCGGAGGAGGCCGAGATGGATCAACCACTTGGCGTCTCTGGCTGAATTTTGCTGCAACAGCTTCAGCCTTATCTTTTGTACTGATGTGTTGTCTCTTCCATCATTGAGGATGGGGATATTTGTGGAGCCTCCTCCTCCAGTGAGTTGTTTAATTGTCCACCACCATTCATGACTGACATGGCAGAACTGCAGAGCTTAGATCTCATCCGTTGGTTATGGGATCATTTAGCTCTGTCTTCACTTGCTGCTTATGGCGCTTGGCATGCAAGTAGTCGTGTGTGGTAGCTTCACCAAGTTGACACCTCATTTTTAGTTATGCCTCGTGCTTCTCCTGGCATGACCTCCTACATTCCCCATTGAACCAAAGTTGTTCCCCTGGCTTGTTGGTAATGGTCGAATGGGGGATATGCTGGGCTATGAGGTTGCAGATTGTGCTGGAGTACAATTCTGCTGCTTTTGCTGACCCACAGCATCTCACGGACGTCCAGTCTTGACTTTCTAGCTCTGTTTGAAGTGTATCCCATTCAACACCGAGATTGTGCCACACGACGTTATAGAGAGTGTTCCCAATGTGAAGGTGGTACTTTGTTTCCACAAGGGCTATGTGATGATTACTCTTACAGATACTGTCATGGACAGATGTATCTGCAGCTGGCAGATTGGTCACCTATGTATTTCCCTCACCACCTGCCACAGACCCAGTCTAGCAGTTATGTCCTTTAGGACCTGACCTCGATTCGTAGTGCTGCTGCTGAAGCACTATTGGTTAATATTGGTTGTTGACATTCAAATCCCTCACCCTGAGCACATTTTGCACTGTCCACCCTCAGTGCTTCCTTCAAGTGGTGTTTAAATAGATTTTTGAAAAATGCATCTTAATCAATCGAAACTTGCGTCTCCTTTCTCCATCAGCCGTTTTATGTTTGTTCACTCTACCAGCAACAGTTGTATGATCCTTTGATCTCTCTGCCTGTAAATGGTGTGTCGGTGTGCCCCTCCTCTCACTGCACCTGACAAAAGAGCAGCACTCTGATAGCTTGTGATTTCACATAAAGCCGTTGGACTGTAACCTGGTGTCATGTGATTTTTGACTCAGTCCACCCCAGTCCAACACCGGCACCTTCACATCATCGGCCCATACAAGAGATTATTGTAAAATTAAGTGTATTGTATGCGGGATAGCGTATCGAGATGGATAGATAAACGGTTGCTTGACAGAAAGCAAAGAGTAGGAATAAACGGGTCTTTTTCTGAATGGCAGTGACTAGTATGGAACCAAAGGAATTAGTGTTAGCATCCAGCTATTCACACAATATATTAACTATTTAGATGAGGGAATTTAATGTAATATCTCCAAATTTTCAGATGACAGAAAGCTGGGTGGGATGGTGAACTGAGAGGAGGATGCAGCGATGTTTAGGTGTGATTGGGCGAGCTGAGTAATTGGGTAAATGCATGACAGATGCCGTATAACATGGATAAATGTGAAGTTATCCACTTTGATAGCAAAAACAGGAAGGCAAATTATTATCTGAATGGCTATAAATTAAAGGAGGAGAATGTGCAACAAGACACGGATATTCTTATACACTGGTTGCTGAAGTTAAACATGCAGGTGCGGTACGTGGTAATGAAGGCAAATTGTATATTGGCCTTCATGGTGAGAGTGTTTCAAATCAGGAGCAGGGATGTCTAGCTGCAATTATACAGGGCCTAGGTGAAACCACACCTGGAGTATTATGTACGCTTTTGGTCTCCTTCGCTGAGGAAGGATGTTCTTGCTATATAGGGACAGCACTAAAGGTTTACCAGACTGATTCTTAGGATGACTGAACTAACGTATGAGAAGTTAAATCATTTAGTATTACGTTCGCTAGAATTCAGAAGAATGAGAGGGGATCTCATAGAAACTTATAAAATTCTAACAGGATTGAACAGGGTAGTTGCAGGAAGTATGTTCCTGATGGTGAAGGAATCCAGAACCAGGGATCACAGTCTTAGGATACAGGGGAAATAATTTAGGATTGAGATGATAAATTTATTCACTCAGAGAGTGGTGAGCTTGTGGAATTCGCTACTTCAGAAAGCAGTCAAGGCCAAAATATCGTATGGTTTCAGGAAGAGTTGGGTATAGCACTTGGGGCTAAAAGGATCATAGGATGTGGGGAAAAAGCAAGAACAGGCTTGAGTTGGATGATCAGCCACAGTCATAATGAATGGCTGAGTAGGCTAGAAGGGCCAAATGGCCTTTTCCTAGTCCTATTTTCTATGTTTTTCTAAAGTGTTAATTTTTAGTGTATTAAATATAATAATGTGACTTTAATGTTACAGACTCCTACCCTTGAATCATTATATAAGACCAGTGGCACATACAACTCTTTCCCCAGTCACATCTCCAAATATTCAGAACAGCTTATCACATCTCTGAATTCTGATGCTTTGTCAGCAAGTGACAGGTATGCGTTTGCACTAAAATTGTAATATTGCATAATGAAAATGAAAACTGTTAATTTGGAAAAAAGAGTGTTGGTGCCTTTTGTGCTGTGACTGACTAGAAATTATTGACATGCTGTGTAAGAGATTAAATAGTGAACATCTTTGACAAGAGCTAAAACAATGAACATGGTTGAGCCATGGACAGAGATGTCTTTCATATTAAACTTTCAATAATCAGATAGGGGCTAATGCTAATTATAACTTTTATGCTGTTTCCAACATCTTAGTAGATCAGTCAACACAGATGTCCAAACTTCCCGCCATGAGGAACACATGAAAAATGTACGTAGGTTTCATCAGTACTTGCAGCAAATGGAAAATAGCATGCATAGTGCTGGGTATTCAGAATCACTATCACAAACTTCACGGACTTCACTCTTTAGTGCTTTAAGGTAAATCCATTGTTTATAACTTCAAGTATACAATTACATCTTTACTTCTTCAGTAAAAATTGCAGTTAGGTAACACTTGAGTTTGGAAAATTTTCATGTTGGTAGACCTTTCAGAGATTTGTACTTTGTTTACAGCTTGAGCAGTGACAAAATAAATCAAGTTCAGTTGTTTCTGTTTCATAGATCAGATAGAATGATAGAGCACGGGAGATCTTTCAGCCCAGCATGCCTGAGCCAGCTCCTTGAAAAGCTGTCCCAATTAATTCCAGTACTCTGCATTCTCCAAATGTTCTCCCTTTTGGTTAATTTCCTTTTGAAATTTATTTTTGACTTTGCTTCTATCATCCTTTGAGACAGTGCATTCCAGATCATAATAACTCAATTCATACTTTTTTTTTCTTTCATGTTGCCACTAGTTCCCTCACCATCAGCATCCTGTGTGTTACTGTTGACCAGAAGCTGAACTGGACTGGCAATGTAAATGCAGTGGCTACAAAAGAGCAGGTCAGAGGCTAGATATTCTGCAAAGAGTAACTCACCTCCTGATTTCACAAAGCCCATTCATCCGTATACAGGGCACAAGTCAGGAGGGTGATGGAATACTCCCCACTTGCCTGGATAACTGCAGCTCCAAACAACACCTAACAAGAAGCTTGCACCATCCAGGACAAAGCAGCCCACTTGTTTGGCACTACATCCATAAGCATTCAGTGCTTCCACCACTGACTGTTATTAGCAGCAAGGTGTATCATCTATAAGATGCACTGCAGAAATCCACCAAGGCTCCTTAAACAACATCTTCCAAACTGTGACCACTACCTATATGGGGAGGTGATGGTTTAGCAGTCACTATCACTAGATTATTGAGCCAGAAACTCAGCTGTTGTTCTGTGGACCTGCCAGATGTCGGAATTCAAATTCAATAAAATATCTGCAATTAAGAATTTAATGATCACCATGAAACCACTGCCAATTATTGGAAAAACCAATCTGGTTCACTAATATCCTTCAGGGAAGAAAATCAGCCATCCTCACCAAGTCTGGCCAAATTGTAACTCCAGACCCATGGCAATGTGGTTGACTCTCAACTGCCCTCTGAAATGGCCTAGTAAACCACTCAGTTGTATTAATTGCTATGAAGTCTAAACAAAGAAATGAAACTGGATGGACCACCTGGCATCAACCTAGGCACAGGAAACGATAATGAGAAAACAGCCCTGTCAACCCTGCAAAGTCCTCCTTACTAACAGCTGGAGGGTAATGTTGTCTCACAGACTAGTCAAGCAACAGCCTGAGATAAGTCATTTTCACAGAATCATACCTTAAAAATATATCCCAGGCACCACCATCACCATCCCTGGATATCTCCTGTCCTTCCAGCAAGACAGACCCAGTAGACGTAGCAGCACAATGGTATACAGTCAAGAGGGAGTTGCCCTGGAAGTCCTCAACATTGACTGCGGACCCCTTGACGTCTCATGGCTTCATGTCAAACATGGGTAAGGAAACCTCCTGCTGAATGCCATGTACCTCATCTGACCAAGCAGTGTATATCTCCATGTTGAACAACATTTGGAGGAAGCACTGAGGGTGGCAAGGATGCCCATCACCAAGAGTCATTCGGTAGCAGCACTACTGATCGAGCTGGTCAGGTCCTAAAGAACATAGCTGCTGGACTGGGTCTGCGGCAGGTGGCAAGGGAACAAACAAGGGGGAGAAAACTACTTGTACGTCATTCTCACCAATCTACCTGTTGCAGATACATCTGTCCATGACAGTATCAGCAAAAGTGACCACCGCACAGTCCTTGTAGGCACAAAGTACCGCCTTCACTTTGAGGATACCCTCCATCGTGTTGTGTGGCACCTATCACTGTGCTAAATGGGACAGACTTTGAATAGATCAATCAACTCATGACTGAATATCCATGAGGTGCTGTGAGCCATCAACAGCAGCAGAACCATACTTCAACACAATCTGCAGCCTCATGGCTTGGCATATCTTCTGTTCAACCATTGCCATCATGCCAGGGGCACATCCTTGGTTCAGTGGAGAGTGTTAAAGGGCATGTCAGGAGCAGCACCAGGCATACCTAAAAATTAGATCTCAACCTAGTCAAGCTTCCAAACAGGACTACTTGCATGTCAAACCGTATAAGCAGCAAGTGATAGCCAGAGTTAACAATCCCACAAACAATGGATCAGATCTAAGCTCTGCAATCTTGTCACATCCAGTCGTAAATGATGGTGGATAAATAAACAACTCACTGGAGGAGGAGGCTCCCCCAAATATCCCCATCCTTACTGATGGAAGACTCCAGCATATCAGTGCAAAAGATAAGGCTGAAGCATTCACAGCAGTCTTCAGCCAGAAGTGCCCAGTGGATGATCTATCTCTGCCTCTTCTGGTCGTCCCTAGCATCACCTGTTGCCAGTCTTCAGCCAATTCAGTTCACTCCACTGATATCAAGAAATGGTTGGAGACACTGCATACTGCAAACATGATGGGCCCTGACATTTTCCAGCAATAGTACTGAAGACTTGTGCTCCAGAACTTGCCTCACCCCTAACCAAGCTGTTCTGGTACAGCTACAAGACTGTCAGCCACTCAGAAATGTGGAAAATTGCTTGGGTGTACCCTGTACACAAAAAGCAGGGCAAATCTAGCCTGGCCAATTATCGCATCAGTCCTCTCTTGACCATCAGTAAAGTAATGAAAAGTATCATCAACAGTGCTATCAAGCTGCACCTGCTCAGCAAAAACTTGCTCACAGCTGCCCCAGTTTGGGTTCCCCTGGGGCCACTCAGCTTCTGACGTCATTACAGTCTTGGTTCAAATATGATACCAGAGGTGAGGTGAGAATGGCAGCCCTTCAAATCAAAGCTGCATTTGGCCAAGTGTGGTGTCAAGGAGCTGTAGCAAAACTGAAATCAATGGGAATCAGGGCAAAATCTCTGCTGGTTGGAGTCATGTCTGGCACATAGGAAGATGGTTGTAGTTGTTAGAGGTCCATCATCTCAGCTCCAGGACATCTCTGCAGGAGTTCCTCAAAGTACCATCTTCAGCTACTTTATCAGTGATCTTCTCTCCATCATAAAATCAGAAGTGGAGATGTTTGCCAATGATTGCCCAATGTTCAGCGCTATTCACGAGTTCAGATACTGGAGCAGTCCATATTCAAATACAACAAGACATGGACAATATCCTGGCTTGGCAAGGAGCATTCATGCCACACAAATGCCAGGCATGACTGTCTCTTATTGGAGACAATCTAATCACTGTCCCTTGCTATTCAAAGGCATTAACATCACTAAATTCCCCACTGTCAACATCCTGAGGGTTACAATTGACCAGAAACTGAGCTGAACTTGCCATGTAAACACAATACGTACAAGAGCCGGGTGGTACGATAGCTCAGTGATTAACACTGCTGCCTCACAGTTCAAGGGACCCGGGTTCAATTCCAGCCTCAGGCGACTGTCTGTGTGGAGTTTGCACATTCTCCCCATCTCTGCGTGGTTTTCCTTCAGGTGCTCTCATTTCCTCCCACAGTGCAGGTTAGGTGAATTGGCTGTGCTAAATTTCCCATAGTGTCCAGGAGT
>NC_063337.1:19945659-19956667 GCF_021869965.1 Rhincodon typus
CTCAACTCATAATGCAATCAACAAACATATAGAATTGGACCCCATGTACAAACCCATACAGAATAAAACCGGAAATGACACTATTTACCAAGTAACTGACCAGACAGTATATAAATTCCAAGCGGAGTAGAACAACATCGCTTCATCGGAGGCCACACCGATGATGTTACCTAGCTTGGTGACGAAACATCTGAATGAAAACAAGCCAGTTCGGGGAGTAAGTCAACGACCTCAATCAGACATTGCATTTAGAAACATTTTTTCATTTCCTGCATTCACAGTGCACGTTCTCTGTTAAGGTGCTGGCCATGTATGCTTTATAGAAAAGACAAAACAAAAATCCTTTCTTAATGTCTTATTCAAAATGTTAGCATATATAACCTATTATTACTTGTTGAATCTCTAACAAAAAAAACCTACCAGTGAGAAGTTGAAAATTGGGCAGCTTGTGCTCCCACTAACCGTGGACCTTGTTGCCTCATCTGTGCTGAAAAGCTTACATTTCAGGTAGATATTGTCCTGTTGCTGCATTCTGCCATCTCCCACGACAAAGTCTTTTCCATCAGGCACCATCAGTAGAACATACAATAAAAAACCCTTTTCTTCCTCAACTGCAAAATTAAACTGTTCTAATGAATTCTGCGCTGCAGATTCAGGGGAAGGATTACGATGATCTTGATAGCTCGACCTGGATATGTTGTTTGCAAGACTTTGTTTCAAATGAGCTTCAACATTTTTTTTACTTGATGATTTAAGGGCACGTGGTCCAAAAGGATGGGGATCAACTGGACAAACATCAACACCTTTGAGCTGCTCTCCTGGAAGCTTTGGTCCCACACTGGATATGGCATAAGCTGCCTTAGGAGAAATAGCTAATCTGGCATTAACACTGGTCAAATCTTTATTGTCAGCGACAAGCTCTATAGTCACCTATAGAACAAACAAAGTTAGAACTTTAATAAAAGAAGAAAGAAAATCAGACAATGATAACTTCAAATTAATCCAGTAAACCTTTGGGTTGTTTTAATATTTCCATTCAGCTGTTGTCAATTTTCTCCCTGTCCCCTCTTGTGAAATTGACTCTTGAGCAGCAGTCACCCTCCAGACTGTTCCATGCCGAAACCACGATCCGTTACAAAAGCCTAGATGTGTGCGTTGGTATTTTATCCAAGATGGCATCACAGTCTCACCCAGTTTTCACTCTCACACATTTCAAAAAGGTGACTGCTGCTCAATAGTGATGAGGAACAGCTACTTTATCCCTTTGAAATACTGGGCATGACAGCCAATTTTAGCATTCTGACTGCAAACAACTAGCTATCAGTTAACTCAGTGCAGCCCTGATTTCTTTTCGCATTAGTTCATGCAACGTGGGAATTGCCGTCTAGGCCAGCACTTACTGCTTATCCCTAATGAGAAGGTAGTGGCACGCATTCTTTTTCAATCAATGCAATCCATGCTGGAGGGAATAACACCCAACGCTGTAAGGATTGGCATTTCAGGATTTTGACCCAGCACCAGTGAAGCAACAGTGAGATAGCTCCAAGCCAGGAAGGTGCATGTTTTGAGAGAGGAACTTGCAAGGAGTGGCGCTCCCATGTACCTGCTGCCCTTATCGTACTAGGTGATAGAGGTGGTAGGTTTGGAAGGTATTGTCGGAGAGGAACCTTGTTGAATTATTCTGGTGGATATTTTAAATGGCGTACTGCAGCCATTGTGCATTAGTGGTAGAGGGAGTAAAAGTTGGCGTCAGATGGGGTGCTAATCAGGCAAGCTGTTTTGTCCTGAGTGGTGCTGAAATGGTGTGTTGTTGGAGCTGCACTCATCCAGGTAAGTGGGAGTATTCCACCACATTCCTGATTTGTTCCTTGTAGATGGTGGGTAGGCACTGTAGAGAGAGGGGGTGAGTTACTTGTCGCAGAATTCCAAGCCTCTGGCCTGCTCTAGTAGTCACAGTATCTACATGGTTTGTCCACGTTCAATCTCTGATCAATGGTAACTTCCCAGGATGTTGATAGTGGGGAATTTAGATTATCTCCTTTTGGAGATAAGTCATTGCCTAGCACGTGTAGTGCAAATGTTACTGCCACTTATCAGTCCAAACTCGATGCTGTCCTCATCTAGCTGCACGTGGACAGTTCCTTCAGATTCTGACGAGTCATGAATGATTCTGAACCTTGTGTAATCATCAACAAACATCCCCACTTCTGACCTTATGATGGAGGGAAGGTTATAGATGAAGAAGCTGAAGATGGTTGGGCCTAGAACATTACCCTGAGGAACTCCTGCTGAGATGACTGACCTCCAACAATCACAATCACCTTCCTTTGTGAGGTGGTGCCGGTGTTGGACTGGGGTGGACAATGTCAGAAATCACATGACACCAGGTTATAGCCCAACAGGTTTATTTGAAATCACAAGCTTTCAGAGCATAGCCTCTTTGTCACCTGATTCACTTCACCTGACAGAAGTCGTATGACTTCTTACATCTTCCTTTGTGCTAGGTATGACTCAAACTAGTCTCCTCCCTATTGAAACTGACTCCAGTTTTGTTGGGGATCCTTGATGCCATACTTGGATAATGAATCTGAGACTTCTCTGGCTAATGCAGCAAGTTCACAAACAGCTTTCTTCCTGCCCAAAATTCTTTTGAGCATCTAATTTAATATTAGTTGTTTAAGTCGTTTAAATCAAAGAATTTGTGATTTTGTACTTAGAGTTGCTAAAATTTAAAAAGTACCTAGCACTGCTGAAATTATAGTTACATCCTTTACTACTTCTATCCTTTGCAAATGTACTACTCTCTCAATTTTACACACACAGTCTCAAAACCAGCAACCTCAGGATATCTTGAATAGATTTTGGATCTTGCCAATTTTTGGGTTGGGTGGTTTTGGACAGGTCAAATTGGTTTGGTTGGGTCAAGCGTCACTCAGGCCAGGGGAAAAAAAAGGCACAATAACCTTGCCAAATACAGCAACTAGCTGAAAAGACAAGACAATATCTTTCTCATGTAATAACAGTTAAAATTTACACCTGGCAGTTTAAAAAATGTCTGTGGTTTTTGGATATCGCCAGTTTTCTGGCAGCTGGGTTTGAGACATTGTACCTGTATTATTTATTAATTAAGAAAGCATGTAGTTGACCTATACTTCTGCTTTAGAATTTTCCCTGTCAACCGCTGCACAATGTGTCTTACCATTATTTCTCATGATTACCTTCAAAGGACCAATCTGTTGCTGTTGTCCTTTATTGTCAGACACCACTTCCACGGGCAATTCACTGGCTATACTTAACAAATCTGACTGAATGACAGTTCGAAGTGCAAGAGTAGCTGTACCAAGCAAAATGGGCTTTAGTAATGAGAAAGAAAAAAAATTAGGTTACAATCACTTGAACAAATTATTTCCTAGCATTATATGGCACAGTCTCAAGAGCAATTGAGACCCCAGCCCCTTGATTAGGATGTTCATGGCCAAGTTACAGATGTTGAGAGGACCAAAAAAGTCAACTGCATGAGGTTATATCCATTGAACAATATTAAAGGCTCTAAACCACAAGTTTAAAGCCCAAACTATCCATTGTGATTGTGGTTAGAAGTATGATTATGTTCGGCCTTCCAACGTAATAAATAGAACTCACTAAAATGACATGTCCATTCCCATCCTCTGCTAACAGTCACAGTGGCCTAACATGTTTTTATTGGCCTGAGCTGAATTTTATAAGAAATTTTCAGCACAGGGTAATTTCCAGAAAGATCCTGTACTTCCAACTGTGCTGTCAAAGTAAACATATGATGGTACTGTCCTTTATGAACACAAACCAGACATTAAGTTAAGGTTTCAGTTGTAGCTGGCCCAATTCAGGGAAATTTCATGATATAGAATCATAAAAATCTTACAGCATGCAAACAGACCCTTCAGTCCAACTCATCTGCACCAGCCAGACATCCCAATCTGACCTAATTCTACCTGTCAGTATTTGGCCCATATCCCTCTAAACCCTTTCTATTCATACACCCATCCAGATGTCTTTTAAATAATGTTGTAATTGTACCCACCTCCACCACTTCCTCTGGCAGCTCATTCCATTCACGCACCACCCTTTGTGTGAAAAAGTTACTCCTCAGATCCTTTAGAAATCTTTCCCCTCTCACCTTTAACCTACTACCTCTAGTTTTGAACTTACCACCCTACGAAAAAGACCTTGGCTATTCACCCTATCCGTGCCCCTCATGATTTTATAAACCTCTCTGAGGTCACCCCTCAGCGTCTGACGCGCCAGTGAAAAAGCACCAGCCTATTCAGCTTCTCCCTATAATTCAAACACTCCAGTCCAAGCAACATTCTTGTAAATCTTTTCTGTACTCTCTCAAGTTTAACAACATCCTTCCTATAGAAGGACGTCCAGAATTGTATGCAGCACAACTTTCATTGTATGATATTATCAATATTAATCAAAATAAAGATGTGACTCAATGGATGCTGAGACTGGAATTTTTTTCTTCTTCTCAAATGTTTATTTTTCAATTAAACTTAGAAATTTTAAAAAAAATCATTCAGCATTTATTTAAATTGACAACAACTGCAGAACTTTGCAGTACAAGTGTAGTGAATAATCCTGAGTATCTTGTTGCATGAATTATGAAAAGTCAGCAAGCAGATACTGCAACTGGTTAGGAAGGCAAACAGAAAAAGAACTTAGAATTGCTTTGCCAAATAATTTCACAAAAGATTGTATATTTACATTATAAATTGTTCTTTACTGCACAAGTGCACAATGTGTTTTTTGTGCATTTTGACTTCCAGCTTTTTAATAATTTGTGCGTCAGAAAGGAATTTGTCGTTTCAGGGAGAGAAGCAGCAAGAAACTGATTTCAATAAAGAATAGAAAGGTGTTTATTGTACAGTACAAAAGTATGAAAGTATTATTACAGTTGTGCAGGGCTTTTGTGAAGCTGCATCTGGAATAGTGTGTATGGTTTTGGTTTCCTTACTGAATAAAGGAGATAATTCCAACTGAAGCAGTTCAGAGAAAAGTCCATTTGACTAATTCCTGGGATGAAAGTGTTATGTTATGAAGAAGATTTGGCTTATACACTTTGCAGTTTGGAAGAATAAGATAATCTTATTAAAACATACAGTATCCTGAGGGTAGATTTTGAAAGGAAGCTTCCCTTCTCAAGAAGACTAGAACTGGAGGCTGCAGGTGTTTCATTTGTAAAACAAAGATCACGGATTGTTAATCTGTCGAATTTGTTTCCTGAGACAGCAGCATCTGCTGGGTCATTAAATACATCCAAAGCTGAAATTGATAGACTTTTGATCAACAAGGAAGTCTAAGGTTAGCTGGGGCAGACAGCAAAGTACAGATGAAGCCACAATCAGATCAGCCTTGATCTTGTAGAATGCAAGCCCGAGAAGCTCCCAATTTCAGTCCTTGTGTTCGCCAAAAAATGAATTTTCAGGGATGAAAAGAAAATAAGAAAAGATAAAAACCTAGAATGTTGGATATAATTTCACCTTCACAACATCTCAGTGGCTGAGATTTGCACCACTCAATGATGGCAATCCACCACTCTGCAATCAGAATGGCCGTTGTGGTGACCAACTGGCAAAGGTGTGTGTGATTCAAAGATGCAGTTCTTAATTTGAGACCGGAAAAATGGAACCAGAATAGATCAAGAGTCCCCATGGATTCTTCTGCTAAGCACTGTTCACAGCAGTACCCAAAAAGAAAATCTTTAAGATTTACAGTGTACAATGCAATCCAGTAATCCTAATTATATTGCTCCACAATGTTCAATTAAAACTTCAATGATTTTAAGTTATTGATCTGGATTTTGAGGAAAGTGGTGAACACATCACTAACATTTGCCCATAAAATCTTTTGCACATTTCTGCATGCACATTTGTTTTACTCTGGTACTTGTTGCAGTGCAGCATCCGTTACATAGGATCTGTGGCATCTGTGAACAGGGTGAAAAAGCCCAAATATTTTGAAGAATCCTCCTGACATGCAGAGCTTAAACCAGGAAGAAGAAAGCAGGAATAGACAGATTTTGTTTTCAAAACAAAAAACTCTTTTTCCTGAGACTTTCATACTTGTAAATATTAGTTTTAACAGCCGGACATGCTGCTCAGTCGAAATTAATTTTTAGCTGTGTAGGCAGTAATAATGTCAACCCAAATGTAGGAATGCTACGCTTTCCAATTAGAGTCATTGAGTGATACAGATGTACAGCACAGAAACAAACCCTTCGGTCCAACTTGTCCATTTCGGCCAGATATCCTCAATTAATCTAGTCCCATTTGCCAGCATCTGGCCCATATCCCTCTAAACCCTTCCCATTTACTGTTAGTTGCTTTTAGTCATGTAACTAACTGGTAAGCGCAACAAATTCTCATTGCTGCAGTCATTCGAGTGCAGAGTATAACAGCAATAGTCTTCTGTGCATACATAGAACATAGAACATTACAGCGCAGTACAGGCCCTTCGGCCCTCGATGTTGCGCCGACCTGTGAAACCAATCTGAAGCCCATCTAACCTAAACTATTCCATTATCATCCATATGTTTATCCAATGACCATTTAAATGCCCTTAAAGTGGGCGAGTCTACTATTTTTGCAGGCAGGGCATTCCACGCCCTTACTACTCTCTGAGTAAAGAACCTACCTCTGACATCTGTCTTATATCTATCACCCCTCAATTTAAAGCTATGTCCCCTCGTGCTAGCCATCACCATCCGAGGAAAAAGGCTCCCACTGTCCACCCTATCTAATCCTCTGACCATCTTGTATGTCTCTATCAAGTCACCTCTTAACCTTCTTCTCTCTAACGAAAACAGCCTCAAAACCCTCAGCCTTTCCTCATAAGACCTTCCCTCCATACCAGGCAACATCCTGGTAAATCTCCTCTGCACCCTTTCCAATGCTTCCACATCCTTCCTATAATGCGGTGACCAGAACTGTACGCAATACTCCAAGTGCGGCCGCACCAGAGTTTTGTACAGCTGCAACATGACCTCATGGTTCCAAAACTCAATCCCTCTACCAATAAAACCTAACATACTGTACGCCTTCTTAACAACGCTATCAACCTGGGTGGCAACTTTCAGTGATCTATGCACATGGACACCGAGATCTTTCTGCTCATCCACACTACCAAGAATCTTACCATTAGCCCAGTACTCTGTATTCCTGTTACTCCTTCCAAAGTGAATCACCTCACACTTTTCCGCATTAAACTCCATTTGCCACCTCTCAGCCCAGCTCTGCAGCTTATCTATGTCCCTCTGTAACCTGCAACATCCTTCCGCACTATCCACAACTTCACCGACTTTGGTGTCATCCGCAAATTTACTAACCCATCCTTCTACGCCCTCATCCAGGTCATTTATAAAAATGACAAACAGCAGTGGCCCCAAAACAGATCCTTGAGGTACACCACTAGTAACTGAACTCCAGGATGAACATTTCCCATCAACCACCACCCTCTGTCTTCTTACAGCTAGCCAATTTCTGATCCAAACCGCTAAATCACCCTCAATCCCATGCCTCCGTGCAGAAGTACAGTTCTATCCCACAGCAATGTCTGGCTTTGTCACTTAACTGACAGCTGCCCAATTTACCCATTATACAAGCGTTGTTAGTGTCACTGTTATTCTAATCACAAAATCTTGCCCATTCTTGATTATGGAGTAAATATCAAATTTGTTCAGCCTAAAAGGTTCGATACTAGGCATTTTCTTATAGCTTTTGTTAACTATATTAAAAAAAAGAATGCTTACATTACATTTATATCACCAAGTCTTTTAAAACTTAGTTAACTTCTAACCTTTTTCTGGGTACTCTTTCTGGAGTGAATTTTGAACACAAGATCAGAGTTCCACCATCGTTCTATCATTAAACCATTAAAACAGATAGGAAAAACAAAACGCTGCTGGAACTTCACCACTGTAAGAAAAAGAAAAAAAATTAAATTTAAAAAAAATTACTTACAGCCTCCGTTTGATTTTATTTATTCTTTTACTGGAATTGGATGTTACTGCTCAGCATTTATTACTAATTCCTAATCACACTTGAAAAGGTGATGACGAGCTGCCTTCTTGAATTGCCTCCTTGATGCCATGCTTGGTCAAATATTGCCTTGGTATCAAGGACAGTCACTCATACTTAAACTTGGTGTCAACTCTTTTGTCTATTTTAGGACCAACGCTGTAATATGATCAGGAGTGGAGCGGTCCTGACAGAACACAAACTGAGCATCAGTGAGCAAGTTATTACTGTTTAAGTCCTCCTCGATAGCATTGTTGGCAACACTTTCTACCACTTTGCTAAGTCAATGTCAGTGGTGTAACTGTACTAGAACAACTGGAGATATGGTTTGTTCTGGAGCACAAGTCTTCAGTGGTACTGTAGGAATATTGTTAGGGTCATAGGTTCTGCAGTAACCAGTGCCATGTGCCTTCAGCTCTTTCTTAATATCATGTGGAATGAATCAAATTGGCTGAAGACAGGCATCTGTGGTACTGCAACCCTGTAGACGAATCCAAAATGGGTAATCCACTTGGCACTTCCAGCTGAAAACGTTTCAGCCCTGTTTTACGCACCGTGTGCTAGGCCGTTCTATTAATGAGTTTAAGGATACTTTGGTACCTCCTTCTCCTGTTTGTTGTTTTAATTATCCACCATCACTCACAACAGGATATGGCAGGACTGCTGATCTATTGGGTCTGGGATTGCGTAGCTCTGCCAATTGCATGCTGCTTCAACTATTGGCACGCAAGTAGTCCTGCATTACATGTTCACCAAGTTAACACTTTTTTTTGGTTATGGCTGGTGCTTGGCATGGTCTCCTGCAATCTTCATTGTGGCAGGTCTTTAAATGTCCACCTTATCCCCTGCCATTATCACCTAGCTCACTGTAATCTTAGTAACAGTTTTGTCCTTGGCCACTGTCAAGTTGCTGAACAGGTTTTGCCTCCATCATCCAACACATACTTGGTTCCACACAGCAGGAAGTTCACAAGACAGACATTCTAGGCAATCTACTTTTGGGGGCGACACAGCGGCTCAATGGTTAGCACTACTGCCTCACAGTGCCAGGGACCCAGGTTCGATTCCACTCTTGGGTGACTGTCTGCGTGGAGTTTGCACATTCTCCACGTGTCTGCATGAGTTTCCTCTAGGTGCTCCATTTGCTTCCAGAGTCCAAAGATGTGCAGGTTAGGTGGAATGGCCATGCTAAATATTCCATAGTGTCCACGGATGTGCAGGCTAGGTAGATTAGCCATGGGAAATGCAGGGCTACAGGGATAAGGTAGGGGATGAGTCTGGGTGAGATGTTCTTTGGAGGGTTGCTGGACTATAGGGCTGAATAGTCTGCTTCCACACTGTACTCTATTTTAGGGCAGCTTTTCTTCATCCTCCTCACACCAAAAACAAATCCCTATACCCTCAGGGAAACACATTCTTAAATTTCTGCTAATTATGCTAAAGAACCTTAAATTCAAAAAGAAATATGGGAAATAAGACGACGTCATTAAAAATCAATAGAATAGGGCTATAATAGCCAAATACTGTGGCTATTTAACATCGACCTAACATTGTTTCCTGTACTGCATGCGAAGGCAAGTCTGGTATTTTAAACAAAGTGTCATTCGACATATTACCCTACTCTCTAAGGTCTTACCAAAACTTGTCAGAAATAAGTTCCTGTCTTTCTTTCATTTCCACTGTCTTTAAATGATATTGCTGAGACCACAAAAATCTCCTCAGGAGAGAATCACAGTCCGAGGTACATTAATCACACACAAAATTTAATTAATGCAGCACAAAGAATACTGTCAATCTGCCTTACCTTCTCTTGTAACTTTGCTGGAAGCTACCCATGTAATTTCAGATGCCATGGAAACATCTCTGCCTCCACCTCTTGAAGGTGTAGCCACAGGAAAGTGATACTGAACAAAGTATGTGCTGAGGATAGAAAAACAAATGGTAATTGGAATTTAATTCTTAAAGAAATAAAATATTAAAGACTTTTTTTTAAAAAAAATTGTTGAAGAAATTCTCCAAATGAAATCAATAAATTGTCCATATCATTATTGTCACTGAATCCTAAAGCAACATCCTGTGAGTCATCAATGTCCAGAAATTAAAATAACAATGCTTTTGCAAATGGCTCTCAAAGTAGAAATCAATTAACATTTGAAGACCTGCTGCTGGAACCTTCATGTCTTTATTACCTCTACATCTGACAATTCTAACACACTTCTAGCTGGATGACCACATTATATCCACTGTATATTTGAAGCAATCCAAAATTTTGCTGTCTGTGTCTTAATACCTGGAAAATCTCACTCCACGCTTACTCAAATGCTCATTGGCAACAAGGTGCAGGGCTGGATGAACACAGCAGGCCAAGCAGCATCATAGGAGCAGAGAGGCTGACGTTTCGGGCCTAGACCCTTCATCAGAAAAGGGGGAGGGGAAGGGGGTTTTGAAATAAATAGGGAGAGAGTGGGAGGCGGATAGAAGAGGGATAGAGGAGAGGATAGGTGGAGAGGAAACAAACAGGTCGAAGAGGCGGGGATAGAGCCAGGAAAGGTGAGTGTAGGTAGGGAGTTAGGGAGGGGATAGGTCAGTCCAGGGAGGACGGACAAACCACCTTCCTGCAAAAATGCTATCCCCTATTCCCAATTCCTTCGCCTCCGCCGCATCTGCTCCCAGGATGAGGCATTCCACTCCCGTGCATCTCAGTTGTCCTCGTTTTTCAAGGACCGTAACTTCCCCTCCTCGGTGGTCGAGAACGCCCTCAACCGTGTCTCCCACATCTCCCGCACCTCATCCCTCACACCCCGTCCACGCAATAAAAACCAAAAAAGAATCCCCCTCGTCCTCACGTACCACCCCACCAACCTCCGGATCCAACGCATCATCCTCCGACACTTCCGCCATCTGCAATCCGACCCCACCACCAAAGACATCTTTCCCTCCCCACCCTTATC
>NC_063337.1:19957067-19960589 GCF_021869965.1 Rhincodon typus
ATTTATTTCAAAACCCCCTTCCCCTCCCCCTTTTCTGATGAAGGGTCTAGGCCCGAAACGTCAGCCTCTCTGCTCCTATGATGCTGCTTGGCCTGCTGTGTTCATCCAGCCCTGCACCTTGTTGTCTCGGATTCTCCAGCATCTGCAGTTCCTACTATCTCTGCTCATTGGCAGCTGGTTAATCAACATCTTGATTTTAAAATTCACATCCTTATTTCCAAATCATTCTATAGCCTCAGCCCTCCTTACCTCTAATCTTCCAATCCCACAAACTCAAAGATATCTGCATTCCTCTAATTATGCTCTTACAAATCCATGATTTTAATTGCTCCAACATTGGCCATGACTTCAGTGGAAAAGGACCCAAAGTCAAGGACATCCTCCCTACACCTCTATCACACTTCCTTGCTTTCAACTGTGGGCACATCCATTCAATGTCCAAATATCTATGCAGAACATACTACTTCTACAACCCACAAAAAAATCTGGATAGCAAAGTAGAGTCCCTGTTATTGCTTCAGCCTCCTAGCCTACAAATGAAACTGATTAATGGATTAGTTTATGTTAATAAGACAAAAACACAAAATTAAGGAATGCCATTCAAAAATCTAATATCATTATCCACTAATGATGCTACATTCTTGAACGGTATCTTCCAAAACCACAAACTCTGCCATCTAGAAGAAAAGGGCAGCAGGCATATGGTTCCCCTCCGAGCCGCGTGGCACCCTGATTTGGAACTATATCACCATTCCTTCACTGTCATTGGATCAAAATTTTGGAACCCAGACTTTCCATCAACACTGTGGGTATAGCTACACCACTGCAGCAGTTACTCCAGTGCCAGATGGCACAGAGTAAAGGGCTGCACGCAGGCTCTTGCCCAGGGTCCATCTCCAATCTGCCTCCCTTCTTTTTTTTACTTTTGCTTCTGCTCTTTTCTTTTGGTCTTTTTCTTCTTCTTTTCTGTGGCGGGTTGGTTGGCAGCACCGGTGCAGTAGCAAGTGCGGACCGCATGCAGAGTGGCGGACATGGCAATAGGAGGCGGTGGCAATGAGGATGTTCTCCTGGTGATAGGAGGCAAACAGCAGTGAGTGCATTCTCCTGCCATTCGAGGCCTGTGAGAGCAGCTGCGAGGTCATTCTCCTGCTGTTTGGTGGCAGCAAAGCTCCTACACCTATATGGTACAACGGTGTCGGGGGCAGCAGGATCTTCAAGATGGCACTGCAAGGTGACATCTGCAGCCAAACAGGACATGTGCCCTGGCGGCAGCCTGGCCTGGCCTGGCCTGGCAGCAGAACCACAGATTCTTGGTAGTGGGCAAGTGTGGGTTCAGCAGGGTCAGTGAAGTGGGCCCTACGGTGAAGAGATGGTGACTAAAATGGGGTGACTCCTACATTGGTGGGTGTGGAGCAGGAGGCAGCAAGGCAATGGAGGTCTCCCTTGAGGCTATGTGCCAGCATGGACTGGGTCGGAAAGACTGATATTCTGAATTTTTTACTTCTTTATTTTTCTAATTTATTCTGATGACCTAAAACGCCGGACTATTTATTTCTTTACATTTCTATTTTCTTTTGTTTCCTAAGAATTTGATCTTAAGCCTCTGTACCTAGGTAATGTAACAACTGTAAACTTTTCATTATACTCACTTGAATATATGACAAAAAACGCTAATTCTAATTCATTTCAAGGTGGCAGCTCACTGGCATCCTTACAAGAATAACTTGGGATCAGTTATAAATGCTAGCATAGTCAGCAATTCCCACATTCTCTGAATGAATAATAACACAAGTCATGGGGCCACCTATCCTAACATTGAACTGACCCTGAAATGGTGCGAAAAGAAGAATTTGCATTTATATGGACACCTTCACACTGATTATCAGACAAATACTAAACAATGTCCAAGAAGAGGCAGCTACCCATTTCCCCATTACATACATTAGCATTACCAATATGCAACATTCTAGTAACTTCCTGGGAGTCACCAATGATCAGAAACTTCATTAAACTAGCCATAAAAATGCAGTGGCTACTAGACCTGACAAGAGGCTGGGAATTCTGCACTGCATGGCTCATCTGTCACTCCAAAACTTCTTTACTGCCTACAAGGCAAAAGTCTGGAATCCTCTCCATTTGCCACTATGACTGCAGCTTCAAAACCACTTAACAGTTCAACACTGTGCAGAACAAAGCAGTCCTTTTGATCAACAACCCATCCATCACCATTAAACATCCATTCCCTCAAATACGAAGAGACTGCAGCTATGATGATGCAGCAGTCCTTTAGCTGTATATGGGAGCACTGAACATTTTCGAGTGAAGGTTGAACCAAACCTACTGATTCAGAAAGAAAAAATGTTGGTAAATGAATCAATCTGAGACCGCAAGGACAATAGATCATTCTAGTTCGTCACAAATGCATACATTTTTATAATTTCAGAAGCAAAATTGATAACCATACATGCTGCAATATTTCATAAATTACCATTTTCTTCCAGGGACTGGTCGAGGTGGTTTTCCACTACTTCCTTTTTGTTTTGGTGTTGTTTGAGTGCTGTCAGGAGGGAGTTTTAGTGTTTCAATGATGACTCGGGCCAAGGAAATGCGACCCAATAGGGTTAGTCTATCAACACTTAACCCAATAGCTTGCACCTCCTGCTCATCTAGTAGAGGACCTTTTTGCACAGGGTAAGAGCTGTAGGTAAGAATGTTATTAAAACATATTAAACACATGCAATTCAAAAAAGATAAGCAATTGCAAGTTTTTACTCTGCCTCCATAGTCAAGATTGCCCTCGTGGGCTCAGGAAATAAGCACACAGGCAGAGAAAGTGACAGGTAGGTACTCCAGGAGCTTCATCTCATGACACTGCAAGGTGCCTTTTCCATCCAGCTCCCTTCTGCCAGTAATCCCACTGCTTGCAGCAGAACTGGTTAAGGAGTGAGCACTTGCATTTATGCAGAAGTTCACCAGCCCAGGACTTTCTACGCACTGAACACCCAGAGAATGCAAACCAAAAGTCTTCAATGACACCACAGCAAACCAATCAGCAGGCTCTCTCTCTACCCCAGCTCCAGTTGTCAGCCTTGCACTTAGGTGTAGTGATAGGAAAAGGAATTAGAAATCATTCTGAGGACACCTCAGAGGCATGGGCATTTCATTATTGACAAGAGAACATACACATGTATATGCACTTGCAGGGGGCTCTTGTGGTTGAGTGATACTGCCCCTGCCTCCGAACCAGGAGACCTGGGTTCAGATCCCACCTGCTCCAGAGGTGTGTAATAACATCTCTGAACAGTTTGATTAGAAAATGCCTACATTCACTTGCACTACTCCAACATTTGCTGCAGTGTCATTGCTCTGCTAGGTGTACACATGGTTGTCTGAAATGAAAGCAGTGAAGCAACCTCCCTGTCACAAGGAAATGTTGCCCTTCCCTCAGAACATTAATGAATGTCTTATCATATCATGTCTGCCTATAAGCCTGCTTTTAACCCAGCAAAGCAGTGACTTAGC
>NC_063337.1:19961089-20039522 GCF_021869965.1 Rhincodon typus
GTTTCGGTTAGGTGGGTTCGACATGGGAAATGCAGGAGTAAGGGAATGGGTCTGGGTGGGATGCTCTTCAGAGGGGCAGTGTGGACTTGTTGGGCTGAATGGCCTGTTTCCACACTGTAGGGACTTTTTTTTAAGAAAAAGAGCAGAAACGGTTAGGAATACTACAGCAAGCAACTTGCTCCTGAATCTCCAAAACCTGTTCACCATCTATAAGGCACAAGTCAGGAGTGTGATGTATTACTTCCCACTTGCCTTGATTAGTGCAGCTCCAACAACATTCAAAAAGCTTGACACCATCCAGGACAAGGTGTTGATTGGTACCAAATGCACAAGCATCTGTTCCCTCCACTACTGACACTAGGTAGCAGCAGTGTGTACTGTCTGCAAGATGCACTGCAAAAATTCACCAGCCATCCTTATATAGCATCTTCCAAACCTACAACTACTTCCATCTGTAAGACAAGGGCAGTAGATAAATGGGTTACTGCCACTTGCAATTTCCCATCCAAGCCACTCACCATCCTGACTTGGAAATATATTGTTGTTTCTTTACGGATGTTGGGTCAAAATCATGAAATTTCCTTCTTACAGCATTGTGGGTCTACCTCTTGCACATGCAGCGATTCAAGATGACAGCTCATCTCTACTTTCTCAAGGGCAACTACTGATGAACAATAAATGCTGGCGAGCCAGCAGCTCCCCATCCATGAGAGAATTTTTAATATGTAGGAGAATTAGGGCAACAAATACACCATTCTGACTTGGAAATATGTCTCCATTCCTTTGTTGTTGCTGAGTAAAATTCATGCAGTTGCCAGAACTGCTTACAACAGAAGTTAAATTAGATCAAACGGTAGAATGAATTTGAAGAAGAATGATTGACAGAAAAATAATTACCTTGAATGGAAAAATGTTACAGCATGGAGATGGGCTATCGGATGTCATTCCAATAACAATCCTATTGTGTCTTTAAAAAGAAGAAAATGAAAAGCAACTTGACTGTTGTGCAGTTTTATTCTTTGTTCAGTTGTACTTTTTCTCAAACAAAAAGAAAAAGTTGTTGGAGAAACTCAACGTGTCTGCGTTCTGATGCAAAGTTTTAAATTCTCCCCACAAATGACCTGCCGAGTTTCTCCAGCAATTTCTGTTTTTGCTTCAGATCTCATCATTCACAGTTCTTTGTTTTGTCTTTTTTCTGACTTCATCTGTTATAGTCTTTGAAGTAAACTGATTTTGTTTTTTACATTTGAAATTTTATGTGTTTAAATTTTATTGCTGTTTTGTTTAGGAGGAATCTCAGCGAGCTGGATGATATTCAACGATACTTCAGTGAGAAGCTGTCTACGTCCCCATGTTCCCGCATGATTAACCCAGCCCCACAGCGAAGAACAAATGAGAATCAAATGAATGATTGCAATAGACCTTCACAGTCCGGTGGTGAAATCTTGGAAAAGTCACGTAAACTGGTTGCGGAATCTTTTCATTTAATGAATGGTGAGCAAAAACAAGTTAGTATTTTTTAAAAATTGATTACAGTTTTCTGAGCTGATATATATTATTACTTTTCAATATATATCACATCTTCAAAATTTGCATGTTTAATGCTAGCTTCCATTACTGCAAAAATGAGTTCAAGAAGTTAAAAAGGAGCAATATTTTAATAAGGAAGGGATCCTGAGAGATATTTGCCTGCTGTGACTAGTGCCAAAATTGTCCTGCAAAATATTCTGTTCCAGCAAACAGAAATCTGCTGATTGTACAGGCTGCCAAGAGCATTTTAGTTGTGTTGTTTTGCTTTTTTTCGCTCTTTGTATGTGGGCGTGGCTGGCTAGGACAGCATTTATAGCTCATCCATAATTTGCCCTTGCCAGTTGTCCTCACTAAGCTGCTGGTGAGCTGACTTCTTGAACTGCTGTAGTCCTTGGGGTTTCGGGATGTCTACAGTGCTGTTAGGAAGGGATCTCCAGGATTTTGACCAGTGACATTGAAAGAACAGTGATATAGTTCCAAGTCAAAATGGTCTGTGACTTGGAGAAGAACTTGAATGTGGCGGTGTTCCCATTGCATCTTCTGCCCTTGTATGTCTAAGTGGTAGGTTTGGAAGCTGCTATTGTATAAGCCTTGGCAAGTTACTGCAGTGCATCTTGTAGATGATGCACACTGCTGCCACAGTGCACCAGTGGTAAAAATGAAGTCTGTTATGATCCTAGCTGATCTTGCTACTGTTCAAGTCAAATCACAGAATGAAATCAGGGTCGATAGATCATATTATTAAAAGTGTAATATAGTGGTCTTTCACTGAAACATAAGCATGCCAGAGTACAGATTTGGTTGTAATAATAAAATAAAACTTTAATACACAAAAAAATGAAACAAACCAAGCTATCTACTTATAGTTTGAAAGGTTTCAAAATGTACAGCAAAACACAATATCATCTGCTCCCCAACACCTTCATTTTAGGTTTACTCAAAAGTATCAGAAATTTACCTTCTAATTACTAGATTTAACTTAACTGCTTTATTTCTCAGTTCCTGTCCCGTGAGATGTGAAGACTTTTCCTTGAATCCTTGCACAATTGATATCTTCGACATTTGCAGCTTTGAATAAGCAGTGCAGTTTTTTAGCCAAACACTCCTGGTCTGGAAGTTTCACAAAACAAATGCTTTCACTGAGGTAGCTTATTCCCTCAACTGCTCTGAACAATCTCATTTTCTAGGAGAAACTATTTTTGCATCTGACCCCAGGCAGGTCTCCTCTAAACTGCCGAAAAACATTTCAATCTCTGGGTTTTTCTTTTTCTAAGTTATTATCAGTCCTTGATTATTCTGAACCCAAGAGCAAGCTAATGTTTTTGAACATTGTCTCTCTCCTGTCATGAATTCCCACAATATAAACATACCTCCATGAATACTCCAGGAAGCATATACTGAAAACACTGAATGAAAAAACCATAGAACTGTGGATTCTGGAAAACAGAAATTGCAACAATTTGTTTTTGTTTCTGAAAACACTGACCTCGTTAATTTTTTAACCCCTTCACAAAAGAAGGCATATATATGTCACTGGCCAAAATCAAAAGTTAAAAATCTGATATTAATAAATAAATCACACACATTTCATCACTAGTGAATGTTGAATGTGGTGGATGAAGTGCCAGTTAGCAGGCTGCTTTGACCTAGATCATGTCACACTTCTTGAGGTTGTTTGAACTGCACTCATCCAAACAAGTGGTGAGCATTCCATTACATTCCTGACTTGTATCCTTTGGGTGGTGGACATGCTTTGGCAAGATAATTGGTGATTTTAGACCCTGATTTACTCTTGTAGCTAATACTCTTGAATTTATATGACTGGTCCGGTTCAGTTTCTGGTCAATGGTAACCCCAGGATATTCAAATGGGGGATTCAGCAATGTTAAGTATCATTGAATATTGAGGAGTGATGGTTAGATTCTATCTTGTTGGAGATGTTCATTGCATGGCACTTGTGTGGCACAGGTGTTAACTGCCCATTATATGTCCTACCTGGAGTAATCCAGGTCTTGCTGCAAGTGGACAAGTTTTGAATGGTGCTGAACAGCTTGCAGTCATCCGTGAATATCCCCACTTCTGACCTCATGATAAAGGGAATGACATTGAACCTAAATACTATTGCCTTGAGGAACTCTGCAGTGAACCCCTAGATCTGGACTGATTCAACCATCTTCATTTGTGTTAGGTATGACTCCAACCAGCAGAAAGAATTCCTAATGCTTCCCATTGACTCCAGTTTTGCTCAGACTCCTTGATAACATCAAGGTAACATTAAACTAAGTAAGGTAAGGGTAGTCACACTCACTTCTGCTTTGGAGTTCAGCTATTTTGTCCAGGTTTGGACTAAAGCTATAATGAGATCAGGACTACAGACCCAAAACTGAGCATCAGTGAGCAAGTTATTTTGTACGTGCCAGTGGATAGCCCTGTTGACAATCCCATCCAGTGCTTTGCAGATGATTGAGAGTAGACTGATAGTGTCATAATTGGCCAGGTTGGATTTGTTCTGCTTTTTGTGCATGGGACATACTCAGGAAATTTTCCACATTTCGCATATGCTAATGTGGTAGATGTACTGGAATAGCTTGGCTTGTGGTGTAATTAGTTCTGGAGCATTAGATTTCAATATTTCTGTTGGAATGGTTGTCAGGAGTCTTCTTTTTAGGTGGTAGTTAGTACAGATTTATATATCCTAAACCCACACAATGGATGTAAGTTCTGGCATTAATCAAGGTTGTTTTTAATACAGTTACTCAGTCTTATTGGATGATTGTCCATCTGACTCTTTCTTTAAACATAAACTGATAGTTCAAAACCTATATCATATTTGTCCCTTTTGTCTTTATTATTCATTGTTGGGGCTTTTAATTACTACTTACAAAAACACCTAATTCAAATGGCCTTTGTACTATATACAAAAGGCAGTTGAAATCATTTCTGAGCCATTAGCTGCCACATCTTAGAATTTGATGCAATTTTTCTGAAATGTCACATTTAATTTGAAGTTTCAATATTTACTTGTCATGATTGCTTTTAACAGTCTGTGGAATTTAGTGACAGAAACCCTAATAACATTTTCCTTGTTTGTTGTTTCAATGTTAGGAGTAAACTGATCTAATAATGACTTCATCCATCAATCTTACCTTTGCTTGAAACACCTATAATCTCACCTTCCTCTTTCAAATCTGGGGTAGCCATGATTCATAGCTACTTCGTTATGGGCTAAGTTTTTAGTGTGTTTACTTGATTGATTGTTCAATATACAACGAAAATCTACTGACCAGCACCATTTGTAGAGTGTACTAGATTCTACATATATTAAATCTATATGTTGGCACTTGATTGAATGTTACCAACCAAACGGAAAATGTTTAATGATGAATGAAAAATATTGGTAGCATTATTTTCATTTCCATGTCCATGTTTGTGCTTTGCAATATAATAGGTCTGCAAGACAGAAATAAAGCTGATGTCACTATTCCAGTGCAGTCTTCTCAAGATACAGAAGAAGATTGGGAGAAAATAGCTGAAAATGAACCACAACAATTAGAAAATGAAAGCAACGAAACTAAGAATAAAGTGTTCCTATATCTGCAATCACCAGAGAGAGCAACTCATTTCTGTGCTCAAGGAAGTCCAGAATTGAGAAAAAATGAAATAGATGAATATAGTGATCAAGATCATAGAAGTTCCCAGAACAACAGTCCTACAGTAGAAACTGAAACCCACCAAAATGATTATGGTTGTGAAGGGTGTAGTGAAGAAGGATATGAGGAAGATGTGATACAACCAAGAACCTTGAATGACGTGACTGTTATGACTGACAGGACGAGCCCTTGGTCAAGTATTTTCTCAGATTTACAAGAAGATTATAAGCATGAGTGTGAAGGTAAAAAAGAGACCCAGAAGCCAATAGGAAATGCAAGTCTGGCTGCAGAAGTACAAGTAAATCCCATCCATATACATGATGAGCTGTTTATTGAGAGATTGCAAAATGAGAGTTGTAAGCCACCCAGCAATATGGAAGCTGGTGAGTCCTCACCACATACAGAAAGATCACCATCAATAAGTGAAGGAACAGGTTTTGATTTGCCAGATAGAAATGTAATTCTCCAAAGTGAACAATTCATACGTACAGAATTACTGGAAATACAGACCTCTGATGACCAGGACTATATTTCCTCAAACCCTGACAAAGCAGAAGAGCTAGTGCAAGAAAATGAAAATCTTACAGAACATGACAGTTTTCATAGTAGAGCATTTTTGGTCACAGATAGGAAGGAAAGAGGCCTAAAAGTAAAAAATATTCTTGAAGAATATCACCACGCCAATAGCTTTGGTGAGGTTGGAAATGAAAACCAAGAGTCCTTTAAAAGACAGAACCATGAAGATTCACAGTTCTCTAAAGCTGGTGGGGAATGTGTTCCGACGATACATGAAGAGAGTGCAAATAAAGATTCAACAGATGATACACATTCAGTCAGTTTGTATCCTTTAGTAACTATAATTGATTATAACTTGAACTTCGATGGGAAGGCAGTTTAGTAGTATTCCAAAACCTGAGACTCTTAAGTATGCGAGTACATGTGTTCGAGTAGCAGCATGGCAGATGATGAAATCTGGATTTAATAAAAATCTGGAATTAAAAGCTAGCCTAATGATGTTCACTGTAGATTTTCATAAAAGCCCATATCATTCTCTAATGTCCTTTATGGAGGGAAATCTGCTTCTGCTAGGTGCAGCCTACATGTGATTCCAGACCCACAGCAGTGTGGTTGACTCTTAACTGCTTTCTGAAATGTCCTATCAAGGCATGTAAGAATTGGCAATAAATGATGGTCTGGCCAGTCATGCCAATATCCCATGAACAAATTTTAAAAATAAGTAAGTAATTATAAGTGCGCATTCATTCCAAATACACTCAAAGAAAGGCTGCTGCCATAAATTGCATTTCATTTGTTGCTTGTCAGAAAAGTATTTATGAAATTTTAGTGTTGTGCAGTTAACTAAATGCTATGATTCTTTGTGTGATCATTCCTGAGGAAGGGTCACTTGACCCGAAACGTTAACTGATTTCTCTCCACAGATGCTGCCAGACCTTCTGAGCTATTCCAGCAGTTTCTGTTTTTGTTGTTGAAGACAACAAAAACATTCGTGGTTTAGTTGACCAGCTCTGCACTCTAATCATTTACTATGGCAAGGACTGATTATTAGTTTTTGTAAATGTCCAAGTTAGTTTTTGTAAATGCTCAAGACACCTTCTAGTAATAATCGGTGGTGGGCACAAAGTTGGAATTATTATTTCAGGATTGAAATGTGGAGGTTGAGAAGATTTTTAAAAATTCCCTCATGGGATCTGGGCATCACAGGAAAGCTAGCATTTGTTGCATTTCCACAATTGTCCTTGATCTGAGTGAATTGCCAGGCCAATTCTGAGGACAGTTAAGACTTAATCACATTGCTGTGCATCTAGAGTCTCATGTATGCCCAGTAGGATCAGACTGGCAGATTCTCTTCCCAAAATCATGTTTAGTGAACCAGTTGGGATTTTTTTTTTAACAACAATCAGTGGTAGTATTATGCCTTTACCACTGAGACTAGCCTTATATTGCAGATTTATTAATAAAAATTAAATTCCACCATCTGCAGTAGTGGGATTTGAAACCAGGACTGTGGATTAGTAGCACAGTGACATTACCACTCATTTCCCCCATCCCCCAGTTTTGCTCAGAACATCCAATACTGTTAATGTTTCTCATTGATCCATCATTATTGATTTTCTTAAAATACTTTGTATTTATGTTTTAATGCATGCCATTAATGTAATTGATGAAACTGATTGAGAATAAATGCGTTTGATCAAGTTTAGCTATACACAGTCTGACCAGGAAGATTGAAATTGGGAAAGAAATGGAACTGTTTCTCATTGTGTAGTAAGCTATACTGAAGAAGTTATATACTGTTGTGCTCTTATAAAACTAATGAATATTAATAATCTTTAACATCTTTATTCAGACCTGATCCAGTTGTAATTCCAAACTTTTTCCTCCCACCAAGTCATTTAGAAGCTTCAATGAGGGTGCTCAATGTTGCACAATCATTCCAAACAGCTGCAGCAGATCCAGTAAGTTTTAATCGTTCTTTTGCTGTTGTTACACTGGTCAAAATTTGTATCCACTTAATTTAATAACATATATTAACTTCATAGTACCAAGTATTTTAGAAATTTGGTGCAGCAAACTTTGTTTTAACCGGCACCTTATGAACCAGTATTCTTGCTAAACCGGTAAAAATTATATACCTCAAATACCGCAACATTCATTGTATTGTTCGGTCCAGTTATTATAGCTTTTTAACTTATTTACCTCAACGTAAAAAATACTTGATGTTCAATCAAGTGGCCAAATGAAACATCAACAGTTGATTCAATTTTGAATCAATTTCTCCTCAAATACCGCGATCTACCGCAATGTCCAAGTAGTCATAGAGGGTGTGAGTGAGAAGGTTGTCTGGTGTTAAGTTTTATTTGGGCAAAGTTGCAATGTGATTTATGGTGTAAATCAAATATAACAGTCCTGTATTACTTTTCTGTTACTTAGTGTGTGTTATTATATTGTTTATGTGAACTTAGATTGAGTCATAGAGTTATACAGCACGGAAACAGACCTTTCGGCCCAACCTGTCCATGCAGACCAGGTATCCTAAATAAATCTGGTCCCATTTGCCAGCATTTTGCCCATATCCCTCTCAACCCTTCCTAATCATATACCCACCCAGATGCCTTTTAAATTTTGTAATTGTACCAGCCTCGTCCACTTCCTCTGGCAGCTCATTCTATACACACACCACCCTCTGTGAAAAAGTTGTTCCTGAGGTCCATGTTAAATCTTTCCCCTCTCATCTTGAATCTATGCCCTCTAGTTTTAGACTACCCCATCCTGGGGAAAAGACCTTGCCTATTTACCCTATCCATGCCCTGATGATTTCATTAATCTCTGTAAGGTCAACCCTCAACCTCCAACGCTCCAGGGAAATAGCCCCAGTCTATTCAGCCTCTCCCTATAGCTCAAACCCTGGCAGCATCCTTGTACATCTTTTCTGAACCCTTTCAAGTTTCACAACATCTTTCCTATTAGCAGGGAAACCAAAATTCTGCACAATATTCTAAAAATGGCCTAACCAATGTCTCGTACAGCTGCAACATGACCTCCCAACTCCAATACTCAATGCACTGACCGATCAGAAATCACACAATACCAGGTTATAGTCCAGCAGAATTATTCGGAAACACAAGCTTTCGGAGCCTCAGTCCTTCTTTAGGTGTTGGTGAGAGAGGTAGTATTAAACACAGAATTTATAAGTAAAAGATCAAAAATTCACCCCATTGATGAGGATGTACTAAACAAACCTAAGATGCTGTTAAATCTTTTATCAGTTAGAAGGTTTTAATTGATTAATATGTATATGTAAATCCCCAAATTCCTTTCAAGTCACGGTCCTGAGAGAACTAAAGGTTTTATCAGTGTAAAGAAGAGGTGACATTTCAGGTGTGAGATCTTGTTTAGAATCTGTTTCTGTTATAGTTTGGAGTCAGACTGATTTTATTTCTAAAGTAGGAATTTATAAAACTCTATATTGACTGTCTATAAATTGTGTGCTTTTTGAACATAATAAAATGTATCTGCAAATACAGATTCACCCCACAGATACAAGTGTGTGTGTGTGCACATGTACATGCATGTATAGCATGGTGAGGTTACCTGTAGTGCAACATGAACTCAAGATGCCAGTTGAGGCTGTCCTCATGGGGACCGAACTTGGCTATCAGCCTCTGCTTGGCGACTGCGTTCTTGTGTATCCCGAAGTCTGCCTTGGAGGACATTTACCTGAAGATCTGAGTCCAAGTGTCCTTGCCCACTGAAGTGTTGCCCCACTGGGAGGGAACATTCCTGTCTGGTGATTGTTGTATGGTATCCATTCATCCGTTGTCATAGCGTCTGCACGGCTTTGCCAATGTACCATGCCTCGGGGTATCCTTGCCTACAGCATATGAGTTGGACAATGTTGGCCGAGTCACATGAGAATATGCCGTGCATGTGGTGGATAGTGTTTCCACTTGTGATGGTAGTGTCCATGTTTAAGATCTGACATGTCTTGCAGAGGTTACCATGACGGAGTTGTATAGTGTTGTGGTCGATGTTGTACTGAAGGCTGGGTAGTTTGCTGCAAACAATGGTCTGTTTAGGGTTTGGCGGTTGTTTGAAGGAGAGAACCGGAGGCATGAGGAAGATCATGGCAAGGTGCTCATTGTCATCGATAATGTGTCAAAGGCTGCGAAGAACAGACCAGCATTTTCTCTGTCTCTCTCTCTTCTACCATCGCCCCCCCCCCAACCAACGCATTCTCTCGAACACACACGTGAATCTTTGGGGTGAATTTGTTTGTTGATTCATTTTATTTTTTCAAAACTCACACAATTTATAGACAGTCCATCAATATGGCATTTTAAAAATTCCTACTTTAGAAATAAAACCATACTGACTCCAAACGTAATCACAAACAGATTCTAAACAAGGTCTTACACCTAACATACATCGTCTGACCTAAAATGTCACCTCTTCTTTACACTGATAAAACCTTTAGTTCTCTCAGGACCATGACTTGAAAGGAATTTGGGGATTTACATATACATATTAATCAATTAAAACCTCATCACTGATTAAAGTTTTAACTGCATCTTAGGTTTGTTTAGTACATCCTCATCAATGGTGTGAACCTTTGATCTTTTACTTACAAATTCTGTGTCTGATACTACTTCTCTCACTAACACCTAAAGAAGGACTGAGGCTCTGAATAAATCTGTTGGACTATAACCTGTAGTGTCGTGTGATTTCTGACCTCATCCACCCCAGTCCAATACCAGCACTTTCACATCCTGACCAATAAAGGCAAGCATACCAAATGCCTTTTTCACTATCCTATCCTATCCACCTGCGACTCCATTTTCAATAACTGTGAACCTGCACTCCAAGGTCTTCTTGTTCAGCCACACTCTCCAGGACCTTATTATTAAGTGTATAAGTCATGCCCTGATATGCTTTTCCAAAATGCAGCACCTCACATTTATCTAAGTTAAACTGCATCTGCCATTCCTTGGCTCATTGGCCGGCTTCCAGTCTGGAAAGCAACCCTCCACAACCACCCTCTGTCTTCTACCTTCAAGCTAATTCTGTATCCAAATAACTAGTTCTCCCTGTATTCCATATGATCTAATCTTTCTAACTAGTCTATCATTTCTTGATTATCTGGAATATTTGATCAATCGGCACACTCCTGGTTAAATAGGTACTGAATAATTTACTGTACTACGTATAAACATATGAATCATGAGCAGGTTCAGCCCCTCCAGCTATTCTGCCGTTCAACAAGATCATGGCTAATCTGATTGTATCCTCAAATCCACATTCATGCTTCACCCACGATAACCTTTCATCCCTTGTTTAATAAGAGACTATCAAACTCTGCCTTAAAAATCTTCAAGGACTCTACTTCCACCACCTTTAGATGAAGAGCATTCCAAAGACTCACGACCCTCTGAAAGAGATTAAAAAATTCTCATCTGTTTTAAATGAGTGACCCCCTGACTAATAAACAGTGACCTCTAGTTTTAGAAAGGAAACATCTACCTTGTCAACCACCAATTGCCCTTCATCTGCAGCAGGTATCTCCTCAAAGAACTCCAATAGATTGGTCAAACACGAGATGACTCACCTCCAAAAACCACAAGTATCTTCCTGTGTGCAAGGTATGACTCCAACTAGTAGGGAGCTTGTGTCCTGATACCCATTGATTCCAGTTTTGCTAGAGGGCTTCTTCTTACAACACTCAGCTGAATGCAGACTTGATGTCAAGGGCAGTCAATCTCAACTCATCTCTGGAAATTAGATCTTTTGTCCATGTTTGGACCAAGGCTGAAATGAGGTCAGAAACTGAATGGCTCTGGTGGAAACCAGAGTGGGTATCACTGAGCGGGTTGTTGCTGTGCAGATGCTACTTGATAGCACTGTTGATTACATGTCCATAACTTTACTGATGATCGAAAGTAGAGGATAACTAGGGAGAAGACAGGACCAGTCAAGGATAAAAGAGGGAACATGTGCCTGGAGGCAGAGGATGAGGGCGAGATCCTAAATGTGTACTTTGTGTCAGTATTCATGCAGGAGAAGGATATGGAGGATAGTAAGATTAGTGTGGAGCATGCTAACGTGCTAGGACAATTTGAGATCAAGGAGGAAGTGGTGTTCGGTCTGTTGAAGAGCATTAAGGTGGATAAGTCCCCAGGGCCCAATGGTATCTACACCAGGTTACTGAGAGAGGCGACAGAGGAGATTGCTGTGGCCTTGACCAAGATCTTTATGTCCTCGCTAGCCACTGGAGAGGGCCCGGAGGACTGGTGAGTAGCTAATGCTGTTTGTTCCTCTGTTCAAGAAGGGAAATAGGGATAATTCAGGAAACTATAGACTGGTGAGTTTCACATCATTGGTTGGGAAGCTGTTGGAGAGAATTTTTAGGCATTTGGAAAAGCATGGCCAAATTAGGGACAGTCGACGTGGCTTTGTGTGGGGCAGGTCATGTCTTCTAACTAATTGAATTTTTCGAGGAGATGAAGGTGATCAATGAGTGCAGAGCAGTGGATGTTGTCTGCATGGATTTTAGCAAAGCTTTCAACAAGGTCCCTCATGGTAGGCTCGCCCAGAAGCTTAAGATGCATGGATCCATGATGACTTGGCCACGTGGATTCAGAATTGACTTGCCCATAGAAGGCAGAGGGTAGTGATGGAAGGGTGCTTATGGTTGGAGGTCTGTGACAAGTGGTGTTCTGCAGGGATCATACTGGGACTCTGCTGTTTATGATATATGTAAATAACTTGGATGAAAATGTAGATGGGTGAGTTAGTACAGTTGCAGACAAAACGAAGATCAGTGGAGTTGTGGATAGTGTAGAAGGTTGTCAAAGGATGCAACACGGTATAGATCAGTTGCAATTATGGGCAGATAAATGGCAGATGGAGTTTAATCCGGCTAAGTATGAGGTGCTGCACTTTGGGTGATCAAATGTTAAGAGAAAGTATACAGTTAATGGCAGGTCCCTGAACAGCATTGATATACAAAGGGATCTCGGGGTTCAAGTCCATAGCTTCCTGAAAGTTGCCACGCAAGTAGATAGAGTGGTAAAGAAATCATATGGCATGCTTGCCTTATTGGTCAGGGAATTGAGTATAAGAATCAGGATATCATGTTGCAGCTTTATAAGACTTTGGTTAGGCCAGATTTAGAGTATTGCATTCAGTTCTGATCGACACATTACAAGAAGAATGTGGAGGCTTTGGAGAGGGTGCAGAAGAGGTTTACCAGGATGCTGCCTGGATTAGAGGATAAGAACGATAAGGAGAGGTTGTTTTCTCTGGAGTGGCAGAGGTTGAGGGAAGACTTGATAGAAGTCTATAAAATTATGAGATGCATAGATAGGGTTGACAGACAGAATCTTTTTCCCAGAGTTGAAATGACTAATACTAGGGGACATGCCTTTAAGGTGAGAGGGGGACAGTTCAAAGGAGATGTGAGGGGCAAGTGTTTTTACACAGAGAGTGTCAGGAGTCTGGAACACGCTGCCAGGGGTGGTGGTGGAGGACAGATACAATAGGGGAGTTTAAAGGACTTTTAGATAAACACTTGAATATGCAGGGAATTGGAGGGATATCCACCAAGGGATTTGTTTGATCAGGTGTCATGGCACAACATCATGGGCCAAAGGCCTGTTCCTGTGCTTTACTGTTCTATATTCTAGATTGATGGGGCAGTAATCGGCTCGGTTGGATTTGTCCTCCTTTTTGTGTACAGGACAAACCTGAGCAATTTTCCACATTGTCGGGTAGATGCCAGTGTTTTAACTTTACTGGAACAGCTTGGCTAAGGGAACGACAGGTTCTACTACTAAGTCTTTAGTACTATTGCCAGAATGTTGTCAGGGCCCATAGCCTTTTCAGTATCCATGCCTCTAACCATTTTTTGGTATCACATAGAGTGAATTGAATTGGCTGAAGACTGGTATTTGTGATGCTGGCAACCATCTTTCATCCTGGTGTTTGGATGGGGATGTTTATGGAGTTGTTTAATGAGTTGTTTAATTGTCCGTCATCATTCATCAAAGGATCTGACAGGGCTGCAGATCTTAGATCTGATCCATTGGTTGTGCAATCGTTTAATTCTGTCTGTCACTTGCTGCTTATGCACTTTGGCATGCAAGTAGTCTTGTTTGATAGCTTGACTAGGTTGATAACCCTAACTTTTAGTTATGCCCGGTGCTGCACTCTCCATTGGACCAGGATTATCCCCTGGCTTGATGGTAATGTTTGAGTGGGCGGTATGTCAGGCCTTGAGATTGCAGATTGTGCTGGAGTACAGTTCTGCTGCTGTTGATGGCTCAAACCGCCTCACAGATATCCGGTCCTTAGTTGACTGATCTATTCAAAATCTGTCCCATTTAGCACAGTGATTGTGCCACACAACACGATGGAGGGTATTCTCAATGTGAAGGCAGTACTTTTTTCTACAAGGACTGTGCAGTGGTCACTCTTGCTGATATTGTCGCGGACAGATGTATCTGCAGCAGGTAGATTGGTGAGAATGAGGCCCAAGTATGTTTCTCTCCCTTGCTGGTTACCTCATCACCTGTTGCAGACCCAGTCCAGCAGCTATATCCTTTGGGACCCTACCAGCTCAGTCATTGGTGCTGTTGCCGAGCCACTCTTGGTGATGGCCGTTGAAATCTCCCACCCCTAGAGTATGTTTTGTGCCCTTGCCACCCTCAGTGCTTCCTCCCAATGTTGTCCAACATGTAGGTGTACTGATTCATCAGCCAAAGGAAGATGGTATGTGGTAATCAGCAGGATGTTTCCTTGCCCATGTTTAACATGGGGTCCAGAGTCAATGCTGAAGTCTCCCAGGGCAACTCCCTCCCAACTGTATACCGTTGTACCTCCACCTCTGTTAGGTCTATCCTGCTGATGGAACAGGATATGTCTAGGTGTGGTGATGATGCTCTTTGGGGCATAGTCTGTAAGGTATGATTCCATGAGTATGACTATGTTGCTTGAGGGAGCTCTCCCAGTTTTGGCACTGGATTTAACCCCAGATGTTGGTAAGGAGGACTTTGCAGGTTTGACAGGGCTGTTTCTGCTGTTGTAATTTTTGGTGCCTAGTTCTGTCCAGTTTCATTTCTTTGTTGAGACTTAGTAGCATTTGGTACAACTGAGTGGCTTGCTAGGTCATTTCAGAGGGCAGTTGAGAGTCAACCACATTGCTATGGGTCTGGAATCGCATGCAGGCCATACCAGGTGAGGATGACAGATTTCCTTCCCTGCAGGACATTAGTGAGCCAGATGGGTTTTTCCGACAATCAACAATGGTTTTGTGGTCATTGGTAGATTTTTAATTGAAGTCATATTCCAACATCTGCTATGGTGGGATTCGAACCTGAGTGCCCAGAACATCAGATGAGTTTCTGGATAAGTAGTCTAGTGATAGGTCGTTGCCTCCCTACTGGCTAGGCCAGTTCAGTGGTAGCTGCTAGTATTCTGATAAGGGGGGATACAGCAATGTAATGCAATTGACTATGGTAGGTAATAAAATTCTTATCTTTTTTTATTCATTCATGGGATGTGGACATCCCTGGCTGGGTCAGCAATTATTGCCCATTCCTAGTTGTCCTCGAAAGTAGTGGTAAGCTGCATTCTTGAACTATCGAAGTCCATTTTGTGTAGGTACACCCACAATGCTGTTGGTGGGGGGATTTCCAGGATTTTGAACCAGTGACACAGGAGCAATGATATATTTGTCAGGAAGAATGATATATTTCCAAGTTAGGATGATGAGTGGCTTGCAGGGGATGGTGTTCCTTGGAGCTGCTGTCCCTGTCCTTCTAAGTGGTTCATGGGTTTGGAACGTGTTGTCTAAGGAGCCGTATTGAACTTCTTTGTTTACTCTGCTTTTGGTAAATTTTTTTCATATTGTCATATCAGATAATACTAACTGTAGTTTGAGGAAACAACCTCAAAAGCATCACTTAGAAATTTAGAAGGGGATAAGAGAATCCTAGATTAACCTGATGTGTGAAATAATGCACTTTTGATATAGGTAGCAGGTGGGAATGAAACTTAAATAGAAAGCATTGGGAGATGGAGAGTAATTTGTGTCAACAAGAAGGAGCCCTTCACTGTTCCGGAGCATGACTGGTACTTCACCTTCATCAGGTATTAGATCTAGCTTGAGTTGATAAATTACTGCTACTTTGTACTGAGGCTTAAAAAACATGTTTGTGCCAACTGTAAACTAAATTAAGTGCTGAAAATAACCTGGCCTTTTCTGCTTCATGACTGGCTCCTTGCTGGAATATTATGATGTACTTTAATTATGTAACTGGTTTCTTATTACAGTATTCAGAGACACAATGTTCCATTAGTACCGTTTACTTCATTCAGTCTTCTCGTGAAATCTCTAGAACAGAAATATACATCTAACACACAGTAAACAGATGTATTCATGAATTTTTTGAACATTATCACTATATCAAATGAATAAATGTAAATGTCAGAAAAAGATTTCTTGCCCATTTAGTACAATAATTCCCTCTGTTAGAAAAGAATTTGGATTTTCCTCTGCGAAACTGTTGCAGTTCCTCATTTCTTAAGTGGCTGAAATAACCTGTCATAGAAAATTTTTAGTTTGTTCACAATTTGGGGTTTGACAGATCTCATTTATCTGGTTTCATTTCATAGCCTTAACAGGCATAAAGGTCACATATTGATAATTAGAACCAGTTGGAGCTAGATATGCTTGTTTTGAAGGCTGAGATGTCATCAGCTGTTCTGCTGGTTGAAGCCAACATTTTTTTTGCAAGTCAGCTGATCAGGAAGTTAGTGAGGAAGAATGGGGGAGGGAAATGAGCCCAGCTTGTTACTGACTCTCGCTCGTTTCTGTGCTGCAAGCTAGTAATTCACTACTGTGTAAAATGTAATTGAAATGCAGTAACTAGTGTTCATGAATCATGTAAAGTTTAATTAAAGCAAAACTTGTGGTAATTTTAAATTCCACAGCTATAGGTGCACCAAATTCAGTGGCAGGTCATTAATGACAAACATGAGAAGGATTTACAGTTCAAAAATTATTTCTATTATGCTTACGCCATTCAGTTTTGTTTTGAGGATAGTTAATTATTCACAGTTAATAACAAAATGTTCAAAGTATCAAGTTATTATTTAATTATACTGAAATAAAAGTGCACTGCAATATGCGTTAAGATTACTTTGTTCCATGAATTTGTATTTATCAGCATTTTCCTTCAACAAACAAGATAGTTTTATCCTAGAGATTTTTTTCTATTATGACTGTGCCCTATTTCCAAATATTTTTCTTATTTCTTTTAAAATTTAAGTCAGGAAGGTGTCATGACTTGGAGAAGAATTTGGGAGGCGATGGTATTCCAAAGCACTTGATGCTCTTTTCCTTTGAAGTGAAGAGGGTTGTAAGTTTGGGAAATGCTGTGGGAGAAACCTTGGTGGTTTGTTGCAGTGCAGCTGGTTGTAGGTACTACAGCCACTGTACATAATAAATGAAGGGAATGGACGTCTAAACTGATGGGTGGTGTGAACATCAGGCATTTTTGGTCTTGTATGATGTCAAGCTTTTTGAATATTGTTATATTTGCAACTGTTAAAGGCAAGTGGGGGTATTTCATCTTACATGCAGAGGGTTTAGGAAGAATTTGCTGTAGAATGCACAGATTCTGCCCTGCTATAGTAAACGCAGTATTTTTGTAGCTTCTCAGTTGATTTTCTGGTCAGCAGTGATGTTGATGGTGGGTGACCCAACAAAGATGATGCCATTAATGTAGGGGCAGAAGTGGAATGCTGTTTAATTTAAGACTAAGTGCCTTACACTTGTGTTTTGTGCATTTCACATACTACTTGACAGCCCAAAACCTAATGTAAACAGATGTTGTCAGGGTTATGTTGCATGTGGAGATCAAGTGGTTCACTGCCTGTAGAACACTGTTGTGTCTTCAGTGAACTGCTCCACTTCTGTTTTTATGAGCAATGGTAAGGGAGGATATTAATGAAGCTATTGAAGATAATTGGAACTAGAATGCCACCCCATCAAATTCTTGTAACCATTTTCTGAGCTTAATGTAATTGAGCTCAAACAACACATCTTCCTTTATGCTAGGTGTGATTGCTGTTGCTGTACGATCTGCATTGTCTTCAGTTTTATTTGAAATCTTGGTGTCACATTTAGTCAGATACTGCTAGGCTGATCTTGTCTCTGGAATTCAGCTCTTGTGTCCATATTTGGACCAAAGTTGTAATAAGGTCTGAAGCCAAGTGATGTTTTAGAACACAAATTGAGCATTGGTGAGAATTTGTGAATCTGTGCTGCTTGATAGCACTGTTGATATCCTGTATGATTTTGATGATTGGGAATATTCTAATAGGATGGTAATTGGCCAGATTGAATTTGCCTTGCTTTTGTGAGCAGGTAATATCAATTGATGCCAGTGTTCCTGCCTCTGAGCCAGGAGGCCCAGGTTCAAGTCCCACCTGCTCCAGAAGTGTGTATAACATCTCTGAATGGTTTGATAAAGTACCTAACTGTACAGGAGCAGTTTGGCTGGAGGTACACAGGAAGAACAGGTTTTCAAACCCAGCAACCAGGTTGGCAGCAGCTCATGGAGCCTTTGCATTCAGACATTACTCAGTGTCACACAAAATGAATCAAGTGGCTGAATTGATGTGATTGAGCAGGCTACAGGTGTAGATGAAGAATAGTCATCTAATCATCACTTCTGATCTAAAACTGTTTGAAGCTCTTTAGCCCCTAGCCGATGTATACCTTTACTTAAATACAAATTGTTCGCTTATTAAATCCACTTCATTTACTTGACAGTGAAACCTCAAATACCATTTCACACCCCTTATGAAAATTCTGCCTCTTAAAATGAGAAGCATTTGTGGCTATTTCAGAAACAAAATCAGAAACTCCTCTTCAAATTCTTAAACAATGTGCAAGGTACAAAAATCCATATTTTCCTATGACACGTTACAATCTTAACTAACCAACAGCTTTAACCATCCTGGGTCCCAGAACCTTGCTAAGTTTCCTTTTAAAAGATTAGACCATTAGAAATAGGAACTGGAGTAGGTCATTTGGCTCCTTGAGTCTACTCCACCATTCAGTAGGATCATGGCTGATCCAGCATTCCTCATGTCCACTTTCCTGTCCTTTCCCCATAACCCTTGATTCCCCTACTGATCAAGAATCTATCTCAGAGCCTTAAATATACACAAGGACTCTGTCCCTACAGCTCTTTGTGGCAAGGAGTTTCAAAGGCTCTCAACCCTCTGAAAGAAGAAATGCCTCCTTATTCCAGTCTTAAATTTGTGTCCCTTTATACTGAGACTATGCCCTCTGGTCTGAGACTCTCCCATGAAACGGAAATATTCTTTCAGCATTTATGCTATCAAGCCTCTTAAGAATCCTGTATGTTTCAATGAGGTCATGCTTCTAAACACCAAGAAGTTGAGTCCCAAACTATTTAGCCTTTGCTCATAAGACACTTCCTCCATGCCGGCAATGATCTTAGTGCACCTAATTGCCTCCAATGAAATAATTTCTCCCCTTCAATAAGGGGGCCAAAACTGCTCACGGTACTCCAGATATGGTCTCACCAGCACCTTGTACAGTTGCAATAAGACTTCTCCACCTTTCTACTTCATCCTGCTTGTAATAAGGGCCAATATTCCATTAGCCTTCCTGATTACCTTATAACAACCTTGTACTCTGCAATCTCATGCAAAAGATAATGACCATGAGCATTTTTTATTTAATTTATTTTGCAATTTACCAAATGTTGAAATGAATTGTGAAAATGATATTTTGAGCTATTATTTCATTTTCCTCCCCATTCGGTTTCTTCATTGCTACTTGTCTTGTCTATTGTTTGTTATACCTCAGAATTAATATTGTTTCTATTCACATCCATGTTTTGGCTGGTGCTTTTTCTTTGATTTCTCTTGGAAAGTGATCCATTCTGTTCACCCAAACTCTTCTTCCTAAACCCAACTCAGCGACTGTTCATTTCTTAATATGTCTTTCACCCACCTCAACTCCTCAAATTCTACCAAATGTATCATTACACCAATGTCTTCCTTCTTTCCTGTCACCATCCAAGGCTTCAATCACATTGAGCAAGCCCAAGGTTACCTCTGTGCTGCTTAATTTGCTCCAGTGGATACATCATTAGATTCTATTATTGTTTACTAAAAATTAATAACGATTAGAGGCTTATTCTCATGTTTTTCAATTACCCTCTAACCTCTGGTGCCTGGTCAAGGCTAACTTTTCAATTCGCCACATTTATTACTGCCCTACTGCAGGCACAGTTGGCAGAAGAACGAGTATAGCACCATTCCACATTTTTGGCTGAAGTGTACACTGTCTCGTGGACAATGTTCTTTTTGTCTATGACTTGTGGACAATTGGCATCAACATCCTGATGGTTACCATTCATCAGAAACTAAAGTGGGCAAGCAATAAATACTGTGGCTCCAGAACAGGCCAGAGACTGGGAATTCTGTGATGAGTAACTCACTGCCTGTATCCCCAAAACCTGTCTACCATTTGCAAGGCATAAATCAATAGTGTGATGGAATTCTGCCCACTCAGTTTGATGAGTGCAGTTCCAACAATACTCAAAAACTTCGACACCATCCAGAACAAAGTAGACTACTTTATTTGCACTCCGTTTAACACCTTCATTGTTCACTGTTGTACCACTGACACACATTGGCAGCAGTGTGTACCATCTGCATGATCTACTGGAAGAACTCACCAAGGCTCCTTTGACAGCGTCTTCCAAACCTCTACCACTTAGAAGGACGAGGGAAGCAGATGCAGGGGAATACTATTGCATGCAAGATTCCCTCTAAGCAACATATCCTGATTTGGAGCTACATCAGTGTTCCTTCACCATTCCTGGGTCAAAATCTGGAACTGTCCCTTTCAACATTGTGGGTGTACATGCACTACATAGACTGCAGCAGTTCAAGAAGGTAGCTCACCACTACCTTCTCATGTGCAACACAGTGTGGAGCTGGAGGAACACAGCAGGTCAGGCAGCTTCAGAGGAGCAGGAGAGTCAACGTTTCAGGTCAGGACCCTTCATCAGGACTGGGGAGAGGGAAGGGAGCTGGGAAATAAATAGAGGGAGGAGGGGTGGGGCTGGGGGAAGACAGATGGGATGGTGATAGGTGGATGCAGGTAGGGGTAGTGGGGATTGGTGAGTGGGAAGGGTGGGGTGGATAGGTGGGAAGGAAGTTGGACAAGTTGTGTCAGGTCAAAGAGGCAAGGATGGGTGGGAGGGTTGGACTTGCGATGAAGCCAGGGGTGGGGAGATTTTGAAACTGGTAAATTCTATGTTCAGGCCATCGGGCTGTAGGCTCCTGAGGCGGAATATGAGCTGTTGTTCCTCCAGTTTGCATGTGGCATTATTGTGGCACTGGAGGAGGCCCAGGATGGACATGTCACCAAGGGAGTGGGAGGGGGAGATAAAATGGTTGGCAATCGGAAGGTGTTGTTGATTATAGTGTACAAAGCGTAGATGCTGCACGAATTGGTCACCCAAGTCTGTGCTTGGTCTCACTGGTGTAGAGGAGCCACAACAGGAGCAATAGATGCAGTAGACCAGGTTGGAGGATGTACAGGTGAACACTTGTCGGGTATAGAAGATTTGTCTTGGGCCTTGGATAGAGGTGAGAAGGGAGGTAGGGGCACGTGTAGCACATCGTGTGGTTGCAAGGAAAGGTGCTGGGTGTGGTGGGGTTGGTGGGAGTGTGGAAGAAGATGAGGGAGCTGCGGAATGAGCAGTCCCTAGGAAAGGCAGATAAGGGTGGGGAGGGAAATATCTCTCTGCTGGTGGGGTCGGATTGTAGGTGGCGGAAATGGCGGGGGATGATGCGCTGGATGTGGAGGTTGGTGGGGTGGTATGTGAGGACCAGGGGGATTCTGTCCTTATTTTTGTTGGGGGGAGGGGGTTTTAGGGCAGAAGTGCGGGAAATGCAAGAGGTGCGATTGAAGGCATTTTCAATCAATGGAGGAGGGAAGTTGCGGTCCTTGAAGTAGGAGGACATCTGGGATGTGGGAGTGGAACGCTCCATCTTGGGAGCACATGCGGTGGAGGCAAAGAAAATGGGAATAGGGGATGGCATTCTTGCAGGAGGGTAGGTGAGACGAGGTGTAGTCAAAGTAACTATGCGAGTCGATGGGTTTGAAATAGATATCGGTGCTGACATCTATTCAGCATCTATCTGGTGCCACAATGACGCCACACGCAAACTGGAAGAACAATATTCCACCTCAGGAGCCTACAACCTGATAACCTGAATGTAGAATTCACTGGTTTCAAAATTCCCCACCCCTGGCTTTGAACGATAGGACACTTGATGAACAATGACAGACATTTAGGAGATATTCAATTCATCCTTATTAAAATACATTCCAGAGAGAAAGAAAGATCCTAAGAGGGTGGAAAAATATCATTGGCTAAGCGGGGAGGTTAAAGATGGTATAAAAACAAAACTAAGGCAACTATATTGCAAATGTCAGTGGCAGGCTGGAGGATTCATAAACTTTTAAAGATCAACATAGGGTCACTTTTAGAAAAAGTAAAAAAAGAGCAAAGGCATTCACTGGCTGGGCCAGAATTTATTGCCTGATCCTAGTTGCTCTGGCTTTGAGATTATGACAGAAAACTAGTGCAAAATATGAAACGTAGCAAAACTTTCTATAAGTACATAAAAAGGAAGAGAGTAGCTAAAGTGAATGTTGGCCGCTTAGAGGACGAGAATGGAGAATACAGAAATACTAGATGCACTAAATCAATATTTGCCTTAATTCTTACAGTAGAGGTCACTAGTACCATCTCAACAGTGACAGGTTATTAAAAAGGACGAACTTAAAACACTTGCCTTCACTGGGAAAAAGTACTGAGGAAACTATTAGGACTAAAAGCAGGCAAGTTCTCAGGTCCTGATGGCCTACACCCCAGGGTCTTAAAGGAAGTGGCAGCAGAGATAATGGATGCATGGTTATAATATTTCAAAATTCCCTGGATGTGGGAACAGTTCAAGTGGATTGAACAAATACTAATGCAACTCCCTTACTCAATAAGGGAGGGAGGCAGAAAGTAGAAAACTGTAGACCAGTTAGTTTAAAGTTAGTCATTGGAAATTAATTTGGATCCGTTATTAAGGAAGCAGCGACAGGATATTTGGAAAGTCGGCATGGTTTTATAAATGGTAAGTTGTGTTTATATAAGCCCTCCTGCCCAATTAGCAGCTAACCCTTTAACCTCACCATCTACATGAGCTCATTACTCCTGTGGCCTTGCTTACTGACAAGGCATCCCTGTCGACTTCCCAAATACCTCTTTCAACCTCACTTTCTGCTACCCTTGTCCATTAATTTAAAAATGTCTAAGCTGCTTACAGTTGCACCCTCAAACTACTAGCTGTCTTGGGATCAGAAAGGGGATTTGCACAATGAAGCAAGAGCTATAACTGAGGTACTAAATTCAGAGGTACTAAATTCACTTTGATCAGTCTTTACCAAGCAAGATAATGCTACTCAGGCCATATTGTTTGTTTGTGTGTGTGTTGGGGGGAGAAGGGGGAGATGAAACATTCAGTCACTATTAGGGTTTAAAATAAGGAGAAGGAATTAGATTGGCTATCTGTACTTAAAATTGACAGGACACTAGGACCAGATGCAATAAATCTAAAGATACTGATGGAAGTGAGAGTATAAATTTCTTCTAAAAATTCATTCACGGGATGAGGGCATTGCTGGCTAGGCCAGCATTTATTGCCCATCCCTCAGTTATGAGTAAACCACATTGCTGTGGGTCTGGAGTCACATGTAGGCCAGAACAAGTAAGGATGACAGTTTCCTTCCCTAAAGGGCATTAGTGAACCAGATGGGTTTTTCCGACAACTGACAATGGATTCACGGTCATCATTAGACTCTTAATTCCAGATATCAAATTCCACCAGCTGCTGTGGCTGGATTCGAACCCAGGTTCCCAGAACATTGCCTGGGTTTCTGGATTAACAGTCTGGCAATAATACCACTAGGCCATTGCCCCACCCCTACCCCCAGAGATCCTGGCAATTATTTTTTTCCAGTTTTTCTTAGATGGGAGAGTTGCAAACATTATATCCTTGTTCAAAAATGGTGTAAGGATAAACTAAGCAAATACAAACTGGTCAGCTTAAACTTCAGTGGGTTGGAAACTTCTAGAAACAATAAATCGCGACAAATACATGATAGCTAGGGAGAGCCAGCATGGATTTTTTAAGTGAAGATCGTATTTATCTAACTTGCTGGAGTTTTGTGAAGAAGTGACAAAGAAGTTGGTTGAGGTGTGAAGGGACTTCCAAAAGGCACTGGATAAAGTGTGGCATAAGAGGCTTGCGAGCAAAGTAAGATCTCATGGGATAAAAGGCGCAGTAGGAACATGGATTCAAAATTGGCTGAGTTACGGGAAACAGAGTAACAGTTAACACATGATTTTCAGGCTGAGGAAGGTAAACACTGGAATTCCCCTTGGGTCTGTGTTAAAACTTACTTTTCCTGATATAAATAAATTGTCTACACTTTAGTATGCAATGCACAAGTTTCAAAATTTGTAAGGGATACAAACATGGAAGCATTATAAACTGTGAGAAGCATGGTGTAGAAATTCAATTGGACATGAGATGGGTGGTACAGTGGCTCAGTGGTTAGCACTGTTATCTCACGGTGCCAGGGACTCGGGTTCGATTCCAGCCTTGGGTGACTGTCTGTGTGGAGTTTGCACATTCTCCCTATGTCTGCATTTCCACCGGGTGCTCTGGTTTTCTCTCACAGTCCAAAGATGTGCAGGTTGGGTAGATTGGTCATGTTAAATTGCCCATAGGGTGCAAGGATGTATAGGTTAGGTGAATTAGCCATGGGAAATGCACGGGATGGGGGTGGGACTGGGTGGGATGTTCTTCGGAGGGTTGGTGGGACTCAGTGGGCCAAAAGCACAGCTTCTACACTGTAGGGTTCCATGATTCTATGAGACGACTTGATAGAGTGGGTGGATAGATTGGAGATTAAGTTCAATGTGGAGAAATTTTGTTCATACGTTTTGATACAAAGAACATGGAGAGACAGTAAAAATAAATAAAACAACTCTAAAGAGGTTGCAGGATCTCAGGGACCTTAGTGTGTGTGTTCATAAGTAATTAAAGGTGGCCGAACAGGCAAATAAAGCATACAGCATTCTGGGCAATATTCATTGAGTCATAGAACGCAAGAATTACAAAGAGAGGAAAGCCACATTTGTTTGTTTTTGAATATGTGCCTTCTAACATGTTTCCGAAATTCCTTTTTTCAGAATAAAGTTTCAAGTCTGAACAGAACCAGTTCTCGGCGCAGCAGTCGTCAGAAACCAAGATTAATGCCATCAGAACTACCTAAAGAAGAAACGGAAAGAATTGCTAAGATTTTTGCAGGGCACTTTACAGAAGATAGCTGAAAAAAGTATTTCAGATAATACAATTTTAGAGTTGGTAACATAATTCACGTCTGGAATTGAAGATGTCCACGTAAATTGCCCCTGACTTTCAATGCTGCATTTAGAGCTACTTGCTTTTTGCTAATGAGACCTGAACAATAAATGAAATAAAGTTTATTACCAATGATACCAATTTGCCTCTGGAAGGGAAACACAAACATAGTTATCATGTTTTATTGCATATCAGTTCAGCCTATTTGGTCCGCAAGTTCTGCTTTCTTATGAATTATAGTGCACAGAAATTCTACTTCAAATGGAAGTACAAGCTTTGAATTTCCATCTTCCTCATTACCAATGGAAATTTATCTTCCTTCTCCCACAGCATCATAAGTGATGTGCTAAGCAGCCTAGAACAGATGACGTTGGGGCAGTGTTAAGCATACGGCACAGATCAGCAAGACAGTACCTTTTTTACACTCCCTACTTTGTAAAACATTGAAATAATAAAGCTACGGCACTTATTTCAACGCAGTGTTTTCATTGCCCACTTGTAAGAATTTTCAATCATTTAGTTCCAGTACATATGATCCATTTGAGTAGCTCAAATTACATAAGCAATCTCTTCCAAATCTTTACAATGAGATTTTTACCTTAGCTGTACAGGATTCTGGTGCTTGCACTGGGAAAAATCTTACTCATGAATTCACGGAAGTACCTAAGTAACTGGACCACGTACACTGAATGTGTGAACCTGAACACTTGGAATAATAGAAAAGTGGACAGGGGTATCATTACATTAAAATAAATGAACTTATGGTATTAGTCTGTTGTCCATTTTGGGGGAAAAAAAAACTATTGAACAGATTGCTTGTTTCAGGATGAGCTGGTAGAGATCAGCAATGGGTAGTTGTTCTATTCCTCTTCACAATATAATTGTTGCAGTTCTAGGTGCATTCTCCGAACTGCTGTTTACTTTGCAAAAAGACTATTGTGCAGGAACAAATGAACCAGGTCTTAAATGGGTGTTACTTTCTTCAAACCTCTAATCCAGTTTGGTTGTCTATTTGAGGAATACTTTTTTTTTTACATTGTTATATTGGGCCATATATTAAGGGAAAGCCATGGTCCCCTGGGGTGTATTCACAAAAGCAGCTATTGTCTCCTTTCCTGTGCTTCAGTTTTGACATCAATATACAATGTCAATCTGCAATGTACTTGTTTGGTCTTTACTGTACAGGAAAGAGGAAGATGACTCAGTACCTTTCAGGTGTACACTTGGTAACATCGTTTTGTAGTGCCAATGAGAAGCAAATTGGACCACTATTAATAAGTTATTATTAGTAATAATATTATAGTATTGTAAAATAGGAGCAGGAATAGGCCATTCAGCTCCTTAAGGCTGCCCTGCCATTCAATAAGGTAATGATGGTTCTGCCCAGGCCTCAACCCCTCTTTCATGCTTCATAGGCTTCAACTCCCTGAAATTTCAAAAATATATCTATCTCTTTAAGTACTTTGTGACGTAGCCTGCACAATTCTCTGGGATAGAGAATTCTAGACATTCTGTACTTTCTGGGAGAAGAAATTACTTGGCATCTCAGTTTTAAATGAGGCCCCTTATTCTGTAACTATGTTCCTTAGCTTGAGGTTAACCCATTAGTGGAAGCATCTTCTTAATATATTAAGGTTCTTGCGAAGATTTGTAGCTCGGATTGTGGGTGAGGTTGTTGATTTGCTCGCCGAGCTGGTTGGTTATAGTTCAGACGTTTCGTCACCATGCTAGGTAACATCATCAGTGCAGCCTCCAATGAAGCAATGTTGTTCTACTCCACTTATAATTTATATGATCTGGTCTGTTGAGGTGTTTTGTGTCATTTCTGGTTCTTTTTTGCAAGGATTTGTATATGGGATCTAATTCCACATGTTTATTGATAGCATTATGTGTGGAGAACCAGGCTTCTAGGATATATACAAACCCTTACAAAAAAGAACCGGAAATGACACAAAACACCAACAGACCGGATCATATAAATACTAAGCGGAGAAGAACTACATCGCTTCATTGGAGGCTGTACTGATGATGTTGCCTAGCGGGGTGATGAAACGTCTGACTACAACCAGCCAGCTCGGCGAGCAAGTCAACAACCTCATCTTCTTAACATCTTCCCTGTCAAGCCTCCTAAAATCACCCCTCATTCTTCTAAACTCTAATGAATAACCTGTTTAACCATAAGTAAATCCCTTCATTCAGAAATCAGTCTGCTGAATCTCTGTTGAACTGCCTCCAGTTGCAAAATATTCTTTTTGAAATACAGGGACCACAGCTGTATGCAGTACTCCTAAGTGCAGCCACGCCAACACCCTGTACAGTTGGAATGAGACTTCCCCATTTTTAAGCTCCAACCCTATCACATAAGGCCAAAATTCCACTTGCCTGCTTAATTACTTGCTGTACCTGTGTGCCAACATTTTGTGTTTCATGTACAATAACACCCAGAGCACTCTGTGCTGCACATTTTTGGAATCTGTCTCAGTTTAAATTAGTCTTTTTTTTATTTTTCCTGACAAAGTGCATGACCTCACACTTCCCTACATTAAACTCCATCTGCTGAGATTTTACCCTCTTGATCTACCTAACTACATCCCCTACAGATTTCTAATATCCTCATCATAAAATACCTTCCTAACTATTAGTGTCAGCAAATTTGGGTACATCACACTCAGCTTTATGTTCTTTAAATAAGGTCTGATTATGTGCTGTTTAAAAGTACAGAATGTCAAATTCATAGGGCAGTTATGTGCATACTTCTATGTAAATGAATGAGAGAGCTTCATTTAGTTGGCATTGTTTTAATCTATTTGTATTTGTATGAACTTAAATCTTGTATAGTAAGCTGTTAAATTTTAACATTCTTTTGTGTCAGTCAGAATTACGTCTTTGGTTTTTCAGAAATATTGCAGTATAATAAATTATTTTTCAATGTGGTATTTTTTGTTTTCTTTGACACACAGTTGTCTGATTTACTGAAACCATTTGAAACATTCTGTTGATCTGATTGACTTTCATTAGGAATAGGAACCTGCTCGATCACTCAGCTACATCATAGCTAATCTTCTACTGTCAGTGCTGTTTTCCCACACTATTCTCAAATTGTTTGATGTTTTCAAAATCTAGAAAATCATTGATCTCTGTTTTGAACATAATGATTAAGCCATGTAGCCCCTTGGGGCTAGATAATTCCAAAGATTCACCACCCTCTGAGTGAAGAAATTCCTCCTGATCTCAGACCTAAATGGCTTGCCTCTTATCTTGAGACAGTGCCCCTTGGTTCTAGATCCTGTGCCCAGGGAAATGCTTTCATCAATCTACTCTGTCAGATGTACAAGAGCTTTGTGTATTTCAATGAGATAATGTTTCAATGCGATAATTTTCCATTCTTCCAAACTCAATTGGACTTTATATCACAAAAGATACTCTAAAATAACAGGTATGCTTAATATAGTAATTAGCACTGTTGATAAATTTTTACATTATTGTACATAGTGGATATCTTTATACATGGAAACACTGTATCTTTGTATAGTTTATACAAGTTGATGTCAATTTATCAGTTTCTAAAATAAATGATTAATTAATCTCACTAGATGTTGCAGGCTCCACCCTTTGTTCTGCAAGTGTACCCAATCTTTATACACTTTATACATAAATTAATTCATGAATGTTTACCATTCCTGATCATTGTACCAAGTAGAATTTTGCTTGTGTCTACAGTTCCTCACATTGAATTTCTGATCTCCAGATTTCCAGCATCTGTTCTTGTTTGAGATTTAGAGCCATAGTCTTACAGCACAGAACGGTCCATTGGCCCATCAAGTCTACACTGACCTATCTACACTAATCCCACTTTCCAACACTTGTAATTACATCCAAGACTGTGGGCCATTTCCAGTGTTCATCCACGTATCTTTTAAAGTTGGTGAGGTTTCCCACCACTACTATCCTTTAAAGCTATGCACTTCAGATTCCCACCATCCTTCAGCTAAGGGGAACAGCTGCTTTCTAGCCACTGTTTCCATGCCTCTCATAATCTTATACACCTCAATCAGGTCCCACCACCTCAGCTTTCAAGAAAATAACCCGAGCTTATCCAGCCTCCCTTTGTAGCTGAAATGCTCCACCAAAGGCAACGCAATGGTGAATCTCCTTTGCACCTCCTACAGTATAATCACATCCTTCCAATAGTGCAGTGACCAGAACTGTACATAGTACTTCAGCTGTGGTCTAACCAAAGTTCTGTACAGCTCCAGCATTACCTCTTGCTCTTATAATCTATACTGTGACTGATAAAAGCAAGCGTTCGATTTGCCTCCTTAACCAATCTATTATTTTGTCATGTTGCCATTAGGCATCTATGGACAAGCACCTGAAGATCCCTCTGTTCCTCTGAGATTCCTACAGTCCTGCCATTCATTAAGTACTCCTTTGTCTTGATACTTCCAAAGTACATTACCTCACACATTTCAGGGTTAACTACCATCTGCCTATCAGACTATCCATTTTATATCTTCCTGTAACCTACGACATTGCTCATTGTCAACCACAAGGACAACTTTTTCATCGTATGCAAACTTAGTTATTGTCAACCCACACCTCCCCCGTAAAAATCTTCATCTTGTTTATATCAAGGGACCCAGAACTGAGCCTGTGGTATGTCATTGTACATTGGCCTCCAATCACACAAACAATCTTTTACCACCACCCTCTGTCTCCTGCTCTTGGCAAGTTACTCTGGATCCCATGTGCTTTTACCTTCTTTATCAGTCTTCCATGTGGGACTTTGTCAAAGGCTTTACTGAAATCCGTATAAACTATAACAACTGCGCTACTTTCGTTGACAGACCTGGTCACTTCTTCAAAAAATTCAATCAAATTTGTTAGATATGACTTTCCTCTGACAAAGCCATCCTGAATATCCCTATTCAAATCTTACTTCTCCAAGTGAAGATTAATTCTCTCTTTCAGAATTTTCTCCATAGTTTCCCTATGACTGATGTGAGAATGGTCTGTAATTCCCTGGTTTATCCCTCCCATCCTTCTTGAAAAGTAGAGCCACATTAGCTGTCCTCCAGTCCTCTGGATCTTCCCCTGTGGCCACAAAGGAATTAAAAATTTGGGACAGGGCCCCTGTAATTACCTCCCTCACCTCTCGCAGCAGCCTAGGTACAACTCATTTGGACCTGAGGATCTGACCATTTTTACACCCACCAAAACGTCCAATACCTCCTTGTTCCTTTTGCTCAAGAGCCTCACAGTCCTTTTCTGTAAATTCAGTCCCTGCATCCCCCCAAGTGAAGACAGATGCAAAAGTACTCCTTTAATGCTGCTCCTGTGTCTTGTGGCTCCACACACACATTGTTCTCTTGGTCCCTAATGGGCCCAACTCTTTCCCTGGTTATCCTTTCCCCCTTCATATACTTACAAAATATTTTTGGATTCTTCTGAATTTTACTTGCCAGTGTTTTTTCATACCCTCTCTTTGCTCTCCTAGTTGCTTTCTTAAGTTCCCCCCCAAACTTTCTAAACTTCCACTGGGGCCTGCATTCATTACTAAAAGCCTCTCTTTTCCTTCTAATCCTGAATATTCCTAGACATCCAGGGTTCTCTGGTTTTGTTGCTTCTACATTTCGTCCTAAAGAGAATATGCTGGGTCTGTACACTCCTCATTTCCTTTTTAAATGCTTCCTACTGTTCTGCTGTAGATTTTCCCACAAGTAACTGTTCCCAGTCTATTCTGCCCAGATCCTACCTTATTTTAATTCAATATGCCTTGCCCCAAATCAAAACCCTTTGTTGCAGACCATCTTTTTCCTTTCCCATGACAAATTTAAAATGGTGTTGTGGTCGCTATCACTAAATGTCACCGGCTTTATTCCCCAGAATTAGTTCCAGCATAGCACCAGCCTTGGTTGGATCTTCTACGTGTTGATATAAAAAAATTCCTGAATACATTTCAAGAAATCTGCACTCTCTAATGCCTTTGCACTACAACTATCCTAATTAATTTGAGTCACCTATCAGTATTCCCTTGGACTTTTGCCCCAACCCCCTCATGCAGCTGATCCACTCATAGTGTAGTGAATTTTGCTCTTCCCAGAGGAACCTTCACTGCCATTGTTTTCCGACACAGAAAAATGGATACCAAGTGGGATGGCCTCTGGGGCTTTCTTCTCTGCCCGCCCGGCCCCTTCTCTCTGCCTGCTGGTCACCCATTCCCTATCTGCCTGAAGCTCCTTAAACTGCAGGGTGAGTACCTCAGAAAATGAGTGATCCAGGTAGCCCTCAACTTCATGGAAGCACCTCTGTACCTCCAACCAGTGCACAAGCTGTCAAACTAGAGGCACTTCCTACAGAGTTGGTCATCCAGACTGCTAAAAGCAGCTAGGAATTCCCACATGCTACAGATGGTATAACACACTGCCTTCAGTTCCCCTACCATATTCAGTTAAAGGTAAAGAACCTTACATTTAAGAATACAGGGAAGAAGGAGCTGAACTCATACCCTGTAGACCCAAATGCAAAAAAAGCTTAGAAAAACACTATAGAAACAGTATAAAAATAATATTAAGTAAAAGTATAAATCACAATAGATTGGAATGTATGAATACTATTCCTGTTCTTGATCCCTTGAAAGAGAGATGTTTTATCATCAGATGAAGAGAAATCAGAGGATGTTGTTGGTTTAGCCCTTTTTTGTACATTAATAGTAATAATAAGGTCTTTTTGAATAAATTGCCTTTCCAAGCATGAGGAACAGTTTGGCACTTTACAGACTCCTGGATTCGATGTCGAGTTCAACAACTCTGTCCTCCATTTTATTTCATTTTTTTTGTCTGTGCCAATCTGAATGTTGTTTTTCTGATTTACACATAGCTGTCCTTTTTTCTGCCACACCCCACCCACAACCATCAGCTTCCTTTTTCGATGGTGTGAAACCCATCCCATTTTCCTCTCCAGTCCTGAAGAGTTGTACTGGACTTGAATAATTAATTGTGTTTCTCTCTCCACAGTTGATGCCCAGTCTGCTGAATTTTCCAGCATTTTGTTCTTTTTCTGATTTCAAGCATTAGCAGTATTTTGCTTTTATTTTAGTTGTCATTTCAGTGTTTTTGAGACAAAAATGTACCTTAAAGGGACACCATGCATGGAAGTGGCACAGTACATCCAGTGTGCCTATGCATCACTGAATGTCACTGAGCCTGAGAAAGCTGTAACAAGAGGATATCCAGGAAGGGCGTAGCACACAGTTGGGGCGCAAACTGACATGCAGAGGAAGTTGCTTCTGTAGTTCAAGTTTACTTGGTGTCCTTTCTCAAGATTAACAAATAATACCTCAAGTTGAAAGAAATCCTGTGCCATAACCAGTAAATTGGCCCTACAAAGGATAGAACAAAACACTTTTCTTTGGTTTATATTTGGAGTGATTTTCTACTGTCCTGCATTATTCGAGTGCAAATGTTGCATCAACTTCACTGATTAGTTGGTGTTCAAATTGTAGTCAACTCCTCATGCACTCTGCATGTTTATGTCAGTTTGGACCATGCTACCTTTGAGTGGGTAGGTGTGCTACTCATTCAGGAAAGCAGAAAGAAACTGCCTACTGGAGGATACTGGTCCTGGTCAGGCAAATAACTCTACTTTTCCATCTATCAACTGGTTTTTGTAAGATATCAAAATTCAATTAAAGTGTCCTTTTCTCTACCTCTGTGTTGCCCAACCCCCATATTTGCAATTTCATTGACTAGATCAGTCAGAAATGAACAGGTGACTTTCACACCATGTTAAAAAAATTACCTCAATCAAAACTTGCAGAACTTAAGGCTAGTTCTATTTAAAATATGTACAAAAAAGGTATTACAGTAAACTTACTGAAGTTACAAAAACTATGTCCCTGAAGTGAATCTGTCAGTCATTGATACCCAGATCCACCTTCCTGTCAAGTGAGAAATGGAGGCTTCCAAAACTTACTTCTGTCAATTATTATTTCCCTGAAGTTGGAAGAACATCTTCCAAATAAATGAGGTAATCTCTGACAATTAACCATGTATTCCCACATTAAATGAGACACCACTTAGTAAAATGTAGATTTTAATTTATGAAACATTATACAAATGACTCTAGTTACAATTCTACTAGTTACAAATTTTAATTTTCAGGTTTTTTTTTGATTTATATCAGTAAGGAAACCTTGGCTGATTTTTATTTGGTACCCTAGACCTATGCTAACCTGTGATTCTAAATTGTGAATGCATTCAAGATTCTGGACTACACTCAAACACACCTACTTATAAGTAAATGCTTTTGCCTTTTTCAAAATTGATTATTGTTTAGCCGGAGCTGGATGGATAAGTGGGTCATCTGTTTCCACCACCCTACAAAAGGCAGTATTATACACAATTGTATAAACCTTCAGTACTGTTTATGCCCTGCTGAAGTTCTTACATTTCCAAATGTCAGTCTGTCGTCTTTTAATGGAGACTGTAGTGTCTTGGAGGATAATAGAGGAAACAAAGCCTCAATCATTTCCAGCAGTTGATTTATCCACTGTGGCACAGTGGTCCTAGAATTCACAATCCATGTGGAGGGTCTCAGTCATCTTCATGAATGAGAAATTTCCATCTTTCCAATTTCCCCCCACCCCCGCCTCCCCTCAGCTAACACAGCCAGGTGGATAGCGTTTCAGAGGGGCTAGGGCATCTTTGCCAGCTACCAGGCTGCGTAGCAAGCTCTGGAAAACTGCCTGTCATCCTACAGGGAGGGCACAGTCTTCTGCTGATCGCTCGAGTGGAGATCCTGGGGTTTGGCTGGTGGAGTTAGGCCCATGAAGACTGGAGGAGGAAATCAATAAAAAAAGTCAAAACTAGTAATGCCTAATGTTGAGGTAATTCTGCACTGACGGTTATTTTACACTTTGTCAAGACTAAACAGGCAAGAGATTTAACCTTGTACAGTAGAAGGGAATGTGAAGGCTGCTAGTTTCTGATCTCTGTCAAGCTAAAAATTACAAAAATTTCTTGCTACATTAAAACCTCAAACACAAATATTTTCTTTATTGACTGAGGTGTTATACTGTAAATAGCTCTGATTGCTTTAAGATTTTTCAATACCTGTCCATTGTAAAAAGAAAAGCACACAGACAAAAGGGCAGACTGTTTTAGAAAACAGAGGTGAAAGATGGGAGATTCATAGCAGAATTGTGCAAGTCATCTGGCAACGCCTCAATGTCAAGAGAAATTCACTGCATCTGTTATACATCTGCCAGGTGACAATGCAATCTTCCTCACTAGGCAATTAAAGGGTGGGGGTGGAAGAAAGGTATAATCTTGTTAACTGCGTCATTAATGCCACAAGTCACCTCATTGATCAGCTTCCTGTCTGACCAAACATGCCAAAAAAAGAAAGAAAAAAAATGAAACAACTGGATATTTCAGCTCACTGTTGGCAGTGAAGAGCCTTCATGTTGCTCAGCACTAAACGATATCTCAGGGTACTATGCATGGGCACCAGACATATACTTCTTCTACAGACATTGGCATCTGATTTTCCCCACCCCTTATGACCATCATGATACTCCTCTCATTTGCAGAGCACTGAGGAAGCACAGACCAGCATGTTTGAAGGATTTGCCAATGGTGAAATATTGCTGCATGGATACTTTGCATGAAGGGACAAGTACCCAGCTCAGGGCTTGGTCCAGGTGGTATCTCAGTGCTGCTCACTTCAGCACCTAGGTGCATGCTCATGACATCCATGCCTCTGGTCACACACAGAGCAACAAGAAATACACAATGAAGCTCCAGCATTTTGAGCCTAAAGAGATAGTTATTTTTGAACTTCTGGGAATAAAACACAAGTTGTGTCAGAAGTTTTTCCCTCTTATTGCTATCTGCTATTATTAAATCACCCCAACTACATCATGAGGCAGAACAATTGGTTTCAACAGACTAGTGACATTACCACTACTAGGCCACCAGCATACAATTGGTGCTGCTAAGTTATGATTGCTGTGTTCTGCGATGCCAAGCAGAATAGATGCAGCTAGACTTGACCCTTTTCACTGTTTGCAAGGCCATGCTGTGTATATATTAGTTGCTGTCTCAATGCTACTGTAGAACATTGACAAAAAAAAACTTAAAATACTTTATTGCCTATAAGATGACATGTAAATACAAATGCTTTCAACAAGTTGTGATGCAAAGAGGGTAAGGATTGTATTTAATTAAAACAAAAACAGAATAAAAGCACCTGACATTAGAATCCAAACTTGTCTGGATTTCTTACTGTAACAAAGATCAGCATACCAGATTACAGAAATGAAGTTGTTTTAAATAACCAAAACAAGAAGCCATATGTTGCAGTAATGCTAACAATGCATATGTTTCACTTGCACATGAAGCAAAGATCAGAATTAGAGTTGTTTTCTAGACATGTCACACCAAACAAAGACCACAGAAATAACAAAGTCTTGTAGAAACTCAGCAGGTCTGGCAGTATCTGTGAAGAAAGAAAAGAGGTCATGTTAAGCCCAACACTATTGAGAAATTAAGGTTTCATTAACATCAAATCATATTGATCTCAAAATATTAACCTTCTCTTGCTCTATAGCAGCTGCCAGATCTGTTGAGCTTTTCCAGAAGCTGAAGATCTGCAATATTTAACATTTTCTGGAATTAAAAGCAATTGTGTTTGTGTTTAACTTAGAACCAAGTCATTGCTTGATAACATGATCCTTAAATCATGCTTTATCCATTTTTGACCATGCAAGTGAATGACTCAAATACAGAAGTGTACTCTGTACTCACCCTCACAACTGCAGTCAGCATTTGGCCTGTCTGGCAACCCATGAAATGAACTTTAAAAAATATATATAGTCTATACAATACTTCAGACTTGGAGGGGGGGGGAAAAAATCACCGATTATATTAGAAGTAGAGGTAATGGGGTCATTAGTTTGTTTCTACATTCCAGAAGAGACAATACATCAAATAATTATCTTTATTCACCTTCACAAAAATATATTCACAAATTACCTCAAATTAAGAAGTAAAGCAGCAGCAAGATAATAGCATTGCAATCGACCAGCGACATGCCCACAGTTTGAATCATTCTTTAAAACAGAATGATCAAGAAATCCATGCCCTTTGGATTTATATAAACATGGTAAATATTAAAAACTTTGATGTAAAAATATATAAAACATGGAACAAGATGATTATTCCCAGGACTGCTTCACCAGCATCATTGCACGTTTCAACTGTTCATACGTAACAAACATTACCACATTCCATGATCCCAGACGCAGGAAGGAGGGCATAAACCTGTTGCAAAATAAAATTATTTTGCTATAATTAATCGAGAAAGCAAATCTTCCAAAAATCTACCTCAGAAGTAAAATAAAAGTCTCAGAAACAAGCTTACTGACATTGAAATAAGCAATTCGATAAATAATGTTGAGTTGAGTTATGGAGCCAAATTTTAAATTAGTTGTGGGGCGGCAATGACCTGGTGGTATTACCGATGGACTGTTGATCCCGAGGCCCAGGTAATGCTCTGGGGGAAAAAAAGAACGAACTGCATACGCTGTAAATCAGCGATAAACACAGAAGTTGCAGGAAAAGCTCAGCAAGTCTGGCAGCATCAGTGAAGAAAGATCAGAGTTACTGTTTCAGGTTTGGGTTCTGAGGAAGGGTCACTGGACCCAAAACGTTAACTGATTTTTCTACAGATGCTGTCAGACCTGCTGAGCTATTCCAGCAACTTGTTAATGCTCCGGGGACCTGGGTTCAAATCCTGCCATGGCGGGTGGTGGAATTTGAATTCACTAAATATCTGGAAAGAAGAGTCTAATGATCATGAATCCATTGCCGATTATCAGAAAAACCCATCTGATTCACTTATGTCCTTTAGGGAAGGAAGCTACCACCCTTACCTGGTCTAGCCTCCAGACACACAGCAATGTGGTTGACAATTGAGATGGGCAATAAATGCTCATCCAGACAATGATACCCTCATCCATGAATGAATTTTTAAAAAAAAAAAAAAAAAACAAACAAAATTTAGCCTGATTGAGTTGAGGGAATAGCATCAATGACAGTTCAGGGACTGGTAGCCTGCCAACACAGATTGACAGGATGCTGTGTGATGGACACAAACTACCCAAAGTGAAATTGAACAGGAGGTGGGAAGGCAAGAACAGAGTTACAAGGCAAAAAAAACATTTACGGGTCTTGGTGGGAAAACAAGGCTAGTTCAAAAACACGAGTTGAGTTATCAACAGTACTGGAGTGGGAGCAGGAGCAGGATAGCCCCACAGTCTCTCACCTCTGGGAAAGAAAACCATTTTGGTGTGGTAGCCAAGAATTTACTAGCAAGGGGGCAGGTTGGATGGAGAAATCAAATTCAGACATCTGAAGATAAATATTGTAGGAATGGTGGGAAGGAAGAATAGCAGTGTTAGTGGGGAGGGTGGGTGTGAAATAGAGATGTCCATACAGAAATTCAAACCAAGTGTTTAAAGCAATTAGTCTCTTGAACATCCTTAAGTATCCAGATTATAATATAGAGGAGACGGTACAGAACAGTAACTGAATTTGTTTAGAGTTACACTGTTGGCCAGTTAGAACTAAAAATGGTATGAAAATATCCTTGATTTCATATTCAAAGTCTGCCTGTTGCCCATATTAGCTAAATAAAAAGAGTTACCCTTTATAGAAAGCTGTGAATCCCTCTTTTGTCAGCATGATAAAGGAGCAACTTAAGGCACTGCTGTATTGGCCAGGAGCAGAGTTCATGTATCTTGTTTTTACTACATCAACAGGTGAAGCTACAATGGTTGTGCAGAATCCAGCACCAAAAGCAGAACAAAAGTGGCATGGCAGGTTATCTGCAAACAAAACCGGAATTATTAGTTTGAGCTGTTAAGAAAAGTTTTGACTTTTATATTTATTGTGCAATGCTTACCAGTCATAAAGTTATACTTGATCAGCCCTTCCTTGATCAAATCATATGTCACTAGCTCCGAGCAGTTCACAACAGAATTGCGAATAATATTTGGCAGAGTACCTGCAAAAAAAAGGCTTCGTGACATCCGAATTAATCTCTTCAATTTTGTAGCAAATTATGCACATTGAAGTTATTCAGCTTATTAGGAATTGTATTGGCTGCTATTTAACTGCATATATAAAAGCAATGAACCTACACATTATTTAAAAAAGGTCAAAACATGGTGATTTGTTTCTGTGGGCGAGGGCATAAAAGCAGTCAATAATCAATTTCAGAAGATGTGACCAGCTCCACTAAGTATTTCCAGCATTTGTACTTATTTCAGATTTTCAACAGTCCAAGGAGTTAGGAGGGTTACAAAGGGTCATGAAACGTCCTTGGCAGACAGTGTTAGGGAATATCCCAAGGCATTTTATACATGCATAAAAGGTTGAGGGAGCTAGGGCTTTTTTCATTGGAGCAAAAGGAGGATGAGAGGTGACTTGACAGAGGTTTACAAGATGATGAGAGGCATAGATAGAGTGAATAGTCAGAGACCTTTTCCCCAGGGCAAAAATTGCTATTACGAGAGGGCATAATTTTAAGGGGATTGGAGAAAGGTATAGGGGAGATGTCAGAGGTAGGTTCTTCAGTGGTGGGCGTGTGGAATGTGCTGCCGGCACTGGTAGTGGAGTCAGATACTAGAGAGACTTTTAAGCGACTCTCAGATAGGCACATGGAGGATAGTAAAATGTAGAGTATGCATGGTAGTTTGATCTTAGTAGGATAACAGGTCAGCACAACATCGTGGGCCGAAGGGCCTGTACTGTGCTGTATTGTTCTATGTTCTATGAGCAGGAGGGTAGCTAGGCAAAGGGTAGGTCCACTCACAAACAAAGACAGGAATTTATGCAAGGAGGTAGAGGAAGTTTGTGAGGTCCTTAAATACTGCATTGACTTTCAAAGGAGAAGGACATAATGGAGAGCCTAGAGAGGGGTTTGTTGATATTCTAGGGCATGTTGATATAAAAACAAAGCATAAAAGTGGACAAGTCCCCAGAACCTGAAGGGATCTATCCAGAATGTTGGGGGAGGCAGGTGGGGAAATTGTACAAAATATTTTCTATCCTCATAAAGAGGTTTGGAGAATAGCCAATGTTGTTCCTTTAAAAGGAGGGCTATAGGGATAATCTAGGGAATTACAGGCTGGTGAGCTTTACATCAGCAGTTGGGAAATTAGGAGATTCTCAAGGATAGGATTTACTCACACTTGGATAAATATGGATTTGTTAGCAATGGGGCAGGCTTTGTGCAGTGAAGGTTGAGTCTTACAAACTTATTGAGTTGAGGAAGTGACAAACACAATTGATCAGGGCAGGGTGGTGGATGTTGTCAAAGGCCTTGCTAAAGTCCATGTAGACAAGGTCCCTTGTGGCAAGCGGATACAAAAAAAAATAGTCACATAGGATTCACAATGAGCTGGTAAAAATGAATATAGAGCTGGCTTGGTCATAGATGACAGTTGTGGTGGAAGGTGTTTTTTTTTTTTAAAAAAAACCATTAAATCAATGACCAGTGGGATTCCACAGGGAATAGTGTTGGGATCCCTGTTTGATATATCCAAGTTTGTGGGCAACACAAAGATTTGGAGGAGCTGCAGATAGTAAGGAGGATTGCCAGAGGACACAATAGGGTATAGATAGGTTGGAGACTTAGGCAAAGAAATAGCAGATGGAATTTAATCCAGATACAGCAAGTGGCAGAACCTTTAACATACAGATATGGCATCAGTCGGGCTGGAATATAAAAATTGGCAAGTCATCTTGTAGCTGTATAGAACTTTAGTTTAGGCCACATTTTGAATATTGCATACAGTTCTGATCACCATACTGTCAGAAGGATGTGAAGGCTTTGGAAAAAGTACTAAAACAGCTCACCAGGATGTTGCCTTGTTTGGAGGATATTAGCTAAGAAAGGGAGAGATTGGACAAACTTGGTTTGTTTTCATTTGACCAGAGGTTGAGGAGCAACCTGATAGAAAGTTTACAAAAAATTAAATGAAAGGCATGGATAGTCAAAGTCTTTTTCTCCTCCCCCCCACCACCCAAGTAGAAGTTTCAATTAGTAGGTTGAAGGTAAGGGGAGAAAGTTTAAAAAAGGACACGAGGGGCAAGTGTTATTTTTAAGAAAAACAAAAAAAAAAAAAGGGTAATAAATACCTGGAATGCACTGCCAGAGGTGGCGGATATAATAGCAACATTGAAGAGGCATCTTGGCAGACGCATGAATAGGCAGGGAATAGAAAAACATGGGTCTATGTAGAGACAAGGGGTTTTACTTCAGAGAAGGGGGTCATGTGTCAGTGCAGACTTGGGCGGGCCAAATGGCCTGTTCTTGTGCTGCACTGTTCGTTCTTTGCAGTCCTAGTGCACTGCTCTCAATCTAGAAAGTTTTTGCCTTAAGTGCAAACTTTCTCAGCTAGGCCGTTTTAAATTTGACTGCCTTTCCTTACCCCTTCAGGAAGTTGTAGTAAAGCAAAACAAAAATCAATTCAGTCATTTTGAGCATTGATTGGTAATAGACCCTGAATATTCCCACTTCAGCCTTTCAAGTGCTCATTACCACAAATGATCCCTCACATTGGTCTACATTATCAGTCTTTGAGTGATAAGTATTATGAAATTTTCAGACCTTTCCATAATCCTGGAAGTCCTTCCTCCTTAGCAATTTTTCTGTAGGCGTCTATGGTCCCACTGTACCTCTTACTCACACCAGTTATGTTCAATTGTGCTTGAAACCTTACTTTCACCACATCTGTTGGTTGTGCCATGGTGACTGCCATGGCTCCTGTTGTGCAGCCAGCAAGCAAACGACTACTGACGGTAATAGCTGGGGTAAAAAGGCAAGGTGATTAGTGCAAGAGTTGGGGGGGTGGTCTGGAAAGCACTCCTAAGAAGTATAGAGACTGCCAACAATCTAGGTTTGATTAGACAGGTTCATTCAATATGGGAACAGTGGGGTGACTATATTTAAATTATAGGATTGCATGGAGGATAAGCGTTACATTACAGCTTGTAATGATGGAATAATAGCATCATAGCCACCCTCCTGTTTAATATCAGCTCTGTGCCTGGGCTGGTTCTACCTCATCCAAATAGCTCCACCGCCTTTCCCATAACCCTGGAAACATCTCAAATTCCCTTTCAAAATTTACTGCCTTGCTTTCGCCATTTGAAGGACTACATTCCACATTATAACTAGTCTGTGTAAAATATTGTCCTAAGGGGTTTTTTTCTAAAAAAACCCCTTAGGACAATATTTTACACAGACTAGTTATAATGTTACAAAAACCCTTATTTATCAATTGCTTCAATTCTGAATTCCAGATGAAACAGCTTCCTCCCATTGACCTGTTCAAAATGGAGATTTATCAAATTATTTAAAAATGTATTTGCTTTTAAAAAAAAAAAAGCAGGAGGGGGTCAAGTCCAGCATCTCCAATGTTTTGTCTCAGCTGAAGTCCCTCAATTCTTCCTTTTCTGGTAAATCTGCTCCATGCCCTTTTGACATCCTTAAAATCATGGTGTCTCAATTTAGACAATACTGCAGGTGAGGCCTAAATCAGGATTTATCTATCAATTCCTACCATAAAAACTTTTGTTTTTGTATTCAGTGCCTCTCTTATGAAAAAGAGAAGAGGTCCTGTACTCTAGCTTCCTTGGCAACTTGGCATTTAAGTCTGCAGATTCACTTGGTTCTTGCAAGTCTTGTAAAATTTGTACCATTTATAGTTGGTTACTTTTCCTTATAAATATAAATCACCTCACATGTCATTACATTAAAATTTCATTTGTCATGTATCTATTCATTTCAATCTATGTCCTCCTGAAGTCTGCTCCTGCTCTCATGGTTGGCAACTTTTACATATGTGGTACCTAAAAAGGAAGTGAAGTGCCATGGGTGTGGATGAAGAGAGTTAGCCTCCATGTGCTACCTTTTCTCATTTTCAGCGCACACCTCTGATTAGCAATGCAAAACAGAAAGCCAAAATGTGAAGGTCTCTCCTTGTTACTGCAGTCTCTCCAATGCCAAATCCTCAGCAAGGAGCAGAAATTGAGTCAACAGGGAGGCCGAGAAGGGGAGCCTGATGTTTGGGTAGCCCAAGGTCACCATTAATTTTGCAGTTATTGTAATGCCACCTTGGAACACTTACACCCCAAACCAATTAAACCATGCAACCAAAAGACAAGTCTAAGTTGCTGGAGATAATTGTATGCCCAGTAGAGATGTTCAGTGTGATCTCTTCAAGGAGATGGGGGTGGGGGCAAGGTCAGCAATGGTGGCACAGTAAGTACAGTCAAACAGGGTTGTGTTCTGGCATTAATATTCTTTGGCACATCCTTCTCTGCTGCTGCTGCAGCCACACACTTTCAGATCAACTACAGAGACTGTCTACTCAAGTACCAGTCGAGAGGGAAAGCTGTTCGACATGTCTTGAATCTCAGGCAAGCAAAAAAAAAAAAAATATGGAAAGTACTCAGTTTCTCCAAACCAACATTCCAAAAAACTTAGAAACACCTTCAGCAGCAAAATGCAGTATTGGTTTGACCATTGTCTTCCTGCTGCCAGTGTCACGGTTCAGAATGTTACCACACCATCAGCTGTTAGCATCAATGGGGAGATACTTGAAGTGGTTAGTAGCATCAGGTGGGGAGGTTGGATACACAAAAGATGCGATTGTTACATCTGAAATTGTGAAGAACTGTGACCTCCTGACAAGAGAGCACTAAAACAGCAAGGTTTACAAAGTCTGCATCCTCAGCACAATCTTCTACATTATGTCGAGACTCAGACAGGTACCTTGTTAACCATACAGTGGCAACACCGAGAAGATGCACTGCAGTAACTCACCAAGGCTCTATTGACAGCACTTTGCAAACTCTCATCCTCTATCATTTAAATGGAGGAGGGCAGCATCTACATGGGAACACCAACACCACCACATGCATGTTCACATCCAAGCCACACGCCAGCCTGATTTGGTACCACAATCACTATTCACTGGTAAAACACTAACAGCAACATGGATGTACCTAAACTAGAAGCTGCAGTGGCTGAAGGCAGCCGCTCATCACCTTCTCCAAGACAAATACTGGCATAGCCAGCCACATCCTCATCCCCAAGGAAAGAGAGGCTCAACAAGCTTGTCTTAATTATATTCAACTTTCCTTGGCACTAAGTTACCAATTCAACCAGCCCTGGAATCAGCAAGCCAACTTCACTGGATAGCAGACTGCTGCATCAAATGTGACAGAATGCCACAGGCTCCTGAACCACACACGATGCTTATTATGGTCAAGCAGCACAGTGCCAACCTGTTCAAGATGAAAGATGTTCCTTTCATCAAGGGGTTCCATCCATCACCCACACCACACCTGAAGACACTCACCATCAGATCCACTGGTGTAGAAGTGTTTGACAGAATCATAAAGCCCAATACGCACTGATGCGAAGCTCATCTGACGTTGAAGACCAGCCACCAAGCCATTATAGAGGCTTCTTGCTCCTTCAGTTTTCACAATCGTCACCATGGTACCAAAGACGCCTCTATACTTTGGAGAGGTCACATTGTTGATAGACTTGGATTCCCCTTGAATCTAAGATATGAACAGGATTGGAGTTTTGATTAACCTTAATTCAGTTAATTAAGATTTCTATAATCTCAGTCACAATCAAGTTGCTATGTCTTTCCATTAAAATGTCTTAATGCATATTTATTAGTTTGCATTAGTCGTTTATAAAGAAAATGAAAGGCTACATTTTAACAAATGCATGCCCAGGAAGTTGTTTCTGGTCCACTCATGCATCCGGAGCATAAAACAGTCCTAGCTTAGTTCAATATGTGCCAAGGTCCCACAATACTACAAACCATGGGGCACTGTGCGTTTGGCTGAATTTCTGTATTGTCAAACAATTGTGGTTTCACAAGATCCTACTGTTTCTCTGCAAGAACAGCAAAGTGAAAACATACCAGTGTCTATTCTGTCACAGGAGGAAAAAAACCATCATGAATCTATCTTGCTTTGCCTAGTGGTCAGGATTTGGCACGGTCAGCAAGGCATCCTGGATTGCCAACTGGGGAATGCAAGTTTACTGGGCAACATGGACAACTTGGGCTGAAGGGCCTGTCTCTATGCTGTAGATTTGACACTAAACAATAATGGTCCATCCAGTAAATCAACTAGGCCAAAAGACAAGGAGTGGAAGATTTCCAATTAGGGGGTCAAATTCTGGTTAAATACTTTGCTCCATTCTGCCTGAAAGCTACACCTAAGAATTCCATCTGGGCTTCAATCCAACTACTGTAGCTGACAGCTACCATGACAACTGAAGACTCCAGCTCTTATCCAGAAGGTAAATGATCCCAGTATTATCCCTATCATCCCCTAACCACAGTGGCATGGCTCTTCAGCTTTCTTGGAAAAGAAATTTTTCTTTAAACCAGAAACACTGACTCAACATCTAGCCTATTAACTTTAAGAATAGATCAGGGCCAGGGATTCTGAAGAGCCAATGTAGGTATAAGTTGTCCATCTCACCCAACCAGAGGACCTGTTTCCAACAGTTAGGATTGTGACAACGTCAACTTGGGCTGGGTAGTGACCTTCAAACACCTGCAGGAATACAGTGTATTGGGATAACAAGGCGTAGAGCTGGATAAACACAGCAGGCCAAGCAGCATCAGAGGAGCAGGAATGCTGATGTTTCGGGCCTAGACCCTTCTTCAGAAATGGGGAAGGGGAAGGGGGTTCTGAAATAAATAGGGAAAGAGGGGGAGGTGGCAACAACCATCAAGAAGGAAAAAAACAGTCAACATATCCAGTCCAGAATGACAATTCAGTTCTGAAGAGTCAGTGTAAAAATCAGACACCTCAAACAAATGAAAAAAGGGGGCAGACAGGACAGTAGAGTTAAGACAAACAGATCTACCATGACCTTAAAGGCCAGAGTGGCCTGTGGTGCTGAAGGTTTCATGTATTCAAGTTTCAAAACCCCAAAGCAACCATTCTTGCTATCAAAGTGTAGAAATTCCATATATCACCTTGAAGTATGGAGTGTTACTAAAGTGTCTAAAAAGTCAAAATCTCCAAGTTCTGTTTTGCTTCATTTGAAGTGAACAGGCTCTGCAGTATTACAATACTTTTTTTACAATGTGAAACATCCCTTGCCTAAAAAAGGGGCTTGGCCATTCACCCTTATGTATGAATCCCCAAAACAAAAAGAAAAAAGTGAAATAACATCCCACTTCCTCTTAGAGTACTTCATATCACCATCTCCCAACTGCATGTTTGCACTTCTCCAGGAGGAGAAAGACAGAATGGATACCTAGGAGGGGATAGTAAGAACTGCCGATGCTGGAGTCTGAGATAACAGTGTGGAGCTGGAGGAACACAGCAGGCCAGGCAGCATCAGAGGAGCAGGAAGGTTGACGTTTCGGGTTAGGACCCCTCTTCAGAAATGGGGGAGGGGAAGGGGGCTCTGAAATAAATGGGGGGGCCAGTGATAGCAGGTAGAGAGAGGATGGACAGGCCAAGGAGGCAGGGATGAAGCTAGTAAAAAAGGGGGGTGTAGGTAGAAAGCGGTGGGGATTGGTCAGTGAGGTGGGAGGAGCAGATAGTTGGGAGAGAAGACCTAGGAGGATTCTTCAAGTGTGGAAGAAAATATCTTCCCACTTTTAGTCCAAGACCAAGAGTTCTTCTTTGAGACAGATGAGGAGAACTTTTCTCTCAATCATTAGTACATAGAATTTCCTTCCCTAGATGATTAAAAAAGGTATTGTTGTTACAAACAAGGCCACCTTAGACAGAATTTTGATGGATGGTGAGTCAAGGTTATGTGCAGACAGACAGTAGAGACAAGACTACATGGGGGTGGTGGTAGGAGGCTCAGTGGCCTACCCACGCTCCACAGTCCTATGATCCCATGTTCCTTTTTATAAGGAATGCGAAGTTTTTAAAAAAAAAAAAAACTAGATCTGTGAAGTGCCACTGAAAATAGACAATTTTTCATTTCTTTCAGGTCCTTAAAATTGCAGGGAACTAGAGCACACATTTCTCAATTTTCAAACTTTTAAATATCTTGAATTGTAATATTTCATCATAGTATCTCATGCCTGGCCTCTGGTCAGGTCACTTGGCAGTTCAATTGTCCAATTGAGCTTCTTAGTTGCTCAGTTTCTTCAACTTTAGATGAAAAGGTCATCTTTCTCTGGCAACGCAGCAGTTTAAGTTGGGATACAAGTGGCAGTCAGTCAGTCTGTGATTCTTGCCATGAAGTGACACATTCCAAACAAGACTGTTGATTGAAGGTTACCCAGTACCAATTCTGTTTAACGTCAGAGTCTTTATACACTGGGGCCCCAGAAGTCAGATTCCAGTCTTAAATCCCCATCTATATTATCTAGAAGCAAACTGTTTAACTTCCACAGAATGTCCAAGTGGAAAATCATTGACTTGCATCAAAGATACCCAATAGTTGCCTTTTCCATACCAGGAAAACATTGTTAGCTATACTCAACTGAAAGCAGATCCAAAGTTCAGCCAGACAGTGTTAAAAAGAGAAATACCATATGTTCAACACATTAAGTTGACAATATTTGTTTGCTTTTTCACAACATTTAGGACATCGATTGCCTCTTCAGGCAGTTTGAAAATAAAAATTCTCCCTGCAACCAATAAGACAAACAACCTATACGTTCTCCCGAGCAATTGGGCAACAAAGCCAAAGCATTTTCTAGATTACTCTTCTTGCTGTGGGGAGTGACTTTCTTATCTGGATCTTCAAGTCTCTGTCCCATCTGAAGGAAGACCTTTCCCCATACTTATCCATTGATGGAAGATTGGCAGTTCCCTATCAGCATCTGTAGAGTAGGCACCAAAATGCTTTCCAATATATCCAACTAAATTCAGTTTACAATTTGTTGGCAGCTATCAAACCTTCCAAATCATAAGTGGCTTCTACCTCTAATGAAGTGTTCAACATAGCCAAGCTACAGCCTACTTACCTTCTGTCTCCATTTTATTATTGATTAGACAATCTGCCACTAGTACTTAATTATTTCAGGTGCGGTACCATCCCCAGACTCAGCAGGGATTCACAATGGCTTTCTATTACAGAGTCAGAGTTCTAAAGCATAAGAACAGATTCTTCAGTCCAACTCATCCATGCCAAACAGATATCCCGAATTAAATCTAGTCCCATTTGCAAGCATTTGGCTCATATACCTATCCAGATGCCTTTTAAATGTTGTAGTGTACTAGCCTCCACTGCTTCCTCTGGCAGCTCATTCTAAACATGCACTACCCTCTACATGAAAAATGTTGCCCCTTAGGTTCCTTTTAAATCTTTCCCCTCACACCTTAAACCTATGCCCTCTAGTTCAGGACTTCCCTGCCCTGGGGTGGGGTAAAAATACAAGACCTTGTCTATTTACCCTATCCATGCCCCTCATGACCTTAAGCCTCTAAGGTCACCCCCTCAGCCTCCGAGGCTCCAGGGAAAACAGCCCCAGCCTATTCAGCCCTTCCATATAGCTCAAACCCTCCAACCCTGGCAACATCCTTGTCAATCTTTTCTGAATCATTTCAAGTTTCACAACATCTTTCCTATAGCAGGGAGACCAGAATGGCATGTAGTATTTCACAAGTGACCTAACCAACACCCTGTACAGTTGTAAGATGACCTCCCAACTCCTATACACAATGCACTGACCAATAAAAGGCAAGCATACAAAATGCTTTCTTCACTACCCTGTTGACTAACAACTCTACTTTTAAAGGAACTATGAACCTGCACCCAGAGGATTCTATTTGGCAACACTCCCCAGGACCTTACCATTTAGTGTACAAATCCTGCCCTGATTTGCTTTTCCAACATGTAGTACCTCATTTATCCAAATTAAACTCCATCTGCTACTCTCAACCTATCAGTTCATCTTATCAAGGTTCTGTTGTACACAGATAATCTTCACTGTCCAGCATACCACAAATGTTGCTGTCATCTGCAAACTTACTAACCATTCCTCCTATATCCACATCCAAGCCACTTGTCTCACCTCATTTTGCCAGTCCACAGATATTACTTCCTTGTCCATTATTTTAATCACTTAGCCAATATTCGAACTTTGCTGGTAGATTTCCCTGCAGTCATTTCATCCTTCATTTACTAGAGACTGACATGTGTGCTGTCCAACTAACTATTCTAAACAATTGTCCTTTGGATACAATTCCCCTGTATCCTGTCTATGACCATCTAGCCTTTATTCTGTTCCTCATGAGGGAAATAAAAGAACAGGGTGCCTCACCACATTGTATTAATTGCTTCAATTACCGATTTGTTGCAAGAGGAGTCTGGGACCTGAATATTCAAAGTTACACATGACTTAGAAAGGAAGCAAAGCTGGAAAAGAGTGAAGGAGTGGTTCTGTCTCCATATAGGATCTAGTAGGCATTTTCTTTCAATTCTCCTTTAAAAGGGATCTCAATCATCTCACCTTTATTAGATGTCTATGCAGTCCCAGACTGTGAATTACGAACATGGTGGGTTGGGGGTAGGGAAAGGATATCAGGGTCACTGGAGTTCTGAAAAAATTCAGATCAGACTCAAAACATTGACTGTTTCTATCTCCACAGATGCTGCCAGTCCTGCAGAATTTCTCCAGCATTTTTAGTGTTTGCTTCAGATTTTTAGCATCCACAGTATTTTGCCTTTACTAGATTTTTGCTGGTAATTGATTCAATAAGAGTTTTAAGTTCACATTAATGCTTTCCTCCATTGCAGGAGAACCCACTGCTGCAGTCTTGTATTACAAGATTGTGTGGCAATAAAGTGATAATCAATAATAGAAAAAAGCAAAGCTTTACAAGAGATTATAGGCATCAACAGTCAAACATATTAATTTTACCTGCAATCTGACTTTGGTGGTATCAAGAGGGAATGTAACAAGATCGGCTACACAAGCTGCTGCACCAGCACCAACAACTTTTACACCATTTGTTGGAGGCACATCTGTCGGTTTTAATCCAACCATGTTCAAGTGCAGCCTTCATACAGATGCCTGGAAAATTTTCACTCTTGCACATCCACTGTTCACCAAACAAGCCTACAAAGAAAGCAATGTTGACAGTACTGAATCCCTTACAGTTTTCCTTTCTGCAAGGATAGGCAAAAGCCAGCACATTTAAGTGAAATTTGCAGCTTATTCTCAGGTAGTGAGAAACATTAGTCACCGAATCACTTCACTAAAAAAGTGACATTTTCCTAAGAAAAAAGATAGGAAACCCAATTTAGGAAATTCTAGACATTGAACCTCCAATTTATCACAATTCATACCATTATACACAAAACGTGCATTTCCTGATTCTGCCCGAGATTACATAATCTCCAGGATGAAGGCACACAAAAACAAATACCGAGTTCAATTTGGGAGATGATCGCAACACACCTGGCATTCACCATTGACTAGAAACATAACTGGAGCAGCATGTAGTCAGTCCTAAGAATTGAAGTAGGCCCACCAACTCAAGTCTGCCTATAAGTGCTAATATATTGCATCTACTGGTTCCCCTTTATCTATCCTGCTTGATAGTTTCTCAAAGAATTCTGGTAAATCTGTCAAGCGTGATTTCCCTTCATGAAGCAATGCTGGCTCTGCTTGAAAGATGTTATAATTCTAAATGCTCCACTAGGAGATCTGTTATAATGGACTAATATTTTCCTAATGACAGTTATTAGCTATTTTCTGTCTCCTTCTCTTTTTGAACGAATGCGTTAATTTGCCTGCTTTCCAATCCTCCAAGACCGTGTTACTGTAGATTCAAGATTGATCATGAGCTGGGAATTAATTAATGACAGTGATTCAATCCTGACTCTCCAAAACCTGTCCACAAAAGGACAAGTCAGGAGTGTGATGGGAATACTTGGCTACTTGCCTGGAAAATTGCAACTTCAACAACACAAGCAGCGCGACACCATCTGGGACAGAGCAGTGGCTTAAAATTTTACAAAGCACATGGTGGAGGAAGTGCAAGTACAAAATATACTTCAACCTCAACTAGTTCTATCCCACAGCACCACCCAAGATCATTTTGTAGGTTCTAGAAGGGCAGAGGCAATTGGTGCATATTTCCTAGGGCAAACTTGGAAAAACAATTCCTTCTTCACTGATGGGTCAAAATTGTGTGTTAGGACCCTTACTTATCTTTCATTACTTTTATTTTATTCATTTATCAATTTTAGTTTGGAGCTGTGAAGTGGAAACTTGAGCTAAAGATTACTTTTGGCCTGAGTGTTAAAAGCAAAACAGACCATTTATTTGCAAAACCAGGCCTAGAAATTAATGGCAGGTTGGTTCCTGGTCAAAAAGATGCTTCATCAACAGGGAAGAGCATTAGTTTTAAAAACAAAGCAGATGCTGGCTATTACTAAATCAGTAATTGAGAATTGGTTCCAGCAAGTCTGGAAGGTCTCATGCTCAACCAGATGACAGATGTTAATATGGTAATTGGGACCTCATGGAGATGTTCAGTCCATCAGGGAAGGACTAGAGTTCGAACTGGGTTTGGACAGTGTTTTCTGACTGTTGGTGCTTCAGCATGTAGATGTGAAAACTCCTTGCCTAACCTCCTATGAGCACGCCTTGGAAGCTCAGAATAGAAAACTAAGTTCAGTATAACTGCCTTAATCTGACTCAACTACCAATCAAGGTCATCTTGACATTTTCAGAAAATCAACCAGGAAAACATCTATGCCCATGGAACACCACATCGTGAAAAGTTCAATCTGAGCAGTTTTGTTATTTTCTTTTAACCCTGTTGGTCTATCTTTTGCATGAATGAGGCTAAAAGCAAAGGTTTTGGGTTGAAAGCATAAATCATTAAGTGCATCAAAATTTAAAAACCAAATTAATCTAATGTATTGTTAATACACTGGTAAACCTTCTGTTGAAGATACAAACCAGTGTCAGGAATTTATTATTTTTGAAGTCAGGAATTGGTTATTCAAAACAAAAAAAAAAAAAAGTCTTTATAGAAGCAGGGTATGAGGATGTATAGTCCAGGTAGGTGTGGGAGTCAGCATGTTTGTAGTGGAGATTAGTGTCCAGTCTATCCCCAGAAATGTCAAGGAAGGGAAGGGAGGAGTCAGAGATAGACCAGGTGAAAGTGAGGGCAGGGCAGAAATTGGAAATGAAAAAAAACGATGAACTTTTCCAATTCCAGGTGAGAGAAGGAAGCAGCACCAATAATATCATCGGTATATCAGAGAAAGAGTTGTGGGTGGGGGCCAGAATAGGACTGGAACAAGGAATGTTCCACATACCCCACAAAGAGACAGGTATAACTAGGGCCCATGCGGGTACCCGTGGCCACCCCTCTTAGCTGAAGAAAATAAGCTGTGGTAGTCCCTCAACAACGTCTCTTAACTCTTCTCATTGTTCTGGGGATAGACTGCCCACTAATATCCACTGTAAACCCACCGACTCCGACAGTTACCTGGGCTGTACATCCTCGTGCTCTGCTTTCTGTAAAGACTCCATCCCATTCTCTCAGTTCTTCCGTCTCCGTCGTACATGTTCAGATGAGGCCAAAGTTGACAAGGGAGCCTCCAAAATGTCCACCTTCTTCCTCAACCAAGGATTCCCCAGCTCAGTTATCAACAGGGCCCTCAACCAGGTCCGACCCATCTCCTGCACTTCCACCCTCACCCCTTCTCTTCCCTCCCACATCAATGATAGGGTTCCGCTTGTCCTCACCCACCATCCCACCAGCATCCACATCCAGAAGATCATCAGACACCATTTCCACCACCTCCAGCGAGATGCCACCACTAGACACCTAGTCCCCTCCCCTCCCTTGTCCACCTTCCACAGGGACAATTCCCTCTGGGACACCCTGCTCCACACTTCCTTCACACCAAACACTGACAGCCCTATGCCACCTTCCCCTGTAAGGGAAAGTGCAACACCTGCCCATTTACCTCCTCCCTCCCCACTATCCAAGGGCCCAAACATACCTTCTAGGTGAAGCAACACTTCACCTGCACTTCCCAGAATCTAGTCTGCGGCATTCGCTGCTCACAGCGTGGTCTCTTCTACACTGGGGAAACGAAGCGTAGACTAGGTGACCGCTTCGCAGAACATTTACATTCTGTTCACAAAAGAGACCCTGAGCTATCTGTTGCCTGCCACCTTAACGCACCACCCTGTTCCCTGACCAACATCCGTCTCTGGCTTGCTGGAGTGTTCCAGCAAAGCTCAACACCAGCTGGAAGAACAACACCCCATTTTCCACTTGGGGACCCTACAGTCCTCCAGACTCAATATCAAATTCAATAATTTTAGGGCCTAAACTCTCCCATATCCTACCCCACACACCCTTGTTATCACAGTCTGCCATTACAAACCACCTGTTAGTCACTAACAGTCCCCATTAACAACTAAAAACCAAAAGAACTGCAGATGCTGTAAATCAGGAACAAAAACAAAGATGCTGGATAAGCTCAGCAGGTCTGGCAGCATCTGTGGTGACCTTTCTGAGGAAGGGTCACCGACCGGAAACGTTAACTGTTTTCTCCTTCACAGATGCTACTAGACCTGCTGAGCTTTTCCAGCAGCTTTGTTTTTGTTCCCCATTAACAACTATTCACCCTCCCAGCCAGATAGTTATCAACTCCTTTGTCTATCCAACTGTTCTCTTCCCTTTAGGCTCTATCCTATTGTTTACTCCCCACCGCACCCCCACTTGCTGCATATTAACTGACATTTGCACAGCTACCATGAATTCTGAGGAAGGGTCACTAGACCTGAAACATTAACTGATTTTTATTTTCCTTCACAAATGCTGCCAGACTTGCTGAGCTTTTCCAGCAACTTTTGTTGATTTACAGCATCTGTAGTTCTTTCAGTTTTTACTTGGTTATTCAAGAAGTCTGGTTAGGAACCATTGGGCTTAATTGAGGATCTTTGAAGGTTTTAAATTTCCCTGTGATGCAAATACAGAGGTAGAAAGGCTGATTTGGATCAGCTGTCTGTCTTTTTGAAACCTAACACCTAAAATGCCTTAATATTACTGTGGGGACATACATTCAACAACTATAGTTCAGAAAGTGCCTTGCCAATAAACCAAGATTGTTAACTCTAATGCACAAAAACCAAAATTGCTGGATAAAGTCAATAGGTCTGGCTGCATCTGAAGAGAAGATTCTGAAATAAAGGTCAGCAGACTGAAACATTTACTCTGCTTTCACTCCACAGATGCTGCTTGACCAGTGGCATTGCTCCAGCAACTTTTTTTTTCCTTTTCTGTTTGTTTCAGGTTTCCAACATCCACAGATTTTATTTGTTGGTTATAAACCAGGTTCCTGGCTTTCAGGGGGTCCTGTAAATAAGTGAATATTCTCAATCCTAAATTATTCTGACATGCTTTCAGCTAATGAACAGGAATCTCTGTTACTTGACAGAAAACAAAAATTGCAGTGAACACCTCACTAATTTTTCTTAAAAAAACCTTATTTCCAAATAGTATTGTGCACATCACCTTTGACAAGTCTAAGCAACATTAGCTGGCTTCAATTTCCAAAGCCAAGGACTATGTGGGAACGAGAGAGACTCGCGGTTGGTGTGTTGCCTCCCAGGTGCCAGTGTCCGTGATGTCTCAGATCGTGTTTTCGGGATCCTTAAGGGGGAGGGGGAGCAGCCCCAAGTCTTGGTCCACATAGGCCCCAACGACATAGGTAGGAAAAGTGATGGGGACGCAAGGCAGAAATTCAAGGAGCTAGGGTGGAAGCTTAGAGCTAGAACAAACAGAGTTGTTATCTCTGGTTTGTTACCCGTGCCACGTGCTAGCGAGGCGAGGAATAGGGAGAGAGACCAGTTGAACACGTGGCTACAGGGATGGTGCAGGAGGGAGGGATTCAGATACCTGGATAATTGGGGCTCATTCTGGGGTAGGTGGGACCTCTACAAATGGGATGGTCTACACCTGAACCAGAGGGGTACCAATATCCTGGGAGGGGAACTTGCTAATGCTCTTCGGGAGGGTTTAAACTAATTCAACAGGGGGATGGGAACCTGAATTGTAGCTCCAGTGTACAGGAGGTTGAGAGTAGTGAGGTCATAAATAAGGTTTCAAGGTCGCAGGAGTGTACCGGCAGGCAGGAAGGTGGTTTGAAATGTGTCTACTTCAATGCCAGGAGCATCCGGAATAAGGTGGGTGAACTTGCAGCATGGGTTGGTACCTGGGACTTCGATGTTGTGGCCATTTCGGAGACATGGCTAGAGCAGGGAGAGGAATGGTTGTTGCAGGTTCCGGGGTTTAGATGTTTCAGTAAGATCAGGGAAGGTGGTAAAAGAGGTGGAGGTGTGGCATTGTTAGTCAAGGACAGTATCACGGTGGCAGAAAGGACGTTTGATGACAACTCGTCTGAGGTAGTATGGGCTGAGGTTAGAACCAGGAAAGGAGAGGTCACCCTGTTGGGAGTTTTCTATAGGCCTCCGAAAAGTTCCAGAGATGTAGAGGAAAAGATTGCAAAGATGATTCTGGATAGGAGCGAAAGTAACAGGGTAGTTGTTATGGGGGACTTTAACTTTCCAAATATTGACTGGAAACGCTATAGTTAGAGTACTTCAGATGGGTCAGTTTTTGTCCAATGTGTGCAGGAGGGTTTCCTAACACAGTATGTAGATAGGCCAACAAGAGGCGAGGCCACATTGGATTTGGTACTGGGTAATGAACCAGGCCAGGTGTTAGATTTGGAGGTAGGTGAGCACTTTGGTGATAGTGACCACAATTCGGTTACGTTTACTTTAGCGATGGAAAGGGATTGGTATATACCGCAGGGCAAGAGTTATAGCTGGGGGAAAGGCAATTATGAGGCGATGAGGCAAGATTTAGGATGCATAGGATGGAGAAGGAAACTGCAGGGGCTGGGCACAATTGAAGTGTGGAGCTTGTTCAAGGAACAGCTACTGCGTGTCCTTGAGAAGTATGTACCTGTCAGGCAGGGAGGAAGTGGTCGAGCGAGGGAACCGTGGTTTACTAAAGAAGTTGAATCTCTTGTCAAGAGGAAGAAGGAGGCTTATGTAGAGATGAGGCGTGAAGGCTCAGTTAGGGTGCTTGAGTGTTACAAGTTAGCCAGGAAGGACCTAAAGAGAGAGCTAAGAAGAGCCAGGAGGGGACATGAGAAGTCTTTAGCAGGTAGGATCAAGGAAAACCCTAAAGCTTTCTATAGGTATGTCAGGAATAAAAGAATGACTAGAGTAAGATTGGGGCCGGTCAAGGACAGTAGTGGGAAGTTGTGCGTGGAGTCCGAAGAGATAGGAGAGGTGCTAAATGAATATTTTTCGTCAGTATTCACACAGGAAAAAGACAATGTAGTCGAGGAGAATACTGAGATACAGTCTATTAGACTAGACGGGATTGAGATTCATAAGGAGGAGGTGTTATTAATTCTGAAAGGTGTGAAAACAGATAAGTCCCCTGGGCCGGATGGGATTTATCTAGGATTCTCTGGGAAGCTAGAGAGGAGATTGCAGAGCCTTTGGCTTTGATCTTTATGTCGTCATTGTCTTCAGGAATAGTGCCAGAAGACTGGAGACTAGCAAATGTTGTCCCCTTGTTCATGAAGGGGAGTAGAGACAACCCTGGTAATTATAGACCAGTGAGCCTTACTTCGGTTGTGGGTAAAGTGTTGGAAAGGATTATAAGAGATAGGATTTATAATCATCTAGAAAGGAATAATTTGATTAGGGATAGTCAACACAGTTCTGTGAAGGGTAAGTCGTGCCTCACAAACCTTGAGTTCTTTGAGAAGGTGACCAAATGGGTGAGGGTAAAGCGGTTGATGTGGTGTATATGGATTTCAGTAAAGCGTTTGATAAGGTTCCCCATGGTAGGCTATTGCAGAAAATACGGAGGCATGGGATTGAGGGTGATTTAGCGGTTTGGATCAGAAATTGGCTAGCTGTAAGAAGACAGAGGGTGGTGGTTGATGGGAAATGTTCATCCTGGAGTTCAGTTACTAGTGGTATAGCTCAAGGATCTGTTTTGGGGCCACTGCTGTTTGTCATTTTTATAAATGACCTGGATGTGGGCGTAGAAGGATGCGCTAGTAAATTTGCAGATGACACCAAAGTTGGTGGAGTTGTGGATAGTGCGGAAGGATGTTGCAGGTTACAGAGGGACATAGATAAGCTGCATAGCTGGGCTGAGAGGTGGCAAATGGAGTTTAATGCAGAAAAGTGTGAGGTGATTCACTTTGGAAGGAGTAACAGGAATACAGAGTACTGGGCTAATGGTAAGATTCTTGGTAGTGTGGATGAGCAGAAAGATCTCGGTGTCCATGTGCATAGATCACTGAAAGTTGCCACCCAGGTTGATAGCGTTGTTAAGAAGGCATACGGTCTGTTAGGTTTTATTGGTAGAGGGATTGAGTTTTGGAGCCATGAGGTCATGTTGCAGCTGTACAAAACTCTGATGCAGCCGCACTTGGAGTATTGCATACAGTTCTGGTCACCACATTATAGGAAGGATGTGGAAGCATTGGAAAGGGTGCAGAGGAGATTTACCAGGATGTTGCCTGGTATGGAGGGAAGGTCTTATGAGGAAAGGCTGAGGGTCTGGAGGCTGTTTTCGTTAGAGAGAAGGTTAAGAGGTGACTTGATAGAGACATACAAGATGATCAGAGGATTAGATAGGGTGGACAGTGGGAGCCTTTTTCCTCGGATGGTGATGGCTAGCACGAGGGGACATAGCTTTAAATTGAGGGGTGATAGATATAGAACAGATGTCAGAGGTAGGTTCTTTACTCAGAGAGTAGTAAGGGCGTGGAATGCCCTGCCTGCAAAAATAGTAGACTCGCCAACTTTAAGGGCATTTAAATGGTCATTGGATAAACATATGGATGATAATGGAATAGTTTAGGTTAGATGGGCTTCAGATTGGTTTCACAGGTCAGCGCAACATCGAGGGCCGAAGGGCCTGTACTGCGCTGTAATGTTCTATGTTACAAGTATTCAACAATCCTTAGCCCAGCAACAAATTCCATCTATTGATAACAGGATAAAGATAAAGATATGCATTTTGAAGTGGATTGCAGTGCAGTAGTAGTTTCCTTACTCCTGAGCCAGGAGACCTGGATCAAGTCTGATTTACTTCAGAGGAGAGTCATACCTGAACAGGTTGATTAAAAATATCTAAAGACAGGACACCACAAATGTTTTTTTTAAAACTACTCGGCGAGAAAGGAGGGAAAAAAGGTATTGTACTAAGATACCTCTACACAATTCACAGTTGGCCAGCCTTAATCACCGTCGGTTTCATGATACCCATGACATCTATAATGAAATAATCAGGTACCAATTAGCAGGTTTTGGGGTTATTTATGTTTTACTGAGTTTAAATTAATGGAGCATCGGAAAGATAGTTACTCCACAAAAGGAGTTTTCTTACCTGACACAGCCGAGACTACTGACAAGCGAGATAGTGGCCCTCACGCTTAAAAGAAATCATTCCAAACCGATTAAGTATTCTTTCAACTTCTTACTCACAAACTTGTAAACAGGCTGCTTCGATGTCTATTTATATATCTTGACGGGGAGGGGCATTCCCGTTGATTGAGTGAGAGACTGCTTCAGTTTAAAGCGAGTGTTGAGGCTATAGCTGCAATCAATTGCTCACGAGTGAAGACTTTGATTTAGTCCCACTTCCCCAAATGGTCCTAATAGGACCAGAACCAGGTCCAATCTGAGGAGATCATCTCGGTTGTTCTCTATTCCGGACTGGGTTTGCTGCTTGCTCTTTGTTCTTCATAGAATCCTTACAGTGTGGAATCAGGCCCTTCGGCCCAACAAGTCCACACCGATCTTCAGAGCATTCCACCCAGACCCATCCCTTTATAACCCACACATCCCTGAACACTACGGGCAATTTAGCATAGCTAATCCAACTAACCTGATTATCTATGGACTGTGGGAGGAAACTGGAGCACCCACAGGAAACCCACGCAGACCCGCGGGTGGAATCGAACTCAGGTCCCTTGCACTATGAGGTAGCAGTGCTAGCCACTGAGCCACCGTGCCACCCCAAATTTGTTCTTGAACATATCTAAGTTGCGACCTGCTAGGAAGGTTTGAAGGTGGAATGTAGTTTTGTGTCCCGATGGATTTCGGTTCCGGTAGAATAGTTCCTCAGTCTTTTAAATTAAGACATACCTAGAGAGGGCGTGTGAGGAGAAGAGGCAAATATTTATTGTTTAGCATATTTGTCCCCAGACATCCGTCAAATTATAAGTCAATTAATTTGTACACACCAGCCCCATCCTGGTTGGATTGCACATACATAATTTAAATGAATAGCTAAGTGACCCACTCTAATATTAGTGGGATGTTCTCGATGTTATAATGTTCTCCTGTTATAAGATTATTTCGCAAGGTAAAGTCCTCTCGGGGGGTGAACCCTAAGATGAATACATATGCAAATGTTAAGGCATGTTTTCAAATTTATTGTGATTTGGATTTTGAAAAATGTATATATTCTCAATTTGCAGAATTATTGCTTTTTTTCTGTTAATTAACCGGTTGGTTCTTGGCATTGAGATCAGGTGGAATAGCATAGACGTGAAACAAGTTCTACTTCCAACAGTCTCCTCATTTTAATCACTATTTGGATAAAAGAGCCGATTTTTGTCAAGAGCCTCATAACGTTACCAGCCAAGGGTTAAAGAGCGCCGGGCCCAGCTTTGTGCAATGGGATGGGAACAAAGTACAAAATCCCTAAGACCAATCAGGATGGGCTGAAACAGAGAGACTTGCCTGCAAACGGGTCTGCTTTTTTTTAAAAAAATGACGTTTTTGTGCTGGAGATGATCCACCTTAAGGAGATGTAACTTGTTTGCAGTGCAATGCAGGCGGTTATTGTAGATGGTTGGAGTATGGTGTAGAATGATGCTAGTACCTCAGATTGCATTCTTGTATCAACTGTCCCAGTTTATGGAGTCTACCTTTCATGTTCATTCCATGTCTGGTGTTGACTGGTTTATAACTGCAAAGTGGTAGTGTCCCTGCCTTTGTACATGGAGGCCTGGGTTCAAGTCCAACCTGCTCCAGAGGTGCGCAATAACATCCCAGAACAAGTTATTTAGAAAAAAAAATTATATCTCTGATGGCGGGAGATGCTCATCATTATCCTTAATAGACTATGACTAATTACCTGCCTAATGATCTGTTGAAGCATAAGTGATGCCAACAATCTGGAATCCACATTGCACTAATGAAAACCTTCATTATTATTCATTGCAAAATACCAGAATGAGTTAGTCTGTGTTTGTGTTGAGCGGTTGCAACCCTTTGGCTGTTTGGAGCTTGCTTCTCAATTGTTTTGGCTTCAGTTCAGTCCCACATGCCTGATCTCTGGCCAGCTGCTGTGTTGTAGGTTTGGTGTGGTCGGAGTGAGTTCAGGAATCAGAAAGTTAAGCGATCACCTTGTGGGCCTGTTCTTGGATCTGAACATGGTAGCCATCTTCTGGCCCAAGCTGAATGCTGCTGGGAGTAATCGTTCTGTCAGCCTGTGTCTCTTGTGTGGTCTTGGCTGCACTCGGAGAGGGAGCACCCAGTATCTGTTGGTATACCTGAGACTTTGCAGTAAGAGAAATTGGTATTTGTAATGGATGTGCAGAATATCATTTAGCTCATATGTTTCACTCTTTCCTTTGCTTGGTTTAGAAAGAAATGAAACTAATAAGAGGTACATTTATTTCAAAAGCAAAATACTGCTGATGATTGAGTATTCACAATTTAGGCAACTTCCAGGGAGAGAGAAACTGATTTAAAGGGCATTGACCTGAAACGACTTCTGTTTTACTTCATGTTGATGGGGAAATCTAGTGTATCCTCAGTGATACCATTATTTTTTTAAAGGAGTCCACTTCGTGTAAGCTATTTGCTCTGACTTTCTGTGAAAGATTTCATTTCTGCAGTTAAGGACCATGCAATATTTGCATGTGGAAAATACTATGAGCTGGTGTTCAGCCTTTATTGCGAATGTGCACTTCGTGCCACATCCTTTTGCAGTTTTATAACAAAATGAAATTACATCATTTGCTAAATCCATGATTTGTTTAACATTCATAAACAGTTTTCACTTGTGGTTAAGTTCAATTTTTATCACGCTAATGTTTCATATCAGGCAGTGCACATTAGCCTCGTGTCTAAAACACAGGTATATAGACTTGTATAACAAGGTGTAGAGCTGAATGAACACATCAGACCAGGCAGCATCAGAGGAGCAGGAAAGCTGACGTTTCGGGTCTGGACCCTTCTTCAGAATTTCTGTGTTCATCCAGGTCTACATCTTGTTATCTCAGACGCTAGCATCGGCAGTTCCTACTATCTCTATATAGACTTGTGCTACTTTTAAGCTCAATATTTATATCATCCTATCTTTACAGCCCAATATTCTTCCTGAAATTTATCGTACAACTTAAAGTATCATTTGAAAGCCATTTTTAAACCAATTTTATGTGCACTACTGTTCTTGAATGTAAAAGATAATATTCTTGCTAAATATTTTAGTATATATTTCTTGGCCTACTATTACTGCTTGGGGCTTTCTCTCAAAGCTACTTGCACAAAATCTATACCAGAGCAGCAGGAAACTTTCAAAAAGGAAAGAGTGAAAGTGTGTGGCCACCAGGTTCCTCTAAAAGTGGACCAAAAATTCCAGTGAATCCTAGATATTAAGGAATTTTGAAAAATTTGGATAAGGAAATGGAAAATTATGGCTGATACTAAGGGATCAGAACACTAGAAGCTTTAGAAACCTATAGAAAATGCAGGGTGTTAATTTTCAAAAAAAATTGAAAAAGCAAAGAGGGGGCATGGAAAAATACTGGCAGTTATAATAAAGGAACATCCACTGATGTTTTTCCTACACATCAGAGGCAAGAGGATAAGCAAGAAAACTAGCAAGGAAACTAACAAGGACCTAAATAGCAAACTGTGGATGGAGCCAGAGATGTAGGTGAGGTTTTAAATGAATGTTTGATATCAATATTTGTGATGGTTTTTCTTGTGTTAGAATAGAAATCAGAAAAGGCCCATTATGTACTTGAACAAATTACCAGTAGGGTAGGAGGTTTAACAGTTTGAATGGGCGTAATATTGGAGTAGTCCCCAGCCTGGATGTGATGTCTCCCATGCTGCTGTGGGGGACGAATAAGGGAAGAGTAGGGGCCCTGGCATTGACTCTCAAATCCTTTCTGAATGCAACAGACACGCTAGAGGAGTGGAAGACAGTTTAATGTGATACTATTTTTCAAGAAGGATGGTAGTGATAAACCAGGCAGCTACAGGCTAGTGAGTCTGATCAGTGGTAAGGAAAATGTTGGGGGTGGGCAGGGCAGTGTGTGGAAAGAGTGACAGAATTAATTTACACTTGTCAGGGGAAATAGTATCTGACAGGTTGGTTTGAGTTTTCCAAAGAGTTCTCCAGATCTGTGGAAGAGGGTAGTGCATTGGATGCATTGCCATATATGTTAGCTTTGGCAAGGACTCTTTTATGGGACGTTGATCAAGAAGGTAAGAGCTCATGGGATCCAGGGCAGTTTGACAATTGGATCCAATGTTGGCTTGGTGACAGGAAGCCGAGGGTGATTGTTGAAGATTGGTGTGACTTAGCATCCAGTAGCACACCACAGGGTTCAGTGCTGGATCCCTTGTTATTTGTTGTGCACATTAATGACCTTGGCAGGAATATAGGAGGCATGATCAGTAAATTGCAAAGGACATAATAATATCGGTGTGGTAAATTGTGAGCAGGAAAGCTTTGGACTGCAGGATGATAGACGGCTGGTCAGATGGGCAGAACAGTGGCAAATGGAAGTCATAAGAACTAGGAGCAGGAGTAGGCCATCTGGCCCCTTGAGCCTGCCCCACCATTTAATAAGATCATGGCTGATCTTTTTGAGACTCACTCCACTTACCCGCCCACTCACCATAACCCTTAATTCCTTTACTGTTCAAAAATTTATCTAGCCTTGCCTTAAACATTCAGCGAGGTGGCTTCAACCGCTTCACTGGGCAGGGAATTCCACAGATTCACAACCCTTTGGGTGAAGAAGTTCTTCCTGACCTCAGTCCTATATCTGCTGCCCTTTATTTTGAGGCGATGCCGTCTAGTCCTAGTTTCACCAGCTAGTGGAAACAACCTCCCTGCCTCCACCTTATCTATTCCCTTCACAATCTTATATGTTTCTATAAGATCTCCCCTCATTCTTCTGAATTCCAATGAGTATAATCCCAGTCTACTCAGTCTCTCCTCATAATCCAACCCTCTCAACTCTGGAATCAACCGAGTGAATCGCCTCTGCAACCCCTCCAGTGCTAGTATATCTCTTCTCAAGTAAGGAGACCAAAACTGCACACAGTACTTCAGGTATGGCCTCACCAGGACTCTATACAGCTGCAGGATAGCCTCCCTGTTTTTAAACTCCATCCCTCTAGCAATGACAGACAAAATTCCATTTGCCTTTTTAATTACCTGCTGCACCTGTAATTCTACTTTTAGCGATTCACGCACAAGGACACCCACGTCCCTCTGCACAGCAGCGTGCTGCAATTTTTTTACCATTTAAAACATAGTCCATTTTCCTGTTATTCCTACCAAAATGGATGACCTCACATTTATCAACATTGTACTCCATCTGCCAGACCTTTGCCCACTCACTTAGACTATCTATATCCCTCTGCAGACTTTCACTGTCTTCTGCACACTTTGCTCTACCACTCACCTTAGTGTTATCTGCAAATTTTGACACACCACACTTAGTCCCCAACTCCAAATCATCTATGTAAATTGTAAACAATTGCGGTCCCAACATTGATCCCTGAGGCACACCACTAGCCACTGACCGCCAACCAGAAAAACACCCATTTACCCCTACTCTTTGCTTTCCACTGGTCAACCAATCCTCTATCCATGCCAATACATTACCTGTAATACCGTGGAACTTTATCTTGTGTAGCAGCCTTTGGTGTGGCACCTTGTCAAATGCCTTCTGGAAATCCAGATACACTACATCCACAGGTTTCGCATTGTCCACCATGCAAGTAATGTCCTTAAAGAATTCCACCAAATTAGTTGAACATGACCTACCGTTCATGAACCCATGCTGGGCGTTGCCAATGGGACAATTTATATCCAGATGTCTTGCTATTTCTTCGTTAATGATAGATTCAAACGTTTTCCCCACTACCAAAGTTAAGCTAACTGGCCTATAGTTACCTGTTTTTTGTCTATTTCCTTTTTTAAACAGTGGCATCACATTGGCTGTTTTCCAATCTGCGGGAACCATCCCAGAGTCCAGTGAATTTTGGTAAATAATTACTAGTGCATTTCCTTTTTCCCCCATCATCTCTTTTAGTACCCTGGGATGCATTTCATCAGGGCCAGGAGACTTGTCTACCTTTAGCCTCATTAGCTTGCCCAGCACTGCCTCCTTAGTGATAATGATAGTTTCTAGGTCCTCACCTGCTATAACCTTGTTGCCATTAGTTTTCGGCATGTTATTTGTGTCTTCCACTGTGAAGACCGACACGAAATAACTGTTTAATGTCTCGGCTATTCCTCGTTCCCAGTTATTAAATTGGCCTTCTCATCCTCTAAAGGACCAATGTTTACCTTCGCCACTCTTTTACGATTTACATATTTATAGAAACTTTTGCTGCCTGTTTTTATATTCTGAGCTAGTTTACTCTCATAATCTATTTTACTTTTCTTTATAACTTTTTTTTGTGGCTTTCTGTTGGCCTATAAAGATTTCCCAGTTACTAGTTTCCCACTACTCTTTGCTTTTTTGTATGTGTTTTTTTTTTCAATCTGATACTTTCCTTTATTTCCTTAGACATCCATGGCTGGCTCTCTCTTTTCCTACAGTTCTTCCTTATCACTGGAAGATACTTCTGTTGAGGACTGTGAAAAATCGTTTTGAAAGTCCTTCACTGTTCCTCAGTTGACCCACCATAAAGTTTTTGCACCCATTCTACCTTAGCTAACTCCTCCCTCATTCCTCCATAGTCTCCTTTGTTTAAGCACAGGACATAGGTACTGGATTTAACCTTCTCACGCTCCATCTGTATTTTAAATTCGATCATACTGTGATCGTTCCTTCCTAGAGGATCCCTAACTGTGAGATCATTAATTATTCCTGTCTCATTACACAGGACTAGATCTAGGATAGCTTGCTCCCTCGTAGGTTCCATTACATATTGTTCACGGAAATTATCGTGGATGCATTCTATGAACCCCTCCTCAAGGCTGCCATGACTGACCTGGTTTGACCCATCGATATGTAGATTAAAATCCCCCATGATAATTGCTGTACCATTTGTACATGCATTAGCTATTTCTATGTTTATTGCCTGCCCCGCCACAATGTCATTATTTGGTGGCCTATAGACCACACCTATCAGTGACTTCTTCTCCCTGCTATTCCTAATTTCCACCCAAATGGATTCAACGTTTTGTTCAGTAGAACCTATATCATCTCTCACTACCACCCTGATATCATCCCTAAAAATCAGAGCAACACCACCTCCCTTACCTTCCTGTCTGTCCTTCCGAACAGTTTGATACCCCTGGATATTTAACTCCAGTCATGACCATCCTGTAACCATGTCTCTGTAATGGCCACTAAATCATATCCACTTGCCATGATTTGTGCCTTCAACTCATCCACCTTGTTTCGAATGCTCCGAGCATTCAGATAAAGTGCCGTTATGCCAGTTTTTGCACCTTTTTTTTGGGTCCTATTACCTCCATTACTAACAGCTCTTGAGTTCTCCTTCCCTTTAACTTTTTTCCTAATTTTCAATGGAGTTGAAGCTTCCTCGTCACCTGCTAACCTGCTGCTTTGCCTTACATTAATTGTTATTCTCCCTCTACGCTCACTTCTCCCTTTTCCCCTCCCCCTATTTACTAGTTTAAAGTCCCATTAACCACCCTATTTACCCTTTTCACCCGAACACTGGACCCGGCCCTGTTCAGGTGGAGTCCATCCCAGCGGTATAGATCCCCTCCTGTCCCAGAACTGATGCCAGTGCCCCATGAAAAGGAAACCCTCTTTTCCACACCACTCTTTTAGCCACAAAAGAGTCAATCTGTAAAGTGGGGTGATGCGTTTTGGAAGACTAACAAGTTAAAGGGTTGCACAAAGAATGGTAAAACCTAGGACGTTCAGAGGATCAGAAGGACCTTGGTGTGTATGTCCTACACAGATCCTATGAAATGGTTACCTTTTTTATTAGTCAGGCACTAAGCGGTAGTGGTAGGCACTAGTGATATTGTCACTGGACTAGTAATCCAGAGCCCTGGACTAATGTTTTGGGGACATGAATTTGAATCCCAGATGGTGAAACTTGAATTCAATAATTAAAAAGCTAAACTAATGATGAAAGTGTAACCATTGTCAATTATTACAAAATCTCATCTGTTTCACATGTCCTTTTTTTAGGGAAGTAAATCTGCTGTCCTTATTTGCTCTGGCCAACATGTGACTTCAGCCCTACAGCAATGTGGTTGACTCTTAACTGCCCACTGGGAAATGCTGGTATAGAGAGCAATGTCCACATCCTGTGAATGTTTCATTTTTAGAAACGAAACAAGTTAAAGAGCTGTATGACACATTAGTTAGGCCACAGCTAGAGGGCTCTGTGCAGTTCTGGTTACCTAACTATAGGAAGGATATGATTGTTCTAGAGGACGTGGAGGAGATTCTGCAGGGTGTTGCCTGGGCTGGAGTGTTTCACCTATGGGTGAGAGGGAAGAGGTGATGTGCTGATTTAATGAGTATAAACTTGAGGGGCATGGAAAGAAACCTTTCTGCTTAGAGGCATCAATAATGTAACCTGTGTCCCTCTAAGTCCTTTTGATCTATACAGCCTTTGCTTGCTGTGATCTGCCTGTACTGCTTGTAAACAAAGCATTTCACTGTATTTCGGTACATGTGACAATAAAATCAAAATCAAAAATCATTGGTATGTGGCTCATCAAGTTCAGCAGAGATTATTTCTAAAGAGCTGGGTAATAACTATGAGGAAGAAGTTCTGATACATAAATGTATGTCCTCTTTTTGGAGAAGTGAGCACCAAGTGATAAACCAAAAGTGATTGAAGATGATGATCATGCCACATGCTGTCTATACCACCAGGGAAAGATAAAAATGGAGAGAATTAACTGCTTTGAGATGAGCAGATAGTGAGGAAATGTACCAGCTGAAAAGATAAATGATGACTCTTGTGAACAAAAACAATTTATCTCAGCATTCCAAATGCAGTGTAGCTAAAATAAAGCTTGTTTGAATCTAATATGTTGAAGTTAAGGGAATTAATTATATTTTGTTGGCAATTGATAAAAATTGCATGATAAACCAAATGATAGTGTTCTAAACACAATTTTTCATTTAGAAAATTTAGTATTCCACTTAGTATTGATACCAAGAGAAATTGACTAAATAAACTTACAATTAGGCTAAGCTAAACATGTATTTACAAGAAATCTAATGCATGGCAAGAAAGTAAAATAAAGAAATGTTAAAAGGATAACATCTTGACAATGAGATCCCATGTGTGAGTGATATTCCTTTTCTTCCCCTGCCTTGGTAGGTGATCAATATTTATAACAGCTGATGAAATAATAAATTCCTTGATGGCCTGGATTCCTCATATTTTATAATATTTATGCAGGAGACGGGAGGAGGTGAGTGGAGTAAACAGTAGGTGGAGATAGAACTAAAAGAGAGCAATGGCGGGGGAGAATAAAATGGAAATTCTAATAATCCTATGTATCCATCCTCCATCAGAATGGTCTCAGGGCTCTCTGCTTTCTCCTTGGGTGGGAGATGGGAGCTTTTGATGAATCATCATGATCCTCCTCTACTACTACCACCACCACCCTCCTCTGCCTGGTCAAACTTGTCCTCACTCTGAACAACTTCTCCCTCTCTTACTTCGGGTCAAAGGTGTGGCCGTGGGTACCTGTATGAGCCCCAGTTATGCCTGTCCCTCTGTGGTGTACGTGGAACATTCCTTGTTCCACCCCTGCTCCTGCCCACAACTCTTTCTCTGGTATATTGATGACATCCTCATCAGTGCTTCTTCCCTGTCTTGTCCGGAATTGGAAAAGTTAATCTATTTCGCTTCCAATTTCTACCCACTCTAACCTTCATCTATCTGACTCCTCCCTTTCCTTCCTTGATAGCATCTGTTTCCGTTTCTAGTGATAGGCTGGCCACCAATATCCATTACAAATCAACTGACTGCCACAGTTTCCTTGACTGTACATCCTCACCCTCCCCCTCACCCTCTGTCCTCACCATCCAAGATCCTAAACACACCTTCCAGGTGAAGCAGTAATTTGCCTGCACTTTACTTAATCTAGTCTACTGTATTTGCTGCTCACAATGTGATCTCTTCTACTTTGGAGAAACAAAGTGCGGCCTGGGTGACAGCTTTGAAAAACACATATGTTCTGTCTGCAAAAGAAACCCTGAATTTCTAATTGCCTGCCATTTCAACGCACCACTGTATTCCCTGGCCAATGTCTCCATCTCAGGCTTGCTGCAGTTCTCCGGTGAAGCTCAGCGCAAGCTGGAAGAACATCATCTCATTTTCCACTTGGGAACTCTGCAAGCCTTCTAGATTCAATATCGAGTTTAATAACGTTGGGGCTTGAGGTACCTTCTCCTATGCACCCCCCACCCATAACACCAGGCCTTGTCATCACATGGGCTGCTACCAGAAACGACCCATTGAACAGCTGCTAGTGCTTAGTAGCTGACATTCTCCTAGACTGACCTTTACCCAGTACTTTACCCTGTCTGCCCAACTGTTTTTCTCAATTTGGCTCTATCACTGCCCATCGTTTACTCCTCCCCACTTCCCCCAACCTATCATCTACACAAGTATCAAACTTTTCCTAGCTGCAGTCTATCCTGAGGAAGGGTCACTGGACCAAAAGCATTAACGCTGATTCCTCTTCACAAATACTGCCAGACCTGCTGGGTTTTTCCAGCAATTTCTGTTTTTGTTTCTTCTTTCCGGTATCCGCAGTTCTTTTAAGGCTCTGTTTTCTTATTTTATGTATGTTAGCACTTAACCTGAGACTTGCTAATCACATGGAATAGATTTGTCATTACAGACATAGGTGCCAGCAATGACTCAACTGGGCCATTGATTACTTTATTTTGAGGCCTCAGATGAGGCTTCTAAGATTTTTTAACAAAAACAAAACCTTAATTGCTCTTTGGAAGGTGCTGGAGAGCTAACTTTTGAACCTTTAACAAAAGGGCTGTCTGAAGCTAACTTAAACTATCTTTCTTCAGTCAGATTTTTTTTAAAAAGCACAGAATTCGCCTCTGCTTTGTGACATGCAACTTTGGTCTAACTGTGCAATAGCTATGTTTGTGGGCATATGAAAATTTAGTTAAAATGTGGAGAAACATCCTCCAGATTTCCTGTTGCAAAATAAATTCACTTGATTTAGCAAATGTAAACATACATTGAAATCATCTGCCGTGGTTGCTTGCTAAATGTTGACTGTGCTTGTCAGCAAATGGTATGTTGAACCTTTTTTAAAATAAGTTGGTGGTGTAATGGTAATGTGACAGATTAGTAATCCACAAACTAATTCTCTCTGGGATAAAATCTGGAATTAAAAGATAGTCAGTATTGGTAGTGCCATAACATTGCCACTAATTTTCACTTGAAACCCAACTGGTCTGGTCAATGTGACTACAGATGTAGCACAATGAACTCTTAATTGCCCTATGTGTGGCTTACTAGGCCCTCTCAGATCAAGGGCAAATGGAGCCAGACATGTGCTAGCTTTGCCATATCTCTCAGCATTTTAAATAATTTTACTAAAGGTGACCTCTGGCCTTTGAGTTAATTTATATCAATATTGATGATACCAGTGTTGGGCAATAACTACCTCCATCAAAACAGAATCTACCCAACTCCCATTGATATTACTAAAATGTCCCATAATCAGTATGCTGGGGGCTACCATTGATCATAAACTGGATTGCTCAACCTTATAAACACAGTGGTTAAAAGAGCAGTTGGAGGCAAGGAATTCTGCAGCAAGTAACTTGACTCCAGTCTCCTCAATCCCTGTCCATCATCTACAACTATAATTCGAGAGTGTGATGGAGTACTCTGCTTGCCTGGATGAGTATAACTCCAACAACATTCAAGAAACTTGCCACCATCCAGGCTATATCAGTCTGTTTAGTTTGTACCCTATCCATCACCTCCATCATTAACTCTCTTCACTACCAATGTGGGAAGATGGCAGTATGTATCATCTATATGATATACTGCAGCAACTCACCAAAGCATCCTTCAACAGCACTTTCTAAACCTGCAACCCCTTTCATTTATAATAAAGGCTGCTAATGCATGGGAACAACACCTGCAAATTCTCCTCTCAGGCAGACCCCTTCCTGCCTGGGACCAAAATCACTGTTCCTTCATTGTCATCGCGTTAAAAATACTGAAATTTGCCTCCCAGTAACACCATGGATGTTCCAACATCCCATGGACTGCAGTAGTACAAGAGAGCAGCTCCCCACCAATTGCCCTGAAGGAGTTGGGAATGGCCAAGGAGGCCCACATTCCTCCCATGAAGTGTGCATGGTTAGGGGGTAGGATGGGGAGCAAAGGCAGGAAAATCAATCTACAATAACTAAACTGAGAGCAGAAAGATTGCAAGAATTTTAAATAAACAAGACAAAATAGAATATAAAGTAAAACTGGAAACCAAAAAAAATGCTGGAAATCTCAGCGGCTCAGGCAGCATCCGGGAGGAGAGAGAGCAAGCTAACGTTTCAAGTCCAGATGACTATTCTTCTGATGAACATGATCAAATCTGATGAAAAATGTAGTGAGGGTGAGGATTGTGGGTCTCTTTTTATTCTTTCTAGAATTCTCTTGCGTTTTAATAAAAATCAGGCCTGTATCAAGTTAGAAATTATGTATGTACTTAATAAAGGCAAACGGCAGAAGGTATAAACTGATTACTGCTGCTGGGTCTTGAGATTTCATTATTGCTGTTTCCTCATTCATTCATTCAATTTCACAGAAGTGCTATTTTGATAGTAACTCTCTTCAAGGGAATAGAGGCCCTATTCAATATGTATCTAACAGATACATGCTGATGGAGATAACTTGTTTGATATCCTGCAAACTATTTCAAGTCCTGGGAGACGGTTGCTGAGGGCTGATTAATATTATAATCTTTCATAGTTTCGTGTGACACAGTGGCTGGGATGGTGATGTTCTGAATAGATTTCAAAATTAACACATACTCAGGGATAGCCTCTGGTGTAGACACAGGTCCAGACACTGCTAGCAGCATGGAGCCGGGTAGGGTTAAAACTGTGAAAAGGCAGTAATGGGGTGGAAGGGACATTTTAATTTAGTCTACCTTTCAATAGTGAAATGTATTGCAAGAACACAGTTTTATGAATGAATGAAATGTGGTAATAGTAAACATAATACACTAGTGAGTAGTTAGTAAAGTTGTGAGTGAATGAGAGCACAATAGTGGTAATATAGAGCAGTTGTGGGTGGATTGGCAAAGAGGACCTTTAGTACAAAAGCAAAGAGATTTGTGATATAGTGTCTCACAAAAACCATAGAATAGGATATTTTAACAACCCTGCATTACTAAAGACGTGCCACCCAGACCACGGAAGCCTTGTTGATTGCTAGCTGATATGAGTAAGCAGGGCAGACCTTAGCAGACCTTAGGATATTCAGGGGCAAAGGTTACAAGATAAGCAAGTGACCACATAAGCAAACAGGCACCGTGTGTTTGAATCCGACTAGTAGATATGTAATACACAACAATTTGATGTAATCAATGTGCCTCGTTAATTGAATTATGAATTTGATATAATTTAATTGGGGGCCTTACAGACTTGATGTAATTACCATTTCGTTAATTGACTTACAATCAACTGCATAGTAACAGTTTGTAGAATTACATAATTACAATGTAAGAAAATATAAAACAGTGTTGCAAGGGTATTCTGTGGAGTGAGCTTGATTGTCCTGTGTGATGATATTCAGTTCCTCTCCTTGTTGTAATCAATTACCACTCGAATAAACTGCTGTTCCTTAAAATTCCCGACACCTTCAGAGTTTTCTAGCCTCAGAGACCGAGGTCATTCCTACAAGAGTCATGTAGATTCAATGTTAGCTTGCTCTCTCTCCACAGAAGCTGCCTAACCTTCTGTGATTTCCAGCATTTTTTGTTTTCAGTACAGGTTCCAGCATCTGTAGTAATTTGCTCTTATACTGTCAAGTAGAGTTTATTAATTACAATCAATGTATAATATAAATTATTGCTTCACCATCAGCAGCACCTTCAGTTGTTGAGGCTGCAAGCTTATTGGAGTTTATTGGAGTTCTTTGAAGTAACATGCATTTTAGATAAAGGGGAACCAGTGGATGTGTTGTACTCAAATTTCCAGAAGGCATTTGATCAGATGCCACATCAAAAGTTACTGTAGAAAATAAAAGCTTAAGGTGTGGGGAGCCACCTACACTACACCTATATATTGGCATAGATAGAAGGCTGGCAGAAAACAGATTAGGAATAAAATGGGACTTTTTCAGGCTGGCAGGATGTCACTTGTGGCCTGCCACAAGGATTAGTGCTGGGCCTCAACTCTACGATTTGTATAAATTATGCGGATGAAGGGACCAAAGGTATGTTAGCTAAATTTGCTCATGACACAAAGATAGGTAGGAAAGCGAGTTAAGAAGAGAAACCACAAGCCTACAAAGGGATATAGATAAGTTAAGTGAATGGCCAAAGATCTTGAAAATGGAGTACAATGTGGAAAGTGTGAAATTGTCCATTTTGCCACTAAGAATTAAAAAGCATATTATCTAAATGGCGAAAGGTTGCAGAACTCTGAAATGCAGAGAGATCTGGGTATCATAGTACGTGACTCGTAGAATGTTAGTAAAGCAAGTAAGTCACGAAAGCTCATAGAATGTTGTTTTATTGTGAGGGGAATTGAATGCAAGAGTAGGGAGGCAATGCTTCAGTTATTGGTATTGGTGAGACCATGTAGAGTGCTGTGTACAGTACTGGTCAGCATACTTACAGAAGAGGCTAAATGTGTGATGCAATAGAGTCTAATATGTGGAACGAGTTGATTGCTTTATGAGGAAAGATTAGACAGTCAGTCAGTCTTGGTCAATATCCTCTGAATTTAGAGTCAAAGGTAACTACCCAAGAGTAGGAGGTCATGTTTCACATCTGGTCCCTAGGGAGTCAGTTTTCTTCACAATCCAGGGCTAGGGTTTATAGGTTAAAAATGAGGGGGTGCCCATTTAAGACAGAGATGAGCAAACATGTTCTGTATCAGAATTGAGAAGCTTGAGAATTGCCTTTCTCAAAAGGCAATGAATGCCGAATCTTTAAAATATTTTTACGGCAGAGGTAGATGGATTCTTGATTAACAAGGGGATGAGAGATAATTGAGGATGCGCAGGAATGTAGACTTGAGGCTAAAATTGATCAGCCATGATCTTGTTGAATGGTGGAGCAGGCTTGAATGGCCGAGTGACCTCTTGTTACTTGTTCATAGGTTTGTATGTGTTTTCTATGTAGAATCATGCAACACCACTTCAACCTCAGTTACTATCTCTCTTTACTTGATCAGTTAGTGGTCAGCTCATATTTACACCTTCTTCTAAATGCAAAATTTTAGATGGTAAAAGAGACAAACAAAACAAAATGGCTTTCTTTTTTAGAAAAAGTACACTCGTATTAAAAGGTGTATTTTTTTTAAGAATTATGGTATGGGGGGGACACACATTTGAGTAGGCTAACAATTTTCAATATAGAGGAAAACAGTGGAGTAATCTTCAAAAATGTAAACCGAGGGGTCTAGCTAACCCGTGATCTCCAAACAAATAGACTTTGAACAATTTTGAAAAATGACAGGAAAGTGAGAGCTCAGCAGACAGCACAGCCTCCACAGCCTTCTGTGGCAATGAGCTCCACAGGAGCCTTCTTCAGAAGGGTTCAGACCGGAAACGTCAGCCTTCCTGCTCCTCTGATGCTGCTTGACCTGCTGTGTTCATCCAGCTCTACACCTTGTTATCTCAGATTCTCCAGCATCTGCAGTTCTTACTATCTCATAATTAGAGCTTATTGCCTGTAAAGTGCTAATTATCAGGATCATTTTTTCTTGTTTACAATTAGGGACATTCTGAAACAGTCCACTGGGTTTAGTCCTTTTGAACTGATTAAAGGTGAGGGGGGCACTTGAATTAATTAAAGAGGAGAGAAATTTAAAAACCAAGGCTCAGAGACAATGCTTCCAGCCTATGTTTCAACTTTCAGAAAAAAATCCAAGCAAATTATCAAATGAAAAGATATGAATTATATAGGGAGTACTCCAGACTGCAATGGGGGAGGTAGGAAATCAATAAATGTAGAATATATGTACACATCCCTATATACTCTCACACTCTCTCATGCGTGCACGCCCTCTCTCTCTCTATCAATCTTTCCATCCATCGCTCCCGCTCTCCATCTCTCTCGCTGTCCAAAAAGAATCCAAATTTAGACACTCAGCGAGAGTGACCCAAGACCTGCATTTCTCAGAAAGCAGGTAACTGCAGGCCATATGGAAAGAATGTTTACGCTGTTGGGTTCAGGACAGGTATGATAAGCATTTAATGTCATAGGTTGTTGTTTTGTTTTCAGTTCAGAATAACGTAGGATTCAGCAAGATTTTTTTAAAAAATTCAGTTCCAAAAACAGTGGTGTTGAGTTTAGAAGCAAGTTTAGTTTCTCTCCTCGGAGTTCAAGGCAGTTGAGGGAACTGGTTACCCCGGCAGAAGAGTTTAGTTTATGACATTTCTAAATCAGGAGAGCTTAGTGAAAAGTTTGGAGATTATTAAAACTGAGAAGGTTCAGACTGTCGCGTTTGTGAAAAGTTTGTGTCAGCAAACATGGAAAGGACTCATTGAAGTGTCTCCACAATTCACAGCAAAGAAACTGTAAGGAGTCAGTGAAGTAGAATCTTAGAGTTCGGATATGGATGCAATTTCTCTTGACTTGAGAATTTGTATCAGAGAAAGTGGCTGAAACTTTGTTTTTTGGGTGTTTAAATATAGATGACAATTATTTTACAGTAGCTTTGAAGTTTTATTTTCATTCTTTTGTATGATAAACATTTCTTTTGTTAAAGAAAATCTGCTGTTGCGTGTTAATACATTTTAGTGATTAGCTACCACAATAACTGGATGCAAAAAAAAATCCATCAAGCTAGATTTCATTCTGATATCTGACTTCATAGATTCATAGAATCTCTATGGTGTGGAAACAGGTCCTTTGGCCCAACAAGTCCACACCAACCCTCAGAGCATCCCACCCAGACCCATCCCCCTATAACCCACCTAATCTACACATCCCTCAACACTATGGACAATTTAGCATGGCCAATCCACCTACTCTGCACATCTTTGGACTGTGGGAGGAAACTGGAGCTCCCGGAAGAAACCCACGTAGACACGGGGAGAATGTGCAAACTCCACACAGACAGTCAGCTGAGGGTGGACTTACCTGGTGGTACCATCAGCTGGGGTCATAACACCAGGACAAAGGCTATATAAATAAAATTCTGCAGTTTTTCTATTAAAACCTCAGTACAACATGTCTAAATTATTTACTGCCCTCAGCAATCACCCAGGTGAAACGAGACTCAGAGTTGGTTCCAGTTGTCTCCATCTATAAACTGAATAAATCTCAAACAGCAAAGACTATTTCCTTAACCATGCAGTCCTTGGGAACACAGGAACAGAAGTAGGCTGTTCAGTCCATCAAACATGCCCTGCCACTCAATATGATTACTTCAGTGCCTTTTACTCCCCCCAACCCTATAAACTCTGTCATTACTGATAATCCGATATCTACCATACTCTACCTTTAAAGTGTGTTTAAGGCTGAACTTCCACAGCCCTCTGTGATACAGAATTCTGAGAAGGTTCATGACCTTCTGAGTAAAAGAAACTTCTCATCTCTGAAGTAAGTGACATCTGTCTTATTTTTAAATTATGTTCTAGACTGGCCAGACAGGAGAGAACATCTTATCTGCATCTTCCCTGCCTTTCCCTTGAGGTATTTTGTAAGGGTCAATGAGATAAAAACATAGCAACATAAATACGGAAACCAGAAGCGGGAGAAGGCCATTCGTCCCTTCAAGCCTGCTCAGCCAATCTAGAGGACCATGGCTGATCCTCTACTTCAATGCCATATTCCTTTTTTCTCTCCATAAGCCTGGACACCTTTTAAATCTAGAAGGTTGTCTCTTTCTTAAATACATTCAATGACTTGCCCTCCGCAGCCTTCTGTGGTAGAGAATTCCACAGGGTCACTATCTTTTGAGAGAAAAAGCTATTGTTCATTTCAGTCCCAAATTGACTACTCTGTTTCCTGACATTGTGTTCCCCTGGCTCTAGACTCTCTCTAACCAGAGAAAATATCCACCCTACATCTTGTCTTTACAGTCCTGTTAGATTTGGTTTAATCAGATCCCCTCATTCTTTTAAACTCTAGTGAATACAGGCCCATTTGAACGAACATATTCTCATAGAACAGCCTGCCGTCCCCCGCCATCAGCCTAGTGAACCTCGACTGTGTTCCCTCCGTGGCAACTATATCTTCTGTTTGGTAGGGAGAACAAAACTGGATGCAATACTCCACGTGTGGTTTCATCAAGGCCCTATAGAAGTGCAGTAAGAAACCCCTTGCAATGAGGGCTAATATACCATTTGCCTTCCTGGCTGCATGCATCTACTCTCTTTGACTGGTTCAAGGACACCAGATCCCTTTGTACATCCATGCTTCCCATTATATCACCATTTAAATCATACTCTTCCTTTTCTGTTTTTCACACTGAAATGGCTAACTTCACATTTGGCCACTTTGTACTGCATCTGCCACATTTTTACTCCCTCACTCGACCTGTCTAAATCACCTTGAAGCCTCCTTACCTCACCTCTCATTCTTCGAAACTCTAGAGAATACCGTCCTAACTCTCTTCGTGGGACAGGAAACAAAATCTGGTGAATTTTCGTTACATTCCCCCATGGCAATATTTGCTGCAATAAGGAGACCAAATCTAGATGCTGCTTGAAAAGGCAGTAGAGGCAGAAACTCTCACGACATCTAAGAAATATTTAGGTGTGCACTCGTGATATCAAGGTATACAATTCCATGGGTCAAGTACTAGAAAAGACTTCTAATGCAATCTAACCTACACAACTGAAACCAGACTTCACTACTCCTGTATTCAAATCCTCTTGTCATAATGCTAACGTTCCATTAGCCTTCCCAATAGTGTGCTGCACCTGCATGTTAGCCTTCAGTGACTTCTTGACAAGGACATCCAGGTCCCTTTGTACATCTATGGTTTCCAAACTCTTACCATCTAAGAAATACTCTGCACATCCAGGGAGGCAATGGTGTAGTGGTAGCATCATTGAGCTGGTAATCCATAGCCTCAGGCTAATGTGCTGAGGATGCAGGTTTGTAACTTATCATGGCAGGTAGTGAATTATGAATCCAAAAAAAAATCTGGAATAAAATGCTGTCTAATGGCAGCCATATAACCACCGGCGATTGTCAAAAACCCATATGGTTCACTAATGTCCTTTTAGGGAAGGAATTCTTGCCCATTCAACAAGCCTGTTCAAATCCAGAAGCCTCTTTACATTTTCCTCACAACACACATTCCCACTTAGCTTTGTGTCATCTGAAAATTTGTGGAAACATTACATTTGGTCCCCACCTCCAAATCATTGATAATATGTGTAGCGTTGAATAGGCTGCTGTCTAACATCTACGTTACCACTAGTTGGCTAGCTGGAGTGGCAATAATCTACATGCCTTTCGCAGCACAGTCACCTATTTCTTACAAGATGGTTAGAAGTGCACTCTGGCCATTGTGTTCAGCCCTTGACATGATAACACTAGCCTACATTCTTCTCACTTCCAGCCTTGAGAATATTCTCACGAACCTGCAGTACTCCACATCGACATTATTCCTCTAACACATTTTCTTCCTGGTTGTTTCCCACTGTGATCTCTGGCATTTTTGTTTTCAGTACAGATTCCAGCATCTGCAGTAATTTGCTCCAATTTCTGATTAACTCCCTGTGCACTGAGCAGCTTACTCTCAGGTGAGGCAAATGGTTTTCAGACAACGCCTTACCTTTGAGCCACATACGTAAAGAATTTCAAATATACATGTAAAACACCAGCTAAAATAAAAATATAACACTGCAGGTGCTGGAAGCCTGAAATAAAAACAAAGTGCTGGATTAATTCAGCAGGTCAGGCAGTATCTGTGGAGAGATGGAGAAGCAGAGTTAATGCTGCGAGCCCAGCATATTAGGTTAAAGCTTGATGAAGAAGTTGATTTTATAAGGATCATCCCAAAAGATACTGATCAAGAGCCTAAGTCTGGTTGCATCAAAAGTAGTGGAAGAACCCTTGATATCTATTATGATTTCCCTTTGACAGGAGTGACAGGAATCCTCTGAGAAAGAAAATGAAGATTAGTGTGTTCTAACATAACCCACGGGAAGCTGTGGGCTTCAATAAGAGAATTAAAGGACAATGGAAATTAGAAGCCAAGAGGATAGTGACAACCTAATATGACACTTCCAGGACTACTGAGCTGGGTACAAACATTCCATTTCCATTTGCATGGCATTTATTCCTTGGCTTTGCCTCAAAGGTCTCAGTTGGTGCTACTGGACGCTATATAACTGATTTTAAAGAAGTGTTCTTTCTTTTAGTATGCATCGGATCTCTTCATCGCAATGTAAAGTAAAATTTGTGCTCTAAATTTCCCTCCAGGAACATTTGCGATGAACCAGTAAGTAATTCATTGGATAGTTCTGCTACATGTTAGCCCTCATATGGTCCATGAATCTAAGGCAAACAAATAATTTCAGGGAGGCCAATTCCTTATCAGGAATACAAAGTTGTTGCTCATCTTGAGAAGATAATAGGAACTGCCGATGCTGGAGTCTGAGTTAACATGGTGTAGAGCTGGATGAACAC
>NC_063337.1:20039922-20052553 GCF_021869965.1 Rhincodon typus
TCATCCAGCTCTACACCATGTTAGCTCATCTTGAGAATGTTCTTTTGAGGGAATGTCCATCACCATTCCTTTAATTGCTGCACATTGCAATGAGACTGCACTGGTCCCTTGCTATACCCCAATGATCTATCTGACAGTGCTCATACTGCAATTTGCTCACCTCTTTCCTGAATGTTGAGTAAAAGGGAGTATGTGAGTTAGTCATTGGCTATCTCACTGACTTAAGTCTGACAGCATTCCTCTGGGAAGGGCAGGAATCTGAGAAATCTTTTGCTTGCGAAATATGTGGAAGTGTTTCACATTTCGACCATCTCTCCCACAGGGTCAGTGTGGGGGATCGAACTATGAGCAAGTAACCAATATTTGACACTTGCAACAGATCACATCCTTCTGCTGTTTGAATATGCTCCATTTCTTTATGGATCTGGAACTTAACCAGGTCACGTAGATAAAAAAAGATTCCAGCAGATGCTAGAAAGGCCTGAGTTCTCTAACACTCGGCGGACTGCCAGAGATTAGGTACCTGCTCAGTCTTTTACAGAACATATGCCCCTATCCTCAGGCAGAAGTGACATGGTTAACCTGCACAGATAGGTGTACCAAGGCTCTCTGTAGGCTGCAATGTAAGATGGAGAGGTCTGCACCATTCTAACTATTTATGGTGGCACTGAAATGCAAGTGAATGGTGCTTTCCATGGAAATGGTGGTAGTGGCCTTGGAAATCCAGGTCCAGAAGAACAATCAGTGGCTGCTGAGTCTGCATTCAGACTTGCATTCCATGTTGGCCATGGGTACTCCTCCTAAATGAGGATCCTCCACCTCACTCCAGGTGTCTCCTTGTCCCAAGGAGACAGGGTCATACCAACACACGCAGAGACATGCAGGCAACTGGCAGCTGCTTCTCTGGACATGTTAGAGGCAGGTGAAGACTCTATGGCTGTCATTCCACCCATTCTAGTCTTGGCTCTGCAGCCTGGTTTTAGACAAATTTTTCCTGCAATGAGATAGAGTGGATGCAGGAGCAGTTTGTGATCATGTACAACCATGTGAGTTGGTGAGTAGGGAGTGCAGAGGGTAGGTGGTGGTATAAGATGAGGTGGGTGAGAGCCCTTGAATGGACATGATTCTTGCAATTCAGAGGATTGCAGTCCATCAACATTGGTGAGATGCACATGCTGTGTCAGAGTTAGTGACCCTGTGAGTGTGAGAGAGGTTGGTTCCATACCCATGTGGAGTGCAGGAAGTCATTGACTACTTCCCAGCACTGCTTGCTTTCCCTCTTTATAGCAGCCACACAGTGACTGTGCTGTAGTCTCTACCCAGGCCGGACAGGTCTGGTGGCTGATCTCATGCAGTCAGCTAGAAGGTTTACTGACCTTCTCAGTGATGTGATTGTCCAGTGCCTGCAGGACAGTATCTGTAAACCTTGAGGTTAGTTTGACTTTCTTTGGAGCATTTGCCAAGGGATACTGTCTTGTTTGCTGCATCTGGAACCCAGCTGCCCATCAAATATGGCACCAGAGCGTTCAAACTCAGAAGGTTTAGCAGTGACAGAAACTTCTTGCTCACCGCATTATTCCCAATATCTTGCTTGCATAGATAATGAGAAGCGGGTGAACATGTGAGAATATGGCCCATGGTAGACATGACACCATCTAACACCTGCCACCATTCTTTAACTTCAAGTTGAAAAATTCCACCTAATGTATTAAAAAAATATTTTTCTCAAGGACAATGCCACAATGGAACAAACTGCCAAAGCAAATCATCACAATCCCTGTAGTCAAAATCTTAAAATTTCTATCTTTGGATTTTTCCATTTAAATATTCTCATTTTTCAGGACTATTTCAGCAGTTCATGTTGATTTAACTAACACTGTTAAGACAGAATTTGCAAATTAGTCTGTGCTGCTGACACAACTAGAACAAAAGTTGAAGCAGGCTTACAATGTGGAGCTCACGGTAAAGTTGTTTCTAATTCAGTCATGGTGTGTGAGTGTCCGTGCTATTGCTGGAATATTCTCAGGGCCTATAACCTTTGTGGTATTCCGTACCTTCAGTCATTTTTTTGGTGCCACATGGAGTGAATCAAACAACTGAAGACTGACAGCTCTGAGAATCTGATGTAGGAAGATGCTGCATTGTATCATCAATCAGCCTTTCTGGCTGATGACAGTTGCTAAATTTTCAGCCTTTTGCACTGAGCACGGTGAGGATTTTTCAGAATGAGTATTTGTATTATTGCTTCAAGAGCTGGATATACTAATGAGCAAAGGACATGTACAAAATCCCAATATCAACTGCCATGAGCAATTCAGTAAAAGCAAGTTGGAGGACTGTACATAGTTACCTGTGAGAGCAAGTTGTAGTTGAGTTACTAAATAAGTCTGTATGAAATTCTCAGGTAAACTGATTGTGTGCTAATTATTCTGTTAGTTCACATTATATTGGAAACTTTTAAAAGATGCTAATTTCTGAACAAATCTCCAGGGTTTGGAATGAGGGAATTTCGGTTTGGGGTTTGTAAGACAAACTTTAAAGTTGGGGCCAGTCGCCAATATAGGGTGACAGGTAATATATGTAACTTCTGGCACATGCAAGTGTGCCACACTGCAAGCCTGGCTGATTATCCTAGATTGGTTGTTAGCCTAACTTGTTGCACAGGATTACTTAGCAAATGTGGTCCAATCATGCAATCACATCTAATGTTGGACACCAGGAATTCTGCAAGCACAAGCATACTGCAAGCTACATATATGGGTGGCACGGTGGCACAGTGGTTAACATTGCTGTCTGACAGCACCAGGGACCTGGGTTTGATTCCACCCTCGGGCGACTGTCTGTGTGGAGTTTACACATTCTCCCCATGTCTGCATGGGTTCCCTCCAGGTGCTCCGGCTTCCTTCCACGGTCCAAAGATTTGCAGGCTGGGTGGATTGGCCATGCTAAATTGCCCAGTAGTGTTCATGGATGTGTACATTAGGTGGGTTTATAGGGGGATGTGTCTGGGTGGAATGCTCTGAGGGTCGATGTGGACTTGTTGGGCCGAAGGGCCTGCGTCCACACTGTAGGGATTCTATGATTCTATATTAATAGGCAGGGCCCTGTTCTTTGCAGAGAGAAAAAAAAATGTACACACACTTTTTTGCTTGTTTCAACTCAACATAATATGAGAGAGAGCCATTCTCTGGTTCATTTCTCAAGGGCAATCTTTCCTCAGACAACATGCTCATTCTGACCCATTGCCAATGCAGTTTTTTATTCATTTCTCAGGGCAATGCCTTAATCAATCAGTGTCAACCTTCCAGTTTTAAGATTTGAAAAATGTTTGACAGTTAACTGGCAGTCATCATTAACTGATGCATTGTCCCTGTCAACATCTCTATCAATCAGAATGTACCTCTCCTACAGCTTAAATGTTGGTTACCCTTTACAGTAGTATTTCTTGCAAATTGAAGTGACAAGTGCCAGATGAAAAGCTTCAACAAAATGTGTGCTTTTCACAGCAATACCCAAGTTCTATACAACCAAGTAACTATTTGGATTAGACTTTGGAAAACTCTAGTTAGGTCCAAGATTCGTTTTTTGTCTTTTTGTCCCTGCCGTGATTATTAACCAGTAGATTAACTGGTCATTTTCTCATTGCTGTTTCTAGTAGCTTACAATGTGAACATGCTTTGTTTCCTCTGACATCAGTGACAGTATTGTCAACATATTTAGTCAACTATGAAAGCACCTTCACTCTGAAAGGCACCATACAAGTTTATTTCTCCCTTTCTGAGCAAGTGCAAGGCCAGCAGTTTAATATTTTCTGGGTCACTTGTTGCAGTTCACCACCTGTTGCCTTTTTTTTAGTTAATTCATGGGAGCTGAGTATCATTGGCTAGGCAGCATTTATTGCCCATCCCTAATTGCCCAGAAGGTAGTTAAAGGTCAACCACATTGCTATGGGTCTGGAGTCATATGTAGGCCAGACCAGGTAAAGATGGCAGTTTCCTTCCCTAAGAGACACTAGTGAACCAGATGGGGTTTTCCCTGATAATTGTCAATGAATTCTTAATTCCAGATTTTTAAAAATTGAATTCAAATTCCAGTATCTGCCATGGCATGATTTGAACCTGGGTCCCCAGACTTTAATCTGGGACTCTGGATTAACAGGACAGTGATTTAATACCACCAGTCCTCTCTAATGTTCATTTCTCAACTCATGAACTGATAACTTCTGTGGTCTCTTACAAAGGCTTCCACTATTAACCAACCTCAAGCTCTGCTCTGCTCATCCAATGTATCTTGACCCCACCTTCCCACTCTGTTCTCTTTCCAACCTTGTCCTGTAACACCCAGCCTTGCTCGACATCCCCCAGCAATGTTGGGGGGAGGGCAGAAGAAGAGCTGTATCCCCTCTTCTGTAACCAGTTCCGCTCTACACTTTGCTCCCAAACCATACCCTACTCCTATCTTTAAAACCCCTACCCTGCCCAAGTCAAACCCTGGCCTTCCTATGCTACACCTTTCTATCTACACCCCCCCCAATTCAAACCTTGACTTCCCTTCACCCTCTCCCCTCTGTGCACCCCCTCCTCCTTGCTCAGACCCTGTCCTTCCCCGTTTATACCTCCAACCCACTCCCCCACCTCTGCAGTCCCTCCATCCAAACTGTCCCCCCAACAGGGTGCTGCATGAGAGGACACTGATCTTGCCCCTTGATTCCGAAGTGACGCTTGCAGTAAAACATGTTGCAGCTCAGCACAATAGACTTGCGTTTATTTGGTAATAACCGGGATGAAGAGATATTTGCATACAGCAACAAGGGGACAACTTCAACATACAACTATTGGCCCCGAGGTAGGGGAGGAATTTTTTTCAAAGTCCTTTGTTGGTGACCGTTGCACACGATGTTGCTAATGCAAAAGAGATACAGGAAAGCGAGTCCCTCCCCTATTGTTGCACATCAGTGAGGTGGCCTCTGACGCTGTGTATATAAGAGGAAGCGCTGGGAACAGATATCGAACTGTGGGCCATATTACGGCTACATAACAGCGCCGTAGCAGCAAACGCATACATCACTGTATTCTCCCGTAGGAAAAGGATTCATTTAGTTATCAGGTAATATATATCATTTCACGGTAACCGGCAAATCGATTGTATTTTGAATCTGCTTTAAAAACTTTCTGGCAAAATTCGCTGATAACGCGTCATATTTTGCATTTTTTTTTAAAAAAAGAAGTCGCTGGTTAAATCGAAATCAAAATATATGGGATTGTATTTTCTTTCAAACATTCTAAACATACGAAGCATAAGGTGAATTTTAAAATAGCTTCATGCATTTTGCTTATTAATAACATATAACGTGATCAGTTAACCTTGTTTGGTTTTGAGGTGAGGTATTCTATGATGGTTAAGCCGCGAGTCCTATTTTGCACTGAGTAACAGCAGCTGACTGTGTTTTATTCTCTCTTGTTTCAGAACCTTGTTTATATTATGATCATTCGGCGTTTAACTTCTGAACTTTCTATGGAACAAAAGCAGAGCCAAACTATAGTTAAAAAGAGTTTCAACGAGCGGGATACTTTTAGAGAATCCTGGACATCCCTTTGTTAGCTGCCCTGGCCCACTGGATCTGACAACAGGTACCTTCACACCATTTACCGTCTTTAAAGGAGTTCCGGGGTGTGTTTAGTGGCAGTTATCACTTATAACATTCGGTCTGAAGTTACATTTCCGTGAATCATGAGCTGCGTTCCTGGTTAATAGTCTATCTTAAAGTTTTTAAGTTCCTGCGTTGACTCATTTTAATCCTTTCCCTTCCCCATGATTCACGCTGAATTTGATATATTAATTGATATGACCTCAGGAATGGGGAATGAAATGTGAGGGAGGACTCAAATGTTTTGACAGAATCTGTTGAAGTTGCAACATTATGAGACATGAGCTAAAGGAATACTGTGTGGCTGTAAAATGGAAGCTGTTATTGTTTGCTCTATCCCACGGAGCTACCATCATTATATTCAGCTCTGACTTGCATGACTCTTTCAGAATTTTAGGCTGTGGTTTGTCTCCCATTTCACATTTCAAATTTCAAATATTTTTTGCTTCCTGACACAGACCCAAAAGACTTATTTTTAAACTTTTTGTATTAACCCCATTAAATTGTGTTAGTTTGATATTCTGCTGTAAATCACTGGCTAGGTTCTGCTTTTACGGTCATAAGTTCTGAAGTGTGCAACCGACCAAGCTGTACCTGTAGAGAGGAAAAAAAACTCCAATTGTTTCAGGACTTTTTCCTTCCAGCTCCACACTGTGTTATCTCTGACTCCAGCATCGGCAGTTCTTACTATGTCAATTGTTTCAGGTTATTTCAAAACTGGCAAAGGTTAGAGATTAACTAGTGCTTTATTTTAGCTATAACAGAGAGGGAAGGAAAGAGAGGCTGCAATAGTTTGAGATGTAGGAATGATTAAATGACAAAGAATGGTTGGTGCAAGGCTAGAAGAAGTTGTAATGGGGTGAGGGAGGAAAAAAAAGTGACAAAACCAATACTAACATTCAGTGTCTGAAGCTGGTTTCTTAAAAAAAAGGGTGTTGTTTTTAGAACTTTTAAACTGTTGAACTCTGTTCAAAAGTCAGTTTACAAAGTGCCTCATCAAAGCAGGAGGGGCTGTTCCTCAAACTCCAATCTGAGGTTGAAGTTCAGATTGGAGAATTAAAATGACAAATGATTGAAAACATGGCACCATTCTGTTTGGCTAGGTGGCCACATTGATGTAGTCTCTCTCAATGTAGAGAAGGCAGCATTTAGTGTGGTGAGTATCAGTATGCCAACTTAGAAGAAATATAGAGTGATTTTGTTGTGTGTGTGTGTGTGTGTGTGGCTTGGATGGTGGAAAATGGGTACTGTGTGCTGAATGTGATCAAAGAGTGAACCAGAGGGCACAGTCCCATCGGACAAGCTGGGGAGGGGAGTGCGGAATTGAAGACATTGAATGATGGCACCCAGGTAGATATGGCAGAAATAGCTGAGAATGAGCTGTTGAATGGAGAAAGTGAGGACATAGGGAGCCTGATGAATCTTGGAGGAATTTAGTGAGGAAAGAATTTAGGAAATGGGAGTAGCATGGGGGCAATCATAGTAGGGGTCATCCTCTTTGTGAAATTATCAGCCTGGACTGTCTCCTGCATTCTATCCTCTAAGTGTGAAGTTGTTCAAAACTTTGCTACCCATGTCCTACGTTCCCTATAATTTCTCTGGTCACTGTGAGGACCTCCCAGGTTTGTGTCTGCAGCACTTGGTGAAACCGGAGCTGAATAGATCAACAGGCTGAAACATTACCATTGCCTTCAGTCATGCTAACCTCGTTCCATTTCACCCTTGCAAACAAACTATCTAGGCTAGCAATTGTTGCTCATCCCTAATTGCCCAGAGGAACGTTCAGAGTCAACTACATTGCTATGGGTCTGGTGTAACATAAGCCAGACCAGGTAAGGAAAGCAGATTACCTATCCTGAAGGACATTAGTGAACCAGTAGGCTTTTCCTGACAGAGACAAAAAAAGACCCTGCAGACGGTGGAATCCAAGGTAGACAAACAGGAGGCTGGAAGAACACAGCAAGCCAGGCAGCATCTGGAGGACTGGCAGGACCTACCTTTGACCAAGCTTCTTCTGACAATTGACATGGTCATCACTAGACTATTAATTCCAGGATTTTAAAAAAATCAATTCTATTTGCCTTGGCAGGATTAGAACCTGGGTCTCTGGATTAATAGTTTTTAGTGATAAAACCACAAGTCATCGCCTCCCTCTATAATTATATTGATAGTTCTTGGTTAAGTAATGCCTCCAGTTTTAAAATTCTCATCCAGATTTTGAAATCCCTCCATGTTAACTCCCCTCCTGTCTCTGTGGTCTCCTCCAGCCCTACATCTTTCTAAAATTGTCAGAGTCGTATGTCCACCTACCAAAAATTCACTATTACCTTACTTTTACTTTTGTTTTAAAATGCTCGTTAAAGCCTACCTTTGACCAAGCTTTTGATCATATTTCCTTATATGGCTTGGTGTCAGATATTGTTTCTCTAACACTTCCACAAAATGCCTTGGGGTATCTTGTTATGTCAAAGACTGTAAATAAAATTGTTTTTCAGCAGCTGCATTGATGTGGAAGGTGATATCAGCTGATCAGATGAAGTAAGATGGAGAAACTGAGGGAATGGAATAAGCTGCCTTTCAGGAAACTGGATGGGTGGAAGTGTAAGCAAGGTAGCTGAGGGAAATCACTTGTCTTAGAGTAACTAAATCTGGTAACTTATACGCTCACATAGGAGATATTAGGGAGAAGAAAATGTCCACATTATGACTTGCATTGTTTAAAACTTGTATTGTTGTAAACAGTTAACTACTTCTTCAGGGAATTAAACTTGATACTGTTAATTTGCCCTGTGACCAACTGCTAATGCCATCTGAAATGACCTAGCTAGCTTTCTCAGTTATAAATACAATTAATTAGGAAATGGACGAAAGGCATGGTCTTATCAGTATTGTCTACATCCTGACAAATACATTAGCCTTCACTGTTTTCTTTAATAACTTGTATATCTGTAATTCCACTTTTTTCCTCTGTTCCCACTTTTTTCCTCTGTTTCTGTTCAGAATATTGTCCTTTTCAAACATTTCCCATCAGTTAGTCCTCCAGTAATAATGATGTGCCACTTTGTAATGTTCCCCTTGTGCTTGCTCTGATGATATGGATTGCACAGAAACAAAAGCCGTTTAGGAAATCTTAGAAACAGTTGATACTATTTTGAATTTGAGAATATTGAAATTTCTGTCAGTTCTAGCCCCAGTGGGCTCTAATGCTGAATTTGCAGTGGTGAATTAATCTGACTACTGCTAGTTTTTGTAGATCTGACTTTCAGGTTTTCACCTTGGCTTGCATTGTAGCCTGACTTGAATCATCATAAAAGAAACCGGTAAATTTTGTTGAAACATAAACCGAAGGTTTGATGGGCTTCCTGTATAGTTTCTTTTTATTTTGACTAACTGTTGAAAGAGCTCCACTGTGGTCTTTCTCTTAAATCCCCTCATGCCCATTCTAAGCGCCTGTTGTCCATGAGACCTATTACCTGTTCCCTTGATCCATTCCCCCCCCCCACCCCAAATTACTGACCATTCAGTTCCTTTCTGGCTCATGTTTTCAGATATTGTAACTGCTCACTCTCGCTCTCCTGCACTCCCCAATTACTTCCAGATTTACTGAGGAGCTGGCATGAAAGTTGAGGCTTGGTGTAAATTAGCCATGATCTTATTGAAATACAAGGCAGACTTGGGGGCGCTGAATGGACTATTTCTACTTTTGATTTCTTTATGTTCTATCACTTGGCTCCATCACACAATCTCCGACCTAGCCACCAAACCCATCCTTCTTTCTGGGAGTAGTCTGAGACTGAACCAGAATATTCACAGGCTTGGTTTCTTACAGAAAACCACATGAGCTTCTAACCCCTCTATCAGTCTGCCTCTTTTTATTTTAAAAGGCATCTCTTCGACCAAGCTATTAGTCACCCTTTCTAATTACTACTTTTTGATGTGTTTTCAAATGACTTCTGTGAAGGATCAGGCAATACTTTCAAGTTTAAGATATTGTGTAAATGGTGTTGTCTAGTAGCCATAGAAACTCAAATGCAAAGTTACAGTTTTTACTTGGTTTTCAGTTTGTTAATGTAGAATTTTCTGGGTGATTTAGCAGGATGCTAGCCATTGTAATGTTCTATTACTGGAGCAAATGGGAGAATGATCACTTGATCTTAATTCCACCTAATGAGTGTGTGTGTGTTTAGAACAGCCTTGCAATTTACAGAATACTTTTCCATAACCCCGCCCTGGTTATAGTTACAAGCTGGGCTGTTTTATTAATAGGAATTGCTACCTTGAAATGCCCATGGATTTTTTTTTTGCTGTATGGATTTTAGCGCATAAACAAAGTATTAAATGTCTTATTTTGCAAGAGATTTTATCGTGGCCTCAGGTTGTTTTTGTTCCTTTTATCTACTGCTATAAATGTTCTCTGACAAAGTAGAGGCAGTTATTTGTCTTGCTATATTGGTTTCACAGGGCGAAGCAGAGGTTTCTTGCGTTTCAGTCTAGCCCTAGCAACAGAATCAACCAATTGTGTTGCAGCCCTTCTATTATTCATCCCTGAAGGAATCAGATATTGTTTGAAAGACAAGGCAGGCTTGAGGGGCTGAATGGATCTCTACTGGTGCCAGATTACCCATTTGATGAATAAACTATCTAGCCTAAATCTAAGGAGTATAAAGTTTTTGTTGAAAACCAAATGTTGGAAAGCGGAAACAAAAACAGAAGGTGTTGGCAATATAAACAGTAGGGTCAATCAATACCTGTAGAAACAAAAGTCACATGTCAACATTACAGACTGAATCCTCTTCAGTGCTGGGAACCGAAAAATTATTTAACATCTTAGTAAAATGGGGTAGGTAAGGAAGGGGTAGTAGGAACTGCAGACACTGGAGAATCTGAGATAACAAGATGTAGAGCTGGATGAACACAGCAGGCCGAGCAGCAGCATAGGAGCAGGAAAGCTGACGTTTCGGGCCTAGACCCTCCTTCAGAAAAATTTTTTAAAAATAGAACAGAAGAATAGGCAAATAGCTACGATGCTGGTGAGCTAATCTCATTTTGAGAGTAGATGGTGTGTTGTGGGTGTGAGGTTTATTCATAGTTCTCGTGCAATTGGGAATCAATGATCTGCAGACTCCTGGCTCAATTGAAATGTTTAGAAACAAGAAAAGTCTCGCTCAGGGAACAACAAATCCATTTTCAGTTCTATTCTCCCCTGTTTACTCGAAGGTATCAGAGTGGTGGTGACAGGAACAAAAACAAAGTTGCTGGAAAAGCTCAGCAGGTCTGGCAGCATCTGTGAGGGAAAGAACAGAGTTAACGTTTCGGGTCCGGTAACCCTTCCTCAGAACATAAGGACTGGAGACTGGAGGCCTGTGACCAGAAATATGCCACAGAGATTGGTGCTGGATCCACTGTTTTTTGTCATTTATATTCACATCCAAATCATTTGAGTAGGAGGTATGGTTAGTAAATTTGCCAATGATACCAAAATTAATAGTGTAGTGGACAGCGAAGAAGGTCACCCCCAAGTACAACAAAACCTTGATCAGATGGGTCGATAGGTCGAGGAGTGACAGGAGGAGTTTAATTTAGATAAATGTGAGGTATTACATTTTGGTGGGCAAGATCAGGGCAGGACTTGTACACTTAATGGTAAGGAATTGGGGAGTGTTGGGAAACATAGACCTTGGAGTGCAGGTCCATAGTTCCTTGAAAGAGGAATCACAGGTAGACAGGATAGTAAAAAAGGCATTTGGTACGCTTGCATTGAGTATGGGAGTTGGGGGTCATGTTGCGGCTGTACAGGACATTGGTGAGGCCACATTTGTAATACTGTGTTCAATTCTAGTCTCCCTGCTATAGGAAAATTATTGCAAAACTTGAAATGGTTTAGAAAAGGTTTACAAGAACGTTGCTAGGGTTGGAGGGTCTGCGCTATAGGGAGAGAGGCTGAATAGGCTAGAGTTCTTTTACCTGGAGCGTCGGAGCCTGAGGCATTTATAAAAGCAGAGAGGCATGGATAGGATAAAGGATATGGGCCAAATGCTTGCAAATGGAACTAGATTAATTTGGGATATCTGGTCGGCATGGACGAGTTGGACCAAAGGGTCTGTTTCTGTGCTGTATGTCTCATTAACTCTCTGTTAGAATTTTGTGCAAATGAGGGGTTGAGATCCAAATCATTGAAAGCATTGCACATCTGAATGCTTTTCAGGCATCCAGTCTGAAAAGCAACCTTTCACCACCACCCTCTGACATCTTTGAGTCATCAGGGGAGAATGGAAACGAAACAGGATGTCAAGGTCATGGCTTGTACTTGCTTTCTGCTCTTTCATCTCAGCAGTTTCTGCATCTGATAGGCTACTGTCGGCCATCTATATCATTCTGTGGCCATAATGCCATTTCTCTTCTGTCTGTGCATATGAGTCAGTGTCCCCTGTAGCTTGCAACTTTTGAAACCCTCATCTTTTCCCTGTCCCATATAACTGCAATCTGGCTTCCATACTCTTGGCCTCCTGCACTGTGCTACCAAGTGTGACATTAAGCTTTGCGAACCAGATCTCTCTTCTCTAGGCTCAGAGGACAAGATAACTATTCCTTTGTTCTATAATGTCTTTACGTTCCTTCAATGAAATTTATCTTTTTTAGATTTAATAATTTCATGCTTCTCTGTTAAGGAGGTAGCTGGTCACTAGACTCACTAACTTTTGTTGTGACTGGAGGATCTGTTTTTATTTCTACTTACCCAACTTTCCAGCTCTACTAAAATTCCAGTGATCTGTTCTAAAGAACAGTTCTATCCAGCTCATGGTTGACTGATTTGGATATTTACAGCATTTTCTGTTGGTATTAAAATCTAACCAGCAAAGTTATAAATAGTTAACAAAGTGCTATTGATCAGTGTCTGACATAACAAGGTGTAGAGCTGGATGAACGCAGCAGGCCAAGCAGCATCAGAGGAGCAGGAGAGCTGACGTTTCGGGTCTGGACCCT
>NC_063337.1:20052953-20081858 GCF_021869965.1 Rhincodon typus
GCAGTTCCCACTATCTCTCTATTGATCAGTATCTTTTTTTTTTAGAAAAGAATTTTCTATCTTCTGAAAAAAAAACTGGCTGATTTGGGGATAGGATCCACAGACATAAGTCACTTCCATTCATTCACCCTGAGCCCAGTTTCTCACATGTTCCTTCATTGTGAGAGCTGGAAAACCATTTACCTGCAGGAGTGGTTGAAACTGGTGCTCCTGCCAACCTGTGCCACATTCCATTTTTTTTTTCAGCCTGGGTCATAAATATGTACAACAAAGGCTGCAATTTGTCCTGGATAAAGTTTCTTTTTCTTTTTTAAGAAAAAAGTGCCCTCCAATTCTCCAACCAGCTCACCAGCTGCTTTCTGGTTATTTTGCCCATGAAATTATGAAAAGATAATTTCAAGAAGGAAAGAACAAAAGAATAATTATTTTGCCCTGGATTCTTTGCTGTCCTGATCCAAATCAAATACTGGAGCTTACAAAAGCAGTTACTATAGTTGCCAATGGCAAATCCAATTTATGTGCTGAGTAGAAATATTGTACTTCAGTACATTGCATCCTACCACAGTGTTATTTGTCATATGCTTGTAGGAACAATACCTTGTTTTTCTTTTTGACAGGCCATCTATTATTGGCTCACAAGAACTCACCTGACTTTGCATGTAAACATCTTTGCTCCAAAACACATCCCTCTCTTGACACACAACTTAATGAGCCCCAGGGAAAGGTTTGTTAATAAAGTGCTCTTGTGGCCCCCTACCTCTGTGAGCCAGCCCATTTTTAGTCTCCTTATCTGAGGAAGGATGTTCTGGCTGTGGAGGCAGTGCACCAAAGGTTTATCAGACCTGTACCTGGGATAGCAGGTCTGACTTATGAAGAGAAACTGAGTTGGTTATGACTATTTTCACTAGAGTTCAGAAGAACGAGGGAGAATCTCTATAGAAACCTACAAAAGTCTAACCAGACTAAACCAGGTAAACACAGGAATGATGTTTCCGATGACGAGGGAGTCCAGAACCAGAGGTCATTGTCTAAGAATATTGGATAGACCATGAGGAGAAATTTATTTACCTAGAGAGTGGTGAGCTTGTGGGGGGGATGTTTTAAGAGATGTGCAAGGCATGTTTTTCACACGAAGGGTGGTGAGTGCCTGGAATGCGCTGCCAGAGGAGATGGCGGGAGCAGACACAACAGCAGCATGCAAGAAGCACCTGGATGAATACATGAATAGGAAGGGAATAGAGGGATGTGGATCCTGTAAATGAAGACAGTTTTAATATAGAAGGGTTAAAATCTGTCAGCGCAGGCTTGGAGGACTGAAGGGCCTTTTCCTGTGGTGTATTGTTCTTGGCTTTTTCTTTGTTCTTTGAATGATGGAGCAGACTCAAACAGCCAAGTGGACTATGCCTATTTTGAGTTTCTAGATGTCCGGGTTCAAGCCCCACCTAACCCAGAGGTGTGTCATAACATATCCAAACAGATTTGATTAAAATAACTGCAAGATTCAGTTGTAGAGCTTGTGAATCCAAAGTCAATTTGAAGCACTTAGTCAGGCTACTAACTGGGAACGTTTCTTCAGACACGTAGACCTATTTAGTGAACTGGCATTAGTGAACACCACCAGCAGTGCAAGGCCAGTGTATTGAAGATAGCACAGTTCCTGTGCACTATATGAAAACCGCTTTCAAGGAATAGCTCAGTTGTCTTTTTGACTTTTTTTTTAAACCTTTCATTTTTGAATCGATGTCTCAAAGTCTACTTGTAATATTAAAGTTTCAAAAGCCCAAGAGATTTTTATATTCATTCACAGGATGTGGCTATTGAAGGTTAGGCCAGTATTTATGGCCTATCCGTAATTGTCCTGGAAAAGGCAGTGGTGATCTGCCATTTTTTTGAAGTTCTGCTGTCCTTTGGGTGTAGGTACATCCACAGTGTCGTTAGGAGGGAAGGTCTAGGATCTTGACCTAGCAACCATGAAGGTATCGCAATACACTTTCAAAGTCAGGATGGAGAGAGGCTTGGAATGGATCATGCAGGTGATCATGTTCCCATGTATCTGCTGCCCTTCTAGGTGGTAGAAGTCATGGGTTTGGACCGTGCTGTTGGAGGAACCTTGATGTGAGTTGCTGCAGTGGATTTTGAAGATGGTACACACTGCTGTCATTGTGCAATTGTAGTGAAGAGACTAAGTGTTGAAGGAACAAAAACAGAAATTGCTGGACAAGCTCAGCAGGTCTGGCAGCATCCGTGGAGAGAAATTGGAGTTAATATTTTGGGTCAAATGACCCTTCCTCGAAGTGTTGAAGGTGCTGGGTCCAATTTGGAGATTTTTATATCCTGAAGGGTGTCAATCTTCTTGAGTGTTTTTTGTTTTGGAGCTGCTTCCATCTAGGCAAATGCAGAGTTTTCCAACATACTCCTGACTTGTGCCTTATAGATGAAGGATAGGCGGTGGGGAGTTAAATGATGAATTACTTCCTGCTGTATTCCTGGCCTCCGTTGTGCTCTTGTTGTCACTGTATTTTTATGGATGGTTCAGCACAGTGTGGTGTGGGCAGGTGCATTCGTGGTTTTCAAAGGGGAAATGGGGTCCATGTTGGATGAAAGAAAAATTGCTTCTGGGGAATGGTGAGGTCGTAAACTCAGTTGCTCTTGCAGAAAACAGTGACATGTCAAATGTTTACTGCATGGAAGGAGTTCATTCCATGATTCTACTATTTAGGCCAAGTTACCAGTCTTTTTTTTTCTGATTTGGAATCTGTCTAAAGGTGCTTATTGAGTGGATCATGTGTAAAATTGCAGATGCTGTCCTGCCTTCCCGCTAATGCTAAAATAGTGTGAGAATTAGCCCTCTTACATGGATTCAAAGACTTGCTGCCTCCTTTCTGTCCCATATAAAGAGAACAGAACTCCCACCACCCTGAAAAACTTTGCACTGAGCTTCACTGGAGCTCTGCAGCAAGCCTGAGACAAGGACGTTGGCGAGGGAACACAGTGGTGTGTTGAAGTGGGGTCCTTGCAGTCTTCAGGATTCAATATTGAGTTCAATAATTTTAGAGATCACAGTGTGGAGCTGGACGAACAGAGCAGCTCAGGCAGCATCAGAGGAGCAGGAAAGTTGACGTTTTGGGTCTGGACCCTTCCAGTTCTTGCAACCTTCAATAATTTTAGGGCCTGAGCACCTTCTCACATGTCCTTACCCCAACCCCCACACACCAGGCCTTGACATCACATGGGCTGCTACCACAAACAGCCCATTATCAGCCACAAATAGTTCCCATTAGCAGCTATTGATTGTCCCAGGCTGACTTTGACCCATTCTTTTGTCTGTCAAACCATTGTTCATTCTCTCTTAAAAACCAAAAGAACTGTGGATGCTGTAAATCAGGAACAAAAACAAAGTTGCTGGAAAAGCTCAGCAGGTCTGGCAGCATCTGTGGAGGAGAAAACAGAGTTAACGTTTCGGGTCCGGTGACCCTTCCTCAGAACTTCTCAGTTCTCAGAACTGAGGAAAAACTTTGTATTCATTCTCTCTTCCTCTCGTTCGTTCGTTCGTTCGTTCTTTCTTTCTTTCTTTCTTTTTGCCCGCACCCTAACTTCCTGCTTAAAGGGGCCGTCTCATAAAAATGTATTGATAAATTTTCTCAAGTTAGATTTTTGGAATGAGGAAATCCCATGATATCCTGTATAAATATGGGATTCTGTTCCTTTTTCTGCAGTGATGTTTTGTGCATGTATTTGACCAATAACCCAAGTTCCCAGCATGAAACCCATTACATCAACTCAAGTGATGCATTACATCAGCTGAATTATGGTCAACTGCCTGTAGCAGAGCTGAAAATGAGCAGAGTGGAGATGCAAATCACTAGGGAAGTGCCTCTAGTTTTATGCAATATGACATAAAAGGAAACTGACTGCAATCAGCAGATGGTAAATTTAAGACAACAAGGTGCAGGGCTGGACGAACACAGCAGGCCAAGCAGCATCATAGGAGCAGAAAGGCTGACGTTTCAGGCCTAGACCCTTCATCAGAAAAGGGGGAGGGGAAGGGGGTTCTGAAATAAATAGGGAGAGAGTGGGAGGCGGAAAGAAGATGGATAGAGGAGAGGATAGGTGGAGAGGAAACAAACAGGTCGAAGAAGCGGGGATGGGGCCAGTAAAGGTGAGTGTAGGTGGGGAGTTAGGGAGGGGATAGGTCAGTCCAGGGAGGACGGACAGGTCAAGGGGGCGGGATGAAGTTAGTCGGTAGGAGATGGGGGTGCGGCTTGAGGTGGGAGGAGGAGATAGGTGGGAGGAAGAACAGGTTAGGGAGGCGGGGACAAGCTGGACTGGTTTTGGGATGCAGTAGCGGGAGGGGAGATTTTGAAGCTTGTGAAATCCACATTGATACCATTGGGCTGCAGGGTTCCCAAGCGGAATATGAGTTGCTGTTCCTGCAACCTTCAGGTGACATCGTTGTGGCACTGCAGGAGGCCCAGGATGGACATGTCGTCTGAGGAATGGGAGGGGGAGTTGAAATGGTTCGCGACTGGGAGGTGCAGTTGTTTATTGCGAACCGAACGTAGGTGTTCTGCAAAGCGGTCCCCGAGCCTCCGCTTGGTTTCCCCGATGTAGAGGAAGCCACACCGGGTACAGCGGATGCAGTATACCACATTGGCAGATGTGCAGGTGAACATCTGCTTGATGTGGAAAGTCTCCTTGGGGCCTGGGATGGGGGTGAGGGAGGAGGTATGGGGGCAGGTGTAGCACTTCCTGCGGTTGCAGGGAAAAGTGCCGGGTGCGGTGGAGCTGGAGGGGAGTGTGGAGCGGACAAGGGAGTCACGGAGAGAGTTGTCCCTCCGGAAAGCAGATAAGGGTGGGGAGGGAAGGATGTCTTTGGTGGTGGGGTCGGATTGCAGATGGCGGAAGTGTCGGAGGATGATGCGTTGGATCCGGAGGTTGGTGGGGTGGTACGTGAGGACGAGGGAGATTCTTTTTTGGTTCTTATTGCGTGGACGGGGTGTGAGGGATGAGTTGCGGGAGATGTGGGAGACACGGTTGAGGGCGTTCTCGACCACTGAGGGGGGGAAGTTATGGTCCCTGAAAAACGAGGACAACTGAGATGTACGGGAGTGGAATGCCTCATCCTGGGAGCAGATGCGGCGGAGGCGAAGGAATTGGGAATAGGGGATAGCATTTTTGCAGGAAGGTGGGTGGGAGGAGGAGTATTCTAGGTAGCTGTGGGAGTCGGTGGGCTTGAAATGAATATCGGTTTCTAGGTGGTTGCCCGATATGGAGACAGAGAGGTCCAGGAAGGGGAGAGAGGTGTTAGAGATGGTCCAGGTAAACTTAATGTTGGGGTGGAAGGTGTTAGTGAAGTGGATGAACTGTTCGAGCTCCTCGTGGGAGCACGAGGCGGCGCCGATACAGTCATCAATGTAACGGAGGAAGAGGTGGGGTTTAGGGCCGGTGTAGGTACGGAAGAGGGATTGTTCCACGTAACCTACAAAGAGGCAGGCATAGCTTGGGCCCATGCGGGTACCCATGGCCACCCCCTTTGTCTGTAGGAAGTGGGAGGAATTGAAAGAGAAGTTGTTGAGTGTGAGGACGAGTTCGGCTAAGCGGATGAGGGTGTCAGTGGAGGGGGACTGGTCAGGCCTGCGGGACAGGAAGAAGCGGAAGGCCTTTAGGCCATCTGCATGGGGAATACAGGTGTAGAGGGACTGGACGTCCATGGTAAAGATGAGGTGTTGGGGACGGGGGAATTAGAAGTTCTGGAGGAGGTGGAGGGTGTGGGTGGTGTCACGGACATAGGTGGGGAGTTCCTGGACCAAGGGGGAGAAAATGGAGTCAAGATAGTTGGAGATCAGTTCGGTGGGGCAGGAGCAGGCGGAGACAATGGGTTGACCAGGGCATTCAGGTTTGTGGATTTTGGGAAGGAGATAGAAGCGGGCAGTGCGAGGTTGGGGAACGATGAGGTTGGAGGCCGTGGGTGGGAGGTCACCTGAGGTGATGAGGTTGTGGATGTTTTGGGAGATGATGGTTTGGTGCTCAGGGGTGGGGTCATGATCAAGGGGGCGGTAGGAGGAGGTGTCGGAGAGTTGGCGTCTGGTCTCGGCGATGTAGAGGTCAGTGCGCCATACTACAACTGCGCCTCCCTTGTCCGTGGGTTTTATGGTGAGGTTGGGATTGGAGCGGAGGGAGCGGAGGGCTGCACGTTCTGCAGGGGAGAGGTTGGAGTGGGTGAGAGGGGTGGAGAGGTTGAGGCGATTGATGTCCCAGGCCCCAAGAAGACTTTCCACATCAAGCAGATGTTCACCTGCACATCTGCCAATGTGGTATACTGCATCCGCTGTACCCGGTGTGGCTTCCTCTACATCGGGGAAACCAAGCGGAGGCTCGGGGACCGCTTTGCAGAACACCTACGCTCGGTTCGCAATAAACAACTGCACCTCCCAGTCGCGAACCATTTCAACTCCCCCTCCCATTCCTCAGACGACGTGTCCATCCTGGGCCTCCTGCAGTGCCACAACGATGCCACCCGAAGGTTGCAGGAACAGCAACTCACATTCCGCTTGGGAACCCTGCAGCCCAATGGTATCAATGTGGATTTCACAAGCTTCAAAATCTCCCCTCCCCCTACCGCATCCCAAAACCAGTCCAGCTCGTCCCCGTCTCCCTAACCTGTTCTTCCTCCCACCTATCCCCTCCTCCCACCTCAAGCCGCACCCCCATCTCCTACCGACTAACCTCATCCCGCCCCCTTGACCTGTCCGTCCTCCCTGGACTGACCTATCCCCTCCCTAACTCCCCACCTACACTCACCTTTACTGGCCCCATCCCCGCCTCTTCGACCTGTTTGTTTCCTCTCCTCTATCCATCTTCTATCCGCCTCCCCCTCTCTCCCTATTTATTTCAGAACCCCCTTCCCCTCCCCCTTTTCTGATGAAGGGTCTAGGCCCGAAACGTCAGCCTTTCTGCCCCTATGATGCTGCTTGGCCTGCTGTGTTCGTCCAGCCCTGCACCTTGTTGTCTCGGATTCTCCAGCATCTGCAGTTCCTACTATCTCTGGTAAATTTAAATTTGGTTAGTTTAGAAAATTATGTTGTGGAAGTCCTGCAACTAACTACTTATTTCACAGAATGTAAAACATTAATGTTTAAAATTCCTGCATACGATTTTGTTGCTTTTAAAAACAAAGCTACAATCCATGGTTTCAGCTTGGCAGTACCTGTTACGATCCTTTTAATTGGACTTATTTTTCTCTATCCTTCACCTTCTCCTTCCTGATGATGAGATTGGCCTGATTTCAGTGTTGGTAGCATCTGTGGAGATAAAGCAGAATTTGGGTTGGAGGGGTGGGTGGAGGAGTAAACAATAGATGAAAACAGAACCCAGAGAGAGAGAGAGAGAAACAGTTGGGCCGACAAAAGAATTGGTAAATGTCAGCCTGGGGTAATCAGGGTTCCCAAGCAGAAAATGAAATGCTGTTCTTCCAGCTTGCACTGAGCTTCGCTTGACCACTGCAGCAAACCTGAGACTGGGACATTGACCAGGGAACACAGTGGTGTGTTGAAGTGGGGACCTTGCAGCCTTCAGGATTCAATATCGCGTTCAATAATTTTAGGGCCTGAGCACCTTCTCCCATGTTGTTACCCCAACCCCCACACACCAGGCCTTATCATCACATGGACTGCTACCACAAGCAACCCATTATTAGCCACAAATAGTTCCTATTAGCAGCTTTGATTCTCCCAGGCTGACTTTGACCCATTCTTTCTTTTGTCTGTCAAACTGCGCTTGTGCTTGCTCGCTCTCTCTCTCTCTGTCGACTCCATCTCCACCTATCCCTTACTCCCCTCCAACCACCCCATCATCAACATTTGCCTCGTTACAATTAGTTCTGAAGAAGGATCACTGGACTGGAAGCATTAACTCTGATTCCTTTCCACAGATTTTTCCAGACCTGCTGAGCTTTTCTAGCAATTTCTGTTTTTTTGTTTCTGATTTTAGTGTTGACAGACTGGATCTAATTGGCATTCCAGGCATTCATTAAAATCTAGTCAAATTCAGTACCTGTACAAACCAATTGCAAACAAAGTTTTATGATCCTTTGTGTTAGTCAAGATATCATGCTTGTTTACGTGCAAAGGAGGCAGATTTTTCAGACAAGATCTCAGAGCCCTGAGAAATGATCTTTTGATCTTCTGCCAGGACAATAACTACACAATTGTTCTGATGCAGTTCCAAATTGTTTAAAAAAAATCCTTCCTTGTTTTTAATCTTCTTTTCGCACCACCTTTAACTGGAAAGTCATAGAGTCTTACAGCACGGAGACAGGCCCTTTGGCCCAAACTGGTCCGTGCTGAACAAAATCTCCATCCACGCTAAACTCATTTCCCTGCACTTGGCCCTTCTAAACCTTTCCTATCGTGTATTTGTCCAAATGCCTTTTAAATGTTGTTAATGTACCCGCCTCAACCACTTCCACTGGCAGCTCATTCCATATGTGTATCACCCTCTGTGTAGAAAAAGTTGCCCCTCAAGTTGCCATGTATTCTTTCTCCTCTTACCTTAAACTGATGCCCTCTAGTCCTTGATTCCCTGAGCCTGGGAAAGAGACTGAGTGCATTTATACACTTCTACAAGATCCCCCCCCCCCTCAGTCTCGTACGCTCTAAAGAAAAAGGTCCTATCTTGTCCAACCTCTGCCGATAACTCAGTCCCTTGATTCCTGGCAACATTCTTGTAAATTTCTTCTGCACTCTTTCCAGTTTAAATCCTTCCTATTGCAAGGTGACCAAAACTGAACACATTACTCTAAGTGCGGCCTCACCAACGTCATGTACAACTGCATCATAACTTACCAACTTCTATACTCAATACCCTGACTGATGAAGGCCAGAGTGCCAAAAGCCTTCTTCACTGCCCTGTCTGTATGTGACTCCACTCTTGGAGAACAGTGCATCTGATCTCCAAGGTCCCTCTCTTCCACCACACCCCTTAAGGTCTTACCATTCACTATGGAATTCCTACTTGGATTAGACTTTCCCAAATGCAACACCTCACACTTGTCTATATTAAACTCCCATTTGCAATTTCTCGGCCCACTTGCTCAGCTGATCAAGATCCTGCTGCAATTTCTGATAACCTTCCTCACTGTCCATGATACCACCTATTTTAGTGTGATCCGCAAACTTACTAATTATGCCTTGTACATTCTCATCCAAATCTTTGATATAGATAACAAACAGCAATGGGCCTAGCACAGAACCCCTAAGGCACACCACTAGTCACAGGCCTCCAGTCAGACAAGCATCCTTCCATTATTACCCTGTGCTTCCTACCATCAAGCCAATTGTGAATCCATTGAATTGGTTGAACAGGTGAAAACATCATGACACGTTTTTTTGGACTGAAGTAGGAATTTGCCGACCTGACCTAGAGTTCAATAATCAGACCAGTTTTGCCATTTTTTTTGATGTACATTGATGATTTTAATAGTACACTCCACTCCCAAGTTTTTGAAAATCTGCGGGTGATGTGAAACTTCCATGTAACTGTAATCATTCAATCCAGGAAACATTCTGGTAAATGTGAAACTTTGTAACATAGGTGTGAATTTGGATAAACAATGCAAGTTAAATGGTACAGTTTTAAAGGGGATGCAAAAACACACACCTGGGATTGTTTGTGTACAAATCTTCGAAAGTCTCAGGACAGATTGGAAAAAACAGCTCAGATCCTGGGTGTTAAAAATAGACTCTTACACAAAAGCAGTGCCTGGGGCTAAGTGTGAATCCCCTTTTTTGGCCTCTAATGAGCCCTACTGCTTCTTTAATGATTGATGTGCTTTACAGAAGATTTTCAGGTTTCCCTTTGTTAGTTGCCAGTCTTTTTTTTATATAATCTCTCCATTGCTTCTTGTTTTTGCTATTTCATCACCTTCTGAACCTTCTTTATTCATCTTGGTTCAGAATTGTATTTACAACCTGGCACCTGTGGTGAGCACACTTTATTTTTTAACCTAATTTCTAAGCCCTTTGTTACCCAGAAAGCTCTTTCCCTTTTTGAGACCTCAACTGTGCCCAAATCATTTTGTCTTTGGAGTTACTTGTTGTTTAGATACTGCTTTTCACATCAACTTCCAGCTCAACTCTGTTCTTGCCTCATTGAAGTTGACTCTACTAGTTGATTGGTCAACCTAAAGAAAGAATAATGTCATTTTCTATCATCGTCATAAACCTTATGATACACTCACAATCACTCTCCTAAAAGCTTCCCTACTGTTGGAAGGCATGGAGGGGATTTGCCAGAATGTATTCAGGAGTGAAGGATTACAATTACATGGTAGTCTAGAGAAGCTGGAGTTGCTCAGCCCAGAGCAGAGTTGGTATACGTGTACATCGAGTGATTCAGAAGGCGAATGGGGTTATATTGTTTCTTGCAAGGGTGTTTTAAAGTTTTATGTGATGGAAATGGATATAGTTGAACTTTTCAGAAGGGAATTGGATAAATGCAAAAGAGGCAAAAAGTTGCAAGGATTTGGGAGAAGAGGGAGCGCAGCTAGCTGAATTGCTTTTGAAACAGCTGGCACACCGATTAATGGGTTAAATGGCATCCTGTGCTCCACTATTCTAGACATTTTTATCAATCTGTTCAGAAGTGATGTGACCCATCTCTAGAGCAGGTAGGACATGAACCGGGGCCTTCCAGTTCAGGGATAATATCATTGTGCCACAAGAGCCCATAGTAAATCAGTCTCTGCCATCCCAGAGGAAGACCTAGACAAGCTTGGGCTGACTGATGACAGATTTTGTTTTAAACAACCTGTTCTGATATGTTACAACACATCTCTGGGGCAGGTGGCAGTTGAGCCTGTACATGCTCCATCATTCTGTGCCAATGAATGTTAGTTGCAATCACAAACCAAAACATAATTAACTTAAAGAGCAGGAATTTGGATTCAAAAGGCTCATGGAACCCAATGGTATTAACTTTATGGTCTGTTATTGCAAAGTTGCTTTGTGCAAAATATTTGCTAGTTCATTAAAAGTTGTATTTTCTTAAAATCTCTAAATTTGAAAAAAGGAAAAGGAAGTTGTGATTTTTCTTTATTCACTCATGGGATCTGTACATTGCTGGACAGAAACTTTTTTTATTGCCTTTCCCTTGTTGCCCATTAGAAGGTGGTGAGCTGCCGCCTTGAACCACTGCAGTCCATGTGCTGGTAGATCCACAATGCCCTTGGGGAGGGAATTCCAGGATTTTTTTCCCACTGAACAAAAATGGTTGACTGGAGCTAAGTAATGTGTATGGTTGCCAGAGAAGATCAATTTGTCAAAGGCAAAAGTGATTTGTTTTTCCAAAAAAAAATCCTAATAATAAAAGAGAACTTGCAAAAATTGCAATTCTGTCCTCTAAAAGTAATCTTTTTGAAAGATTCCTGGGCTGTTCACATTTGCTAAGTGTAATGGTCTTGCTTCCCTTGTGGAGTAGTGTTGAAGTAGTGTAATGGTTTGTAGCTGACTTGCTGTCTAACTGGCTTCTGCCTTTGGGCAGCCAATAAGGTTACCCCTTCGGCAGGAGTATTTTATGGGCTAATGATGGGAGGGAAAAAATTGAAGGCAGACTCTCTCTCTTCCCCACCCTTGCGCTCGCTTAGTTGTTCGCTCATGCTGTCTGTCTCTCTGTCTCTCGCTCATGCACACACACATGGTTGCCAATTTAGAATTCAGAGTTCGGACCATGACAAGTTCAAAATGTGTACTTTCGGGCTCAGATTTGCTCATATGAAACTACAGTGAAAATGTAGCTTTGACAACTTAGTTGAAATCTATCTCTTTACTTTTTCATCTTGGTCGGTATCCTTCATTTTGTCTGTTCATGGGCATGTGCCAGGAATCATGAGGTGTGTGACAAGTCCATAAGATGTAACCAATCTCTTTTTTTTTTGGCATCTCAAGATTAAGTTTGACAAGACTTGCCATGAATGCCACAACAATTTCTATTTATATTGCTGCAAAAGTGCTGTAACACACAGGTTTTTTAGTCATTGTTCTTTCCAATACTAAGGTTAAGTCGTGTCTTCCCAAATTTGCTCTGGATTATAATAGCAATTCCTTTTGATCCCAGATGGGGAATTAATTTTCCCTATCATTGTGTAATCATCACAGATTGATAAACTGGGTGTAGAGACTGAACAATTGTTTTGTTTATTCACAGGTTCGGGCAGAGTGCATTTGTCTTCTTGATCACTATATTGCATTCCCTGACATTTCTCGTTACTCACTGCTAAATCGTACCGTTTCTCAAAATGGTTGGATTCAAACCCACAGATGTTCCTCCTACAGCTGCGGTGAAATTTATTGGTGCTGGAACAGCCGCTTGCATCGCTGACGTGTTCACCTTCCCTTTGGACACTGCTAAAGTCAGACTACAGGTAAGTTCTCAGCAATGTGCAGTGTAAGTCTGTGGCTTGGACCAGCATAGACATTGGCATACCAACTGACTTGATCTGATGCATTGTTGTGAATTCTCCACTTTCAGCCTTCGCAGTAACATTTTCAATGAATTTCACTAACTTTTTTTTAAAAATGTACCAAAAGCACTGAATGTTTCTTGGCAATATTTGCTGGATAGGCTTACATGTTTCCAGTGTCTCTAAGAATGCATGGGGGTTTACTTGGTCCAGATTTGGCGAGAACCATTATATCGCCCACTTTTCGGAGTTAACACTGCTAAAGCCATCATCCAAGCCTCTGATTGTGTGCCATCATAAGAGACCCATTATTAGCAGTGTAAATGTAGGGATTTGACACAGAATGCTGTTCTCTCTCAAATAAACCAATGTCACTACCTTCTAACTTTTATCTGTCAATATATTAACAATTGGAAATGTCATTCTAGTATCTGCTGATTCTTCTCTCTGTTTGGTGTTTAGTGCCTGTGCTACATTGCCCACTTTTGGCCTCACTTACTAACAATGAGATGAAATTTTGAAACTTTCTGCTCAAACCTCTACTCACAATATTTCTATATATGTAATTTTTTTTTACAAATAACAGTTTACAAGTCCCAAGCTGGAAATACCCTGTGATGACCAAGTGCTGGATCTGGGATGCCTAAGTGTTAGACTAGTCTACATGAGAGTTGGGCTGACCCCAAATCTCATAAATCGCCTGTTCATCCGATTTTTGTCCTGCACAGATTCAAGGAGAATTGAAGTCTGCTGCAGAAGTGGCCACCGTAAAGTATAGAGGTGTCTTTGGCACCATAACTACAATGGTCAAGACTGAGGGACCGAGAAGTCTCTACAGTGGTCTGGTAGCTGGTCTTCAACGTCAGATGAGTTTTGCTTCAGTGCGCATTGGACTTTATGATTCTGTGAAACAGTTTTATACCAAAGGATCTGAACGTAAGTATGGCTTGCAATTAACTCGCAAAATTTCATATCTTGAGTTGTTTACGCTATTTAATAACGGGAGGATGCCTGATTCTCCAGATACAGCAGTCTCCTGGATACTTTTCAATCCAATTTTAACTAACTTCCTAATTACACTAGAGGATACAGGATGAGGGCCCTAATTTGATTTGGGGGTGAAGAAAATCAAAATGTATTTGTGACTGTAATGTCATACCAGTCTGGGAAAGACTAGGTACTGAGCAGTCTACAGTATTCCAATTTTAGATTGCACAGGCTGATTATTTTGACTTTTTAAAAATTATTGATTTCAGGTACTTTTTGCGCACTCACTTCTTGAGTCAATTTCCTTGCATGCCTGGCAACACCCAGTGAAATCATGACTAAATTTTCTACATCTGGTCACTTCTAAGACTTTATTTTTTCCCCTTAAAGACATGGAAATCTAAGCCTGGTGAATCCAGTTGATTAACCTCTGGGTCACAAATAGCTTGCTGATAATGGAAAGTTAAGTGAAATGAAAGCTTTGAAGAGGACACCAGGCTGCACATAGTTAGATGGAATATAATGAGGAGATTGTTGACTTTGGTCATAAAATACAAAAGGGGAACTTTTTTTTAGAATAAATCTTTGTAAATGCTCAAGTTCAGAGAGACTTAGTTGGTTAGCAGGTACAACAACTGATTAGATGGGCAAATAGCATGTTGGCCTTGAGTGCAAGAGGAGTACAGGACTGAAGATGTCGTGCTGCACTTGTGTAGGGCTTTGGTGAAACCACATCTGGGTACAGCTGTGCCATTTGGAGTCTCAATATTTAAAGAAGGTATACTTTGGAGGTGGTATAGCAGACTTTTATTTGATTGGTCCCTGGAATGAGAGGTTGTCATACATTGAGAGGTACAGCAAATTGGGCCTGTGATCCTGGAATCTGGAAGAATGGGAGACGATCCATTTGAAATATGTAAAACTGAAGGGGATCAATAGATGGACACGGAGTGTGTTTACCTTCACTCTAGAACATGGGGACACATTCTCAGAACAGAATAGGTGGATGATCATTTAGGATTGAGATGGGGAAGAGTTGGTTATGAATCTTTGAAATTTGAATCTTTGAAATTGCCTATTTAAAAACTGTTGTGGATCCTCCATTGCTGAATATTTTTAAAGGCAACTTTGGCCAATTTTTGGTCTGTGAGGAGAGCAGTAGTAAGTGCGCAGGAAAACAAAGTTGAAACCTAAGATCAGCTGAGATCATACTGAATGGTCGTGGGACAACCTCTGCAGGAACCATCTCCTGTCTCTTGTGTTCTTGTGATTCAGCAAGAGCAAAGAGCAGCAACAGCACGCTGACGTCGACATGAAGCAGCTTTTCTCCATAAGTGGAAATAGTGATGAAACAACAGCTGGTTGAGTGTATGTGAATTACAAGGAAACCTGAAGATGAAGCAGTGTTTTGGTATCTGCATTTGGTCTACATTCAAACACCACACATGCGTTTGTCCTCCTCCCTAATATTGAAAATGAGTAAAAAGAAAATTTCTAAACCAAATATTCACTTTTTGATTTTGGCTGGTTAAAATAAATTGATCATGTAGACTATATATTTTTCATGGCTGGTTGAATTATTTTAGATGTTGGTGTTGGAAGCCGCCTACTTGCTGGTTGTACCACAGGAGCCATGGCTGTGGCCTTTGCCCAACCAACTGATGTGGTGAAAGTGAGATTTCAAGCACAAGCAAATCTGTCTAGTCCAAACAGAAGATATAACAGCACCATCGAAGCCTATAAAACAATTGCCAAGGAAGAAGGTGTTCGTGGATTATGGAAAGGTATGTATCTTGCAGTTCTAATTTTATTTTGGATCAGCATATTTTAATCGCCAGTACTTTAACTTTTTCTTTCAGTTGTCTTCGAGGAGTATTTGTTTAAAATTTGGGCAGCACGGTGGCTCAATGGTTAGCACTGCTGCCTCACAGCGCCAGGGGACCCTGGTTCAATTGCAGCTTCAGGCGGCTGTTCGTGTGGAGTTTGCACATTCTCGCCGTGTCTGCGTGGGTTTCCTCCAGGTGCTCCAGTTTCCTCCACAGTCCAAAGATGTGCAGACTAGGCAGATTGGCCATGCTAAATTACCCATAGTTTAGATTAAGTGGGGGATGGGTCTGAGTGGGATGCTCTGAGGGTCAGTGTGGACTGAGGAAGGGTCACTGGACCCGAAACATTAACTCTGATTTTTTTCTTCAGATGCTGCCAGGCCTGCTGAGCTTTTCCAGCAACTTCTGTTTTTGTTATCGGTGTGGACTTGTTGGGTCAAATGGCCTGTTTCCACACTGTAGGGATTTTATTCTATGATGAGATGGTGGTATAGTTGTAATGTCACTATATAGTAATCTAAAGGTGCAGACTAATGCTGTGACGATGCTGGTTCAAATCCCATCATGACAGCTGGTGAAGTTTTAAATGTAGTTAATAGAATTTGGAACTAAAAAGTTTGTCTCAGCAATGATGACCACAAAACTATCGTTGCTTGTTGTAAACATAGAAACATCAGGTTCACTAATGTCCTTTTTCTTTTAGAGAAGGAAATCTGCCCACTTTACCTTTATCAGGCCTGTGTGACTCCAGACAAATATAAATGTGGTGGACTCCTAGCTGCCCTCTGAAATGGATTAGCAAGTCACTCAATTCAGTGGCATTTAAAGATGGCCTTGACAGCAATGCCCACAATCCCATGAAAGAATAATGAAAAAGTTCAGAAACTAGGAACTGCGTATTCATTCCTGATTCCCAGGTCTACCATTGGGAATGAATCCGGAATGGCTGCCAGCAGGGAAAGGCAGACTTTGAAAGAGGCTGACAATTAACAGGCCACCTCCAGTAGCCCCATCCCTTTTAATCAGAGAGCCCCATCTGTGAACTTTTTTATTTCTTCTTTATTGTTTGATAAGGTGTGGGCATTGTTGGCAAGGTCAGTATTTGTTGCCCATTCCTGAGTGGATCATTAGGTCAGTTCTGGGGACAGTTAAGAATTTCCAACATTGCTATGGGTCTGGAGTCATATGTAGGCTAGACTGGGTAAGGACAACATGTTCCGTTCCCTAATGGGCACTGGTCAATTGGCAGGGTTTTTAAAGACCATAGTTTTGCAATTAACAATCCCCATTGTCTGAGACTAGCTTGGAATCACTAATTCATTGAATTTAAATGCCATCAGCTGCCCTGGTGAGATTTGTACCCATGTTCCTGAGCATTTGCTTGGCTCTCTGGATGACTAGTCCACAGACATTTACTGCTACGTCATTGTCATCCCATCACTCTTCTTTGCTTTAGAAAGTTATTGCTTAAAACGTGGCTACATCCATGTTGTGTTTGTGCAGGGAAAACCTGCCTCTGATTGGCCCCCCAGCCTGCCACTGGGATGTATCAAACTGGGCATTGTCCTTAGCATGACACCATCTGAGTAAGTCCAGAGCAGCTTCAATAGGCACTTGCAAGTGGCTCCTTGCCTTTCGAGGCTAGGTAAATGTCAGCACCCACCCACTCTCTTTCCAATGCATCTTCTGTGAAAGTATACCTGCAGCAGGAGCATGCCCGCAAGCTGTTTAAAAATTCTGCTCTATTCTGCATTGAGGTTGTCATGGAGGTCCTGCCTTCACACCCTTGCCACTTGCCCAAGGTGTGGTGACCCTCTGGTTAAACCGGTCATCTCTGTCTAATGAGAAAGCAGACCCATGGTTCTGTGGGACTTTAACTTTTTTATGCAGCGGAAATGACAAATCAGTACTCCTATTTCCCAAGCTGAAATCTCATTGCATATTTTGCAGAATTGGATTATCAAGTTGTTATTGGCAGCATTTTTCACAGAAATTTGGTGTCTTTTACTGCGTCCGCCTCACTTCACTAAGGAGAAGAATGGCCTCTCCTGTCAGGTTTCTTGAGTCTTTGGAACTGTTGTAGCAAATAGCGCTGAGGGGCTGTTGTAATGTGCCTATCTCTGAGCCAGGAGACCCAAGTTCAAGTCCCACCTGTTCCAGAGGTGTGTCATAACATCTCTGAACAGGTTCATTAGAAAAATGTCTATCTACCAAATAAAGCTGCTGAATTCAATACAAGTGGGACCATTGGTGATGTGGGATGAAACATTATAACTGTACTCTGAGAGTTAAGCTGAGATTTTGATATTCAGTGCTAAGAATACATAACAGAACTCCAGGTCCTTTTGAGGACTGTCCCTCAGTACAACTTCCACAATCCTGACTGTTCAGCATTGAGCACTGGACCTTGCACTTGAAGTTATGGATCTGTTGTTTTTGTTCTTGTTTATTTGTTTGTGAGATTTGGGCATTACTGGCTGCACCAGCATTATTGCTGTGGAGAAGGTGATGCTGACCTGTGCAGTCCTTAGACCCACACTGCAGTTAGGAAGCGAGTTTCAGATTTATGTCACAATTTCAATGAAGGAACAGCAATATATTTCCAAGTTTAGATGCTGTGGGACTTGAAGAGGAAATGGAAGGTATTGATATTCCTCTGCATCAGCTATGCTTGTCCCTCCAAGGTGGTAGAGGTGACAAGTTTGGAAGGTGTTGGCAAAGGAGCCTGATTGATTTTCTGCAATACACCAAGTAGATGGTACATACTGCTGCTTCTAGTACTGTGTCATGGTGGAGGGAGTGAATATTGAAGGTGGTTGATGGGTTACCAGGTAAGTGGACAGTATTCTATCATACATCTGGCTGGTAGATGATGGAAAGGATTTGGGGAGTCATGTGGTGAGCACTCATTGCAAGCTTCCAACCCTTGACCTGCTCTTGTAATCAGAGTTTGAATATGTTCCCTGGCCAGTTCAGTTTCTGGCCAAAGGTAACTTCCAGGATGTTGATAATAGGGATTCAGTGATGGCAGTGACATTGAACATCAAGGGATAATGGTTATGTTCTGTCTTATTGGAGATGGCCATTGCCTGGAATTTGCATGGCATGAATGTTACTTGCCACCTATCAGGTCCAGATTGTCCAAGTCTTGTTGCATCTTGACATGGACTGTTTCAGTGTCTGTGGTCTCAGGAAAGGTGCTGAACATTGTCATCATGTGCAAACGTCCCCGTTTCTGATACAGTGAAGTGGGGCGGGGGGAGGTCATTGATGAAGGAGCTGAAAATGATTCATCTGAGGAAACTAGCCTAAGGAACTCCTGCAGAGATGACTTGGGACTGTGGTGTTTGATTTGAAACAACAACCATCTTCCTTTCTGTTATGTATGTCTCCATGCTCAATCAAATTCTCCCAGTGATAATTGACCTGGTTAACCTTAGCTTGCCATTTATGGACAACTTTCCACATTGCTGGGTGGATGCCACTGTTGTAGCTGTACTAGGACAGTTTGGTGAGGGGTGAAGCCAGTTCTGGAGCAGAATAGCTAAAATATTTCCAGGGCCCCATAGCCTTCGTAGAATCCAGTGCCAGAATCGAGTGGTGTGAATTGAATTGGCTGAAGACTGGCATCTGTGATCCGGGGGACCTCCTGGTGGAAGGCATGGATCATCCACTTGGTACTTCTGACTAAAATTGGATATAAATACTTCACCCTCATCTTGTGCACTGATGTGCTGGGTTCTCTCATCATTTGAGGATGGGAATATTTGGCCTCCTCCTTCTGTTAGCTGTTTAATTATTGACCACTATTTACAACTGTATGTGTAAAGAGTGCAGAGTATGGATCTGATCCATTGGTTGTGGGCTTGCTTAGCCCTGTCTGTTGCACTTGACATGCAAGTAGACCTGTTTTATAGCTTCGCTTGGTTGACACCTCATTTTTAAGTGTGCCCAGTGTCGCTCTTGACGTGCCCTCCTGCATTCTCCATTTGAATCAGGGTTGATCTCTCAGCTTGATGATCATGACAGACTGGAGGATGTTCTGGACCACAAGGTGGTAGGTTTAAGTAGAATATGATTGTATTGCTGCTGATGGTTCATAGTTATCAGAAGTACAATCAGCACCATTTCTATTATGTTGAAGAAGATGTTGGGACCTGAACATATAATATTGGAAATTCTGAATCTATAAATTGTTTATGAATATCGTTTAAAGTCAACATTTAACTGTTTCTGCAGGCACTTTTCCAAATATTGCTCGTAATGCCATCGTGAACTGTACAGAGCTTGTTACCTATGATCTGATCAAGGATCTGTTGATGAAAAATGGTCTGTTGAGTGGTAAGTGTTGGAAGAGATTCCCTTTTGCTTACATATTGGAATGTTATCTACTGTAAACTGCGGTTTAATTGAGGAATTTAAATTTGAATTGAATGCAGTTAAGTTTGTGTAAGAAGTAATCCATTCAGTTTATCAATCCAGCAAAAATGAAACTGAATGGTAGTTTTGACCATATTGTGTTTAAAGTGTGTAACTTACCTTTGAAATCTAATGTGATTTTTAGCCTGTAAACGACCCAGTACTGCTCCAAATGTATCTCTGCTGTGTGGTATAAGCAGTTCCTAAATCATGGATATAGCTTGTACTTTGAAATGTGTGCACAAATCAGATGATCCATTGGTGACTTACTAATGGGTACTTTAAGCATAACCTAATTGTTACCATAACTGGTCCTGTTATTAAAACAAAATTTATGCAAGAATTTTTTTTTTGTTTGTTACTGATTACCCCAGAAATTGTCAATGGACTAACTAAGGAAGTTAAGGATGGTATCAAGTGAAAGAAAAGTCAGAGCATGCTGTCGGGATTTAGTAGTAGGCCTGAAGATTGCGGAAAGTTTAGAAACAAACAAGGAATGACTTGTAAAAATAAAGAGAGAAGTTAGAATATGAGAGTAGAGTAGCAAAAGATATGAAAACAGACATTGAGTTCTACAAGCATATAAAAAGGACAAGAGTAGCTAAAATAAATATTGGTCCCCTAGAGGGTGAGACTAAGGGATTAATAATGAAAAGCAAGCATTTTAAATTTGTGACTACAGCAGAAGACAGAAAGAATCCCAAGAATGGACCATAAGACTGTCAGATGTAGGAGCATAAGTAGGCCATTGATTCCATCGGGTTAAGTCTACCATTCAATACAATCATGTCCAATCTGAGAATCCTCCACTATGCTTTCTTGTCTTTTTCCCCATAGCCCTTGATTCACTTGCTGTTTAAAAATCTATTTATCCCAGCCTTGAACGTACTTAATGACCCAGCCTTGAGATCCCTCTGGTGTAAAGAATTCCACAGATTCACAGCCCTCTGAGAGAAGAATTCCTCTTCACCTTTGTCTTAAATAGGCGACCCCTTATTCTGAGATTTCTCTCGCGTGCTGTCTCAACACATTAAGGACTTGGAAAGAGTTTGGCGCTTGTTCTCTCTCCAACAAGCAAAATTCAGTCTCGTGTTTCTTTCCTACAGAATGGGCACATAAGGCTGAGGTAGATGTACAGACATCCGTGTATACATAACTTGATTCTTGATCAGTGTGGCAGTAGAGAGTTATGGGAAAACACAGCAAATTGGGTGCAAGGAATATTGGAACAGCGATGATCCTATTGAATGGTGGAGCAGCCGCGGGGGGCTGAATGGCCTACTCCTGTTCATGTTTCTTATGGTCTTATGAGTGAAATGTGCTTCTCTCCTCAAAGGCCTGTTTAGCTACAGTAACCAGAGGAATGTAACCTTTTTGTAAAAAAAAAAAGCTACACCTAATAGGAATTAACTACCTAAAGGTGGAGATAGAGACTTTTTTGAAGTAGATGGTCAGTGATGCCATTGCATTTGGAGTGCTTTGTTTGATTCCCTGTGGGCTACATGAGGAATTGTTATCAATAAATAATCTGTTTAATAGGAAATGCTGAGAGCCGAATTGATGGCATTTTATGGGACTTGTCTTTGTAATTTAAACCCAATGTACAATTCTCTTCAGTTTCTCAGAAACATTTCTGTTTTTATTTAACGGGCCCTAAAACAATGGGAGGAATGTTCCCATTGAAATCACTTGACCTAAAATTTATTATTGAACTGAATAGATGCCAAAAATATTTTTCAGCCAAAGTTTTAATATCTTCCCTACAGATAACCTTCCATGCCATTTCTCTTCTGCTGTTGGTGCTGGATTCTGCACAACTATTATCGCTTCGCCTGTTGATGTAGTGAAGACAAGATACATGAACTCTGCCCCTGGCCAATACAGAAGTGCAATCAACTGTGCAGTAACCATGTTTACAAAGGAGGGTCTTACAGCCTTCTATAAAGGGTAAGGGATCATCATTTATTGTCTGTAATTTTGAGAAGAAAAGTGCTGGCTTGGGGTTGCAATAATTAGTGGATGTTGCTACTTTAATCCTTTTAATTGATACTCTAATTCAGGGCAGTACATATTAGCAAAATGAGGACTGAATCTCAGTAATTGAAAGCAAAAATAAGGAAGCTAGAGAGTACATCAAAATCAACAATTCTCTTCGTTAGAGGCTGAAAGGTGAAAAGTGGAGAGAATTTTGATAAAGGTTGGGGATCTCCTTGATGTTATTGATTAATTCCATCACTTTAATTATATACTTGTTTAAAATTTAGCTGCTTCCTACTTCTGCAATTTTTCTTGAGTTTAAGATCTGACTTTAATGTGGATTCCAGTTATTGGCATCCAGAATAATCATCTTAAAATCTTAAGGGGATGTTTGCATGAAATACAGTTTTTATATCCAATTTGCTGCATGCAATAAGTGTAGCAAATATGGTTTGAATGTATACCCATGCATGTTTGTACTATCACTTAAATCTGATTATTATTTAATTCCAGGTTTATGCCATCATTTCTACGTCTGGGGTCCTGGAACATAGTGATGTTTATTACATATGAACAGCTGAAACGAGCTTTGATGGTAGCCACACTTTCTTAAGAATCTCCTCTGTAAACAAAAATAATGCTTAGTTTTAGCTGCTGAGTTTGCACAACTTGTATCCCAATAATAACTCTTAGTTCCTCCTACCTCTTTCATTAGAATTTTGCATATTTACTCCAAGTAGATTTTCAAAGACCTTGAACGGTTTCAGGCTTTAAATTGCAATGTTTCATTGTACTACTTGATATTTAATTTCTTTACTGATTTTCTTATCTTCTTTTTGAAACAATGTATCCTATTGCCCAAAAGGGCCACAGCAGATTTGATTTACCATGGACCTGTGTGAAGTAATTGATTTCACAACAATTTTTCTACCTTCCCCACCCCTCCAACACCACCAACAAATTTGATAGAACTCTCAGCAGGAAACAACCGTCCTTAATTTTAGTCTTTGTGCCTGGAAATCTATTGGTCGTTGGAACATATCACTGTGTGGAAGTAAAGTACCATGCAGGTAGAATCTCAATTTTGATTTGGAGTGATGTTTGATTTTATTACCCTCTTAATTGTACTGTTGCTGTTCTATTTCAAATAAAACATTCTTTTAAAAAAAAACTTTGATTGTCATTGATGTGTCACATCTATTGAGATTTTGTTCTTATTTGTAAAGAGAAGTTTATACAGTCTATTTTACATTTTAAGATTTTTAAAGTTTTGCAATTGAGACTTGTTTTTAAGTCTGTTTTAATTTTTTTATTTATTCATGGAATGTGGGTGATGCTGCCTGGGACAGCATGAATTGCCCATTCCTAGTTGCCCTTGAGGGTGGTGGTTAGCTGCCTTCTTGAAACATTGCAGTTGAGTGTGGTGTGAGTAGAACCATAATGCTGTTAGGGATGGAGTTATGGGAATTTGACTGTGATGCTGGATGAATGGCAATATATTTCTCAGTCAGGATTCGTGAGTTGCTTAGAGAGCAACTCGTAGGTGATGGTGTTCCCATGTATCTGCTACTTTTTTTTTGTCTTTCTAGATGGTAGTGGTCTTAAGTGTGGAAGGTGCTGTCTACAGATCTTCAGTGGATTTCTGAAGTGCCTCTTGTAGATGGTACATACTGATGATCAATGCTCCCTCTAAGCTGCTAGGAGGTTCCATGCGTATTGATTGGCATGGTGACACATTGGCTCTCGTTCCAGAAGACAATGCCTCACATGGATTTTGGAAGTCCACATGGTGGAGGGAGAAAAAAAATTACAGGAAACCTAGCTGCTTGATACTCTGTCTATGGTGAAGAGAATGAATACTTGAGAATGTGGCGCCAATCAAACAGGCTGTTTCATCCTGGTTGGTGTCAAGTTTCTTGAGAGTTAATGGAGCTGCACTCAGTCAAGCATTTAGAGAGTGTCCATTACACATCTGACTTGTCCCATTTAGATGGTGGACAGGCTTTGGGGAGTCAGGAAAGAAGTTACTTGCTGTAAGATTCCTAGCCCCTGATTTGCTCTTGTAGCTGTTCAGTTCCTGTTTAATGGTAACCCCAAGAATGTTGATTGTGTGGTTTCAGTAATGACAATGCTATTGAATGCCAAGGGATAATGGATAGATGCTCTTTTATTGGCAATGGTCATTAGCTGGCAATTGTGTGGTGCGAATGTTACTTGCCACATTTTCAGCACAAACCTGGATATTATCCTGGCCTTGCTGCTTTTATAAATAGACTGCTTCAGTACCTGGGGAGTCAAAGAATGGCACTGAATGTTGCGCAATTATCAGCGAAGCATCCCCACTTCTAACTTTATGATGAAGGAATTGAAACAATTGAAGATGGTTAGGCCTACGTCACTGTTGAGGAACTCATAAAAGATGTTCCGAAGCTGAGATGTCTGACCTCCAAAAATCACAACTATTTCCTTTTGTGCCAGTTGTGATTCCACCAGCAGAGTTTTCTCCCTGATTCCCATTGATTCAAGTTTTATTAGGGCTCTTTTGATGTCACATTCTATGAAGTGCTGCATTGATGCCAAGAACAGTCTCTCAGCACTCTTCCAGAATTCAGCTCTTCTGGCCATGTTTGAACTGAGGCTGTAATGACATCAGGAGCTGAGTGGCCTGAGCAGAACCCAAACTGAGCATCACTGAGCAGATTACCAAACAAATGCAGTTCATGACGCCTTCCATTACTTTACTGATGGGGTGGTAATTGGCTGAGTTGTATTTGTCCTGATTTTTGTGACAGGACATAACTGGGTAATCTTTCGCATTGTTGGATAGATGCAAGTGTTGTAGCTATACTGAAACAACTTGACTAGGCATAGCCTGTTCTGGAACACAGGTCTTCAGTACCATTGCAGCAGTACTATAGCCTGTAGACTTTGCAGTATCTAGTGTCTCCAGCCATTTCTTGATATCACATGAAATGAATTAAATTGGTTATGGACCTCTGCAGGTGGCTAAGATGGAGGATCCACTCAAGATTGAAGCATTTGCGACAATCTAAATCTTTTGAACTGATTACTAGGCTTCACCACCATTTGAGGATGTTGATATTTCTGGAGCCACCTCTGGTGAGTTGTTTAATTGTCCAACAAAATTAATAACCCGATGTGGCAATACTGCAGAGCTTAGAGCTGATCCATTGGCGATGATCAATCATCAGAGAAATATTGAAATTTTAGCACAGAGACTCTTGTCAATTGTGGTCATAGCAGTTAACAAGGAGCCTTCCAGCTCAATGCTACTTTACAACAGCCTTGTCAGTAATTTTATTACTCGTTCATTGGATGTGGGATTCACTGCTAGACCAATGTTTATTGCCCATCCCTAATTGTCCTTTTGAAAGTGGTGAACTGCTTTCTGAAACCGCTGTGATTCATGTTATTGTAGGGGCAGCCAATTGACATTTAGGGAGGGAATCCGAGGAATTGACACAATTATAAAGGAGTGGTAGTGATAGTTGTTTTGGAGCAGAACTTGCACTGGGACTGGTTGGTGTTCCTAAGCGTCCACAACGCTTGTCCTTCTACGTAGTAGAAGTTATGGATTTGGAAGGTGCTGTCAGGGGAGTCTTAATGAGTTACTGCGGGGTATCATAGATTCTTCACTGTTGCAATTTGTGCATCAGTGATGAGGGGAGTCAATGTTTCAAAGTACTGGATATGCCGTAGACCTCAATGACTTTGACTTTGGTCCATTAAGTGTGTGCTGGTCAAAAACAAGCACCTAGCTGTTCTAATGCCATTTTCCAGCACTTGGCCCATGGTCTTGTCTGCTTTGGCATTACAAGTGCATATCTAAATATTCTTAAATGTTATGAGGGTTTCTGTCTCTATCGCACTTTGAGGCATTGTGTTCCAGATCCCCAGCACCCTCTGGGTCATCTTTCAAGATTCTAAAGGCGCTAGTTTTATATAGTTCAATGTTCCTAACTAGTTAACCAAACGTGGTCCAAGTCATTTATATATACGATAAACAATGATCCTCACACCATGTGAGGAGATTCCACTGCATATTTCACTCCAGTATGATCAGTATGCATTTATGGAGTACCTTTCTAAAATAAAGATATCTCCAATACAAGGAGAGCTAGCCATTTGGATACAGAACTGGCTCGCAGGTAGGATACAGGGTCGTGGTGGAGGGTTGCTTTTCAGACTGGAGGCCTGTGACCAGCGGTGTGCCACAAGGACCAGTGCTGGGTCCACTGCTTTTTGTCATTTATGTAAATAATTTGGATGTGAATATAGAAGGTATGGTTAGTAAGTTTGCAAATGACACCAAAATTGGAGACGTAGTGGACAGTGAAGAAGGTTACCTCCAGAGTACAACAGGATCTTGATCAAATGGGCAATGGGCTGAGGAGTGACAGATGGAGTTTAATTTAGATAAATGTGAGGTGCTGCATTTTGGAAAGGCAAATCAGGGCAGGATTAAGGTGAGAGGGGAAAGATTTTAAAGACCTAAGGGGCAACATTTTCACACAGTGATGTGTGTATTGAGTGAGCTGCCAGAGGAAGTGGTGCAGGCTGGTACAATTGCAACATTTAAAAGGCATCTGGATGGGTATATGAATAGGAAGGGTTTACAGGGATATGGGCCAAATGCTGGCAAAAAGGACTAGATTAACTTAGGATATCTGTTCGGCATGGGCAAGTTGGACCGAAAGGTCTGTTTCCATGCTGTACAGCTCTATAACTTTAGGTGTTTCAGAGAGAATATTCAGGCAAAAATTGTTGCTGAGCAAATGAAGGCTAAAATCTTAAGTGGAGTGACCAGTAGCTTGGTTAAAGAGGATTGACTTAGAAAAGAGATTTGAAGCATGAATTCTAGAGTATGTAGTTTAAAAGATTTAAAACCCTTCAAGGGCAGACTGGAGAAAGGTTAGGATGTGCAAGAAGCCAGATGTAAATAGAGCTTTGAGGACAGAGATGTTTCAGGTTTCAGACACATGGAAAGTGATACCTGAAAGAATCTAATGAGAATGACAATTTTAAATTAGTGACAGTAGGGTAATAGGAGCCAATGTCGATAGCATTGATGGTTCAAGGTCTTTGTTGTGGGCAGTAAACAGGGGCAACAACAGGTTGTCTAAGTTTTGAAGTTGAGAGCAGAGGTTTGATACATACTGGGAAAGCTGTGTCTAGAGGTCCCAAAATATGGAATAGCAGATGAGCTGACACAGTCACTATAGAAGGAGAAGTAGATCCTCCCTTCTGATGGAGAGGGTATGGAGCCATGTTCAAATAAAGTCAATAAATTAGTCAAGGCCTGTCGTTGGGGCGCAGGCATGCAATGAATGGATTAAGATTTGACTACTTGATGCAACTCTTACTCAGGTTTTCTTCAACTGTTTGGGAACAAAATAGATATTTTTGTAAAATTAGATCAAATCAAACATTCAGCATCTGTTTTACATGGACACTGAGTGCAAGGTATTTACAAGATAATCTGCAACCTATGCAAATCGGAGTTGGTTAATTGTAATATAAGTCCCAAAGCAGAATTAAATAGTAAATACCATTTCCCATAATATTTTTTAAAATGCAGCATTCACACGTTCATTCATTCTTCAACCAGAGAGTGGTGAGTCTATGGAATTCACTGCCACAGAAGGCTGTGGAGGCCAGGTCATTGAGTATATTTAAGACTGAGATAGATAGGTTCTTGATTATCAAGGGTTACGGGGAGAAAGCAGGAAAATGGGGTTGAGGAACTTATCAGCCATGATTGAATGGCAGAGCAGACTCGATGGGCCAAATGGACTAATTTCTGCTCCTATATCTTATGGTCTTATTCCTCTACATTGTCATCGTGTATGGTACAAATTGAATAATGTTGTCTGAAATTCTGTGCTTGGAGAAAATGGTGGATATATATATGTACCTATTGATACCTTCCGTCACTTTGAAGATAAAAAAAAGTGCCATTTCCAAACCAACTAACAAAAAAAACTTGCCAGTGAGAACATCTTTACTGAAGAAAAAATGCATTACTGTTAAAAGTTAAATCATTCATTCCTATAAAACACTGAAACAGATGATCCTGCAGCTGTTCTTTTATCGGTTTAAGGGATGTGGCCGTTGTTGGCTGGAACAGCATTTATTGCCTCTCCCCAGCTCTTGAGAAGGTGGTAGTGAACTGTCCATCTTAAACTTCTGTGATCCACATGCTGTTAAGAAGGCAGTTTCAGGATTTTAACCTCATGATAGTGATTGAATTGTGATATAGTTCTAAGTCAGAATGGTCTGTGACTTGTAGGGGCACATGTAGATGGTGGTTCTGTCTTACATCTTGTCGTTTCAGATGGTAATGATCACTGGTTTGGAAGGTATTGACAAAGGAGTCTTACTGGGTTGCTGCAGTACGTTATATAAATGGTATACACTGCTGCCATTGTGTGGTTTGGGTGGCAACAGTGAATGTTTTGAGTGATGACTGGGGTCTGAGTCAAATGGACTGTTTTGTGGTTGGTGTTGAACTTGAGTGTTGCAGCGGCACTCATCCAGCCAAAGTTATTACTGAACATGGCTGCCTGATAACACTGTAGATGACCTTTTCCACAATTTCTCTGATGCTAGAGAGTAGACAGATTTGGCAGTAATTGGCCAGGTTGAATTTGTCCTGTTTTTCAAGGACACAATACACCTGAACAATTATCAACATTATCAAGTAGATACAGGTGTTGTAGTTGGATTAGAACAGCTTGGTTAAGATAATGGGCACAAATCTTCAGTACTGATGCAAAAATGTTGTCAGGGATTCATAGTATTCAGTGCCATCAGTCTTTTCTTGACATCAAGTGGAGTGAATCAAATTGGCTGAAGTCTTGCATATGTGATGCTGGGGACCTCATGAGGCTGAAATGGATAATTCATATGGCACTTCTGGCTGAATATTGTTGCAAATGCACTGATATGGTGTCTCATCCATTATTTAGGACAGGGATATTTGTGGAGCCTCCTCCTCCAATGAGTTGTTCACTTGTCTGCAGCCTCTCATAGTTGGATGTGCTAGCACTGCAGAGCTTAGATATGTTTCATTGACTATGGGATCAATTGGCTCTGTTTTTTACGAGCTGTTTGCCCTGCAAATAGGCAAGCGCTGCATATTCACCAACACCTCATTTTTACAGAGATAACAAGGCGTAGAGCTGGATGAATGATTTAACTTTTAACGCTGTGGTTAAA